>NW_025999977.1:19211456-19284693 GCF_001458135.2 Marmota marmota marmota | reverse complement strand
TTCACGTTACTTTCCAGCTCTATTTGATTGCTGTGTTTCTGCTCTCTTCTATAGATTTGTTTTGGTTTTGTATATCTCTGTTGTCTCTCCTTTGTGTTGGTAGACTATGCCTGCTAAAGTGGATTCCGCTGGGAAGGAATTCTGACGGCCTAGCTCCAGTGACATCACCTCTCTGCTGTGGCTGGCCCCAGGCTCCTTGCCGGGGTGTCTGAATGGAGGGGTTGGACTGGACTGTCTCTGGTTGGTTTCAGCTCCCGGTCGCTGGCGGGCGGGCGGTCTCCAGCTGCCCAGTCGCGTGGGCAGCGGGTGGGCTGTCCCTGGCGGGCGGGTGATCTCTAGCCGGCCCAGTCGCGCAGTCGGTCACCGGTGGGCGGGGCGGTCTCCAGCCGCCCAGTCGCAGGGGCAGCGGGTGGGCTGTTGCCGGCGTGCGTGCGGTCTCTAGCCGCCCAGTCGCGAGGGCCTGGCCTCTAGTCCCCTGGTTTCTCCTGCTAGTCCTGGTTTCTCCTGCTAGACCAGATTTCCCCTGAGTGATGCCTCTCGGCAGTTCAAACTGTACTCTGGGCCTGGCGGGTGTGGAGGTTGTCTATTGGGAACCCCGGTTCTCTATTGTTTTGATTTTTTCCACTTCCCTCCCCCAGCGCTGGCTAGACAGGTTTCCTTTTTGACGCTAATGGGAGGGGGAGTTGAAGGTCAGGTGTCTCTAGTTTTCCCTGTGTCTTTATGCAGGCTCGCTCTGATAATCCCTCCCCCGGAAAGCCTAGGAGAGATTTTATGCGAATTCCCTGCTGTTTGGGAGATGAGCTGAGTAACACGCACCTGTTTTATTGTTGCAATCTGTCAGAGAGTGGTGGTGGTTACTTCAGCTCTCCAAGATGGTGGCTGCTGTTTTCCTTGGTGGAGTTTCCGTTGTGGGGGATAGAACTGTGCTGCTTCCTTCCCCGTCTGAAATCCCGAACTCAGCCTGGGGCTCAGTGGGGGCTCAGCCGGCAGGATTCCACAGAATCTGCAGCAATGTTTCTCCCTGCTTGCTGGTCGCTTCTCGGTGGTGCCCCGCCGTCTGTAGCCATGGGGCGGGCCGCGCGGATCAGTCAGCCCGGATCTCTGGTCGCACTTCTTTTTTCTTTTTAAAAATGAAGGCAGAAGACACATTACTAGCTTCAGGAACACAGTAAGGTCAACTTCTGACTTTTCAATGCAATGACTTTTTAGTGAAACATCTTTTTCTGTCTTAGAAGATAATGGAATATCTTAAAATTTTGGAGGTGGGATAGGACTGTTGACATAAAAATCCATGTTCAATCCAAAATTTCTTCATATGGTGGATACATGAAAGATACTTTAGACAAGTAAACATTGAGAGAATTTATTATAACCAGATGCACACTTAAGAATACACTAGAGGGGTAGCAAAACAAAAACATTAAAGTGAATATTTGTTGAATGAAACAATAATAAGCAAAATATATTGGGACTGGGGTTGTAGCTCAGTGGTACAGCACTTGCCTTGCACACATGAGGTACTGGTTCCAATTCTCAGCACGACATAAAAATAAATAAATAAAATAAAGATATAAAAAATATACATTCTATAGCTTCACACTCACACATGTACACGTGTGTGTGTGTGTGTATATATATATGTTTAATTGTATTTTAAAGTAGCAATAAAACAAATCATGAGGAGAGACTACATTGTTTTTTGCATTTATGGGGAAAGTCAAGTATACCAATTAAATTAATTATAATATATAAAGGATTCTTGTATAGTTTCTAAGACTTAAAGGAGTAACAGAAGGATATATAACTGTAAGAATAAGAATAGCAATTCAAAGTAAAGGACATAAAAAGCAATGTAGATCTGTAGAACAAATATGAATGAATCTTCCTGTCAAGTAAGATTTATAATGAAATAATCATGAATTTAAAAAGGATTAAAATTTTCAAATGTGTTAAAATTTTAAATTTCAATTCATGAAAAATACAACATAAAAGTGAGATGACAGAAGTTGTATGGGATGGTGCACACCTGTGTCCCACATACTCAACTCAGGAGGCTGAGGCAGTAGGATTACAAGTTTGCGGTCCGACTAGGCATATCAGTGAAATCCTGCCTCAAAATAAAAAGGGCTGGGAATGCAGCTCAGTATCAGAGTGCCTCTGGACTCAATGTTCACTACCACATAAACAAACAAAGGCTCACATGAGATGACAAGTCACAGGATGAGAAAAGATATGATCAACACATAATGAGTTATTTTTTAGCATGAATTTTTTTAAAAGCCTATAATGCAATAAGAGAAAGATAAAGACAGAAAAATGTAAAGGTATAAACATGTAATTTACAAGATAGGAAAGACATTCTGTAAATACACATGCACACATACACAGATTTATATATATAAAACATTTAGGGAAATTAATAAACAGGAAACCAGGAGATCCCATTATAGATAACCTTATGGCAGAAATACACTATTAGTTCACCAGATTGTTTTGTTTTAACTTTTGAGCACACAGCTAGAGTATATTTACCAAATCCACCTACATTTAAATGTGACCCCCAAAATAAGTTTTTAATAATAGAATATGTGTAGAAATGAAGTACATACCACTTCCCAAGCAATAAACCTTCAGCATTTCTCTCCTCCTTTATCTTTGTTTTTTTAAGGGCTAGTAAATGACATTAGCCTATGATCTTTCCTGAAGCAATCCCTCCTCCACAAAACACTATATTTGTGTGTGTGCATGTGTATGTGTAAAGTTAGAACATTTAAAATGTAAAATATATACAATTGCCAAACTTTGAAAAGTTTGAAATTCCTGATGCTGGGAAGCATATAGATTAACTGGAAGTATATTGTGTTGCTGGTAGAATGACAATTGGAAAACAATAGCAATATAAATGTGAAGATGCATATATCTCACAGTCTTACTATTACACTTCTAGACATATAAACAAAGGAATTGCCCACATACAAACTCAAGGATATACATGCCACAATATTCATGGCAATAATGTTTGAAATATCAAGGACATATTTATCAATAAGTTTATATTCATACAGAAATAATTAATTATTTGGTACTGGGAATTGAACCCAGGGTGCTTAACCACTGAGCCATCACCAGTTCCCAATTTTTTAAATTTTTTTTTTAAAAAAATTGAGACAGGCTTTCACTAAGTTGCTGAGGGCCTCACTAAATTACATAAGATGGATTTGACCTTGGAATACTCCTCCCGAGTGCGCTATGGTGCCTAGCTTCACATGATTTAAAGAAATTACAGATATAGCTATAAATATGATGAATCTCAAAAATTCAATGTCAATAAAACAATAGCAGAATATACATGATACTATGTGTTTATAATGTGTATATATGTGTAAATATATTCATAATGTATCTATTTTATATATTAGATATGCATATTTAGAACATGAAAAATTGTTATATATACTTACATATTGTTAAGGAATTCATACATACAGAAATTATAATAAAGATAATGAGTAAAATATTTAGATGATTGTGGGGATTTGTGATAAGGGAGATGTGCACAGGTACCACTTTTTTTGTTGTTTTTTTTTTAGTACTAGGGATTGAACCTCACAGATGCCTTCAGCAGTATTATTAATGATTTATTTTTCAACCTGGGAGGTGTGATAAAGTGTATTATTATATTATTCTTTATAATATTTTGATTTTTAAAAGTTTATAATAATCTATAAATAAAGGGATTGCTTTAATTTGCCCATAGATTTGATATGTTCAAAGTATTCAAGCATATGAAGTATAATTAGGAGTGATGTGCTATTTTGAATCTATCATATTAATAATGGTTTACAAAAGAATGAAAAAATGCCCCTACTTACATACTATTAATTGAAAGTGAAATCTCAATATGTAAGATGGACCTTAATATCCATTTATATGGTTGTTTCACAAAGTTTTTATGCAGATGAATATTGATCACATTTTTGTATAATAGCAAATATTTTGAGGAACTTAAATTTCAAAATGAGAATATAAGTAAGTTTTTTTCATTAGGTAGAAAATTACATAGCCATTAAAAATACAACAAATAGTAAGCAATACAAAACAGAATAATTTTAAATGCAAATACTATACACTGAATCATGATATATATGTGTCTGTACTTGTGTGTGTGTGTGTGTGTGTGTGTGTGTGTATTTGTAATATCAATTTTATAAGCTATGACTAGAGACTAAAAAGTGTTAAGAGGGCATTATTTTGCTTCATATGATTATTTATGCTTTTTTCCTTCTAAGTTTGATCATTTTGTAAAAATATTTTCAGTGGCAACATATTAATTTGTAATTTTATAATTCAGTAATGATAGCCGTTCCTGAATGCATACTGGATTAGTCTTTAATCCTTCTTTCATATTCATAAATCCAAGTACGTGCGTAACTTGTGCTAAATACTATGGAGAAAACAATTTTGTACAGGAAGACCTTTTTGGATGAGGAAGGATAAAAGAAAAAAATATATATAAATAATGCTAGATCTTGTATCAAAGTATTTTTGAACCTGAAAACACTTATTTGGATGAAGAAACATAGACACTCAGAGTTCCTATTGGTTGTATGCAGATAAAGTGTTCATTTCTAGAGGAAAATACATCAAAAGATCTCCAAAGGAGTCCCTCAGACCTTGAGGCATTTACTATTTCCCAGGTCAGTCTCACACACTCAGATGCCTCATTTTTTGCCTGTGAATTGAGCATAGGATCTTCTCTTAGGAAGATGTGTTTGCCAAGGTCATTAGATTAATATGTAAATTCATACTGTGGAATTATTAAATCATATACCTGTCTCTTAGTGCTCATAATACATAGACCCATATGACAATCTCATTTTCTTGATAACTAATGCACAATTTTTCCATGAAATTATCACCAAAAAGAAGGTGAGTTTTAAAAATAATCAGACTGACCTCATTCTAGATTAGAAGAAATTTAGAGTTCGATTACATTTTAGAAACTAATTTATCTATAGGCATACCATAATATGGATGCTTTGCCAGGAGTCCTTTCACCCTCCATCTATTGGGTAAGGCCACTAGAAATATATCTCTGGTATTCCATTTGGCCCATTCATGATAAAGAATCACTGGTCATGTCCCTATATGACTTATTTCTTTGAATAAGTTAATTAAAAAAATCACATTGGAATTTTTCTGGTTTTTGAGGTTACTTTGCATATATCATTTCTAATTTATTTTGGATTAACAAATTTTTACTTAGAGTGAGCACTCATATTTTTGTCACTTCTAGCATTTTTGATAATATAAAAAATTATTCTTTTTAGGTTACTAAAAATACATCACACACCTGGGTAGGTGTGTATTTTATCCAAACTTGTCTCTGTTGGTTTTTGTTCATCTAAAAATAAAAAAAAAATAATAATGAAAACATTAACAGCTGCTATTTCAACTTACCTACTGAACAATGACATTTTTTTCACACCATTTGCAGCTACGGAAGAATGACTGACAGGCAGCATAGAATGTGTAAATGGTTCTCTTTGACACATTATGAAAACTGACAGTGAGTGTTCAAGGTTTGTGGGGTGAAGCGGTAGTATACAATTCTAAAAATAAATTTTTAAAATATACACATTTGAACACCAGAGATTCTGGTCTGGAAAAGGGATTGAGGAGATAATTAAGATTAAAAAAATTAAGGACAATTTAGATAATTTAAAAACGTTAAAGGGAAAATGTGATTTTGCCTGCAGGAGATGGAAAATCCTTTGATAATATATCATTGTCCTGAAGCACCAAAAGAATTAAAATAGCAAATGACAGATGGTATGATTGAATAGGTGGCAAGAAATTAATGAATGACATTGGAATAGTATGAAGTTAAGGTTTTCTGTCCTAAGGACCTTGGAAAAATGTGCTCTGCTTATATTCCTGATTGAGGCATGTGTTAGCCAGCTTGCCATCACTGTGACAAAATGCCTGAAAAACAGTTTATAAGGAGAGAACTTTTATATTGGCATATAATTTTCAATGTTTCAGTCCAGTGTTTTTGGCCCTGTTACTTTGGGTCTGTGGTGGCACAGTGTATCAAGATGGGAACTCATGGCATAGGCAGCCTGTTCACTTCACGCCAACCAGGAAGCAAAGGGGAAAAGAAGAGACTGGCATCCCACTATCCTCTTATATGCTTCCAGTAATCTAACTTCCTTCTGCTACCCCACTTCCTGAAGTTTCTGCCATCTCTGAATAGTACATAGAGTGAGGACCAAGCCTTCAACATGTGGGCCTTTGGAGACATTCAAAGTACAATGGGTAGTATTCCATTCCTGCTCCCTAAGACACATAACTATCTCACAATCAAAAATGTACTCAATTCATTTCCAAGAATTCCCAGTATCTTTTTGAGCATTCCCAGTAATGCTCAAAAAACCAAGTCCAGAGTCTCCTTTGAGACTCAAGATGAACTCAGTCATGATTCCCTATAAAAATAAAAAAGAAAGTTATATACTTCCAACACAGAATGGTGGGACAAACACAGGATAATCATTCCTTTTCCAAAAGAGATAGAAAGGAAGGATTAGATCAAAGCAAGACCAAAACCCAGTAGGACAAACATTAAACCCTCCATGTCTGGCATCTAGGACAGCAGACAGTGGCAGAATATGGGCCCCAGGGGCTTGGACAACCCTGTCCCTATTGCCTTGTTGTATTATAGCCCACATGGCCACCTTCTTGGTAGGCTTTGCTTGGTGCTTGTGGCTTCCTCCAGGCATTTCACATTCCTAATGCCTCTCACTTCCTGGGGACTCCTTAGCGGCTTGGCTTTACTCTCACTGCTTCACACATTGCTCTGTCAGTGGATGTTTTCAGGTAGTTAGACTTTGCTCCAGATGCTTGGCCTCCCAGGCTTTCCTTTGAAATCTCAGTGGAAGATTTTATGACTCAGCATTTTCCACTCGATGAAAGACTTCATAACTCTCGCATGACCTGCATATCAGCAAAATCAGTATCATATGGATGATGCCAAGGTCTGTACCAACATAAGCCTTATCAGGCCTTCCTGAAGCATTACTTGAGGCATAGCTGCAGTGGGCTTTAAGTGCTTTCATGACTGAACACAGGGAAACTAATGAAGGGAAACACTTTCCAAAGTGGTCCTATGGGAGCAGGACACCTTGAGACTATCTTTTTAAATCAAATTTATTGTATTGATTATTTACTTTCAGCCCAGGTTGTTGACCTCACTGGTTAGTCGTAAACTAGGCTGATCTCTTGTTAATATCCCATATTTCACAGAAATGTCTCTAAGTCATCTGCATGAAACCTAAGCCATACATTTGGTAAAAAAAGAACATACGATTTTGACTTGAATCTGGTGACCTGACATAAGAACCCTGACAATATTAATGGTTCTAAAATTTAGTGGATTATCAGAATCACATTACTATGGCTTGAAAGAAGAAATTTCAGTTCCATAGTGTTGGAGCAGTCTTATAAATTGTTGTTGGCCAGGCCCTCCCTCTTAAACATGCACATACATGCAGCTTTGGAGGTGATTCTGATAAACTGCTAGATCAGGGCCTCATTAAATCAAATAATCTTAGCCATTTTACTTAATTGCATCTGCAAAGCTAGGTTTAAAAGAGATGATTTATAAAATGGCTTTTGGATTACATATTTTATAATTCTGCAAAACTTCTTGCCGAGTTCAGGGATTTCTTGTAGAGAATCCTTGACAAATGATCATTCAACTTCACTCAGCACTCACTCTCTCTGGAGGATATTTGTTCCATTGTTTTGAAGTTCTTTATGCTGAGTAAAAATATTGAAACTTTCATTGATTGTCTTGAGTTTTGCCCTTTGAAAAAATATTCATCCTTGTCCATCTGATAGCCTTTCGAATGCTTGAAGACAGATCTTGCATCTTTCTTATACAATTTTGTCTCCAGGTTACAAAAAGATACAGAGATTATAGCCACAAAAATAATCTATTTTCTTTTAGATAACTAACTTAAAGTGAGACAAGTTCAAAAAATCAATAAGATGTTTCACTAGAAAGGAAGAAAAATCAGTGAAGTAATTTGGCAGTCTTATATCAATATATGCAGTTAGAAGAAATCTTGCCAAGAAGAAGGTTGAAGAAATTATAGGAGTGTTATAGTCTACCAACAGATGGAACATGGTAAATTCCAAAATGAGGAATAAAAAGAGTGACAAAAAATAATAAAAGTTGCACGCATTTGAGTAACTTTTAAAATTAAACTGTGTAGGCTATAGCATATTTTTATAAAATCATGATAATATTTTGAATATGCTGTCTGTATTAAGAAAAATTAATCAAGTCAAGTAAATGTCCAGATTGTATGTAAATATATATATATATATACACACACATACACACACACACACACACGTATATCCATTCAAATATTCCTAAATTCATGTCAGATGATTAATCTATAAAAATATAATTAATTCTAAAAATTGAAAGATAACCCTGAAAATATAATTTTGGTAAATTATTTACAATTCTAAAACAGATATAAGGAATAGGTTCCCTCTAATATACATACAAAGGTAAATAGATGTACATTCAGTATACAATTGATAGAATGGGATTATTAAATTTATTTCAATTTTATTAGTCACTTACACACATATACATAATCAAAGCTCCAGTACCTATGGTCTTACCCTTTCTCTTTTAAAATCAGTTTTTTCTTTTTCTCTTTTTAATGTTTTCCATTATTTCATGCATACTTGCTGCTATCCCTATTATTCTTACAAATGTGTTATTTTACACTTAACAAAATTGATATGTCCAAATAACATACTTTTTTCCTCTAAATATGTTGTGGATATTTTTGTCTCTTGACATTATTGATCAGGTTTCTTTTTTAAAAGTTTTTATCTTTAAGTTCAAAGACTTAAAAATGTCCTGCTTTTTATTCTGCTTATATCTTTCTTTGGGGGGATTTTCTTCTTTCATGTGTTCTACAAGTAGCAAACCTATTTTTGTTTCTTTTTTTAAAATACAAAATCGATAACAATCAGTCTTTAGTATAAATCTCTACTTCTGAACGGTCAGTCAGCATCTAATCCCTTATCTCCAACTCTCTCCTCAACATTTTTATTTGGATGTCAAGCTATTATCTCATAGAATTGAATAGTGTTAGAGGTCCAACTGACCTACAGCTCATCTCGTCAAATTTTAAGTTCCAGATAAGGATATGACCTGAAAAAAATAAGCAAAGTCACTCAGACAATAGGGGTAGCACAAAGACAAACACAGATGTTCTCTGTTCCACAGTCCTCAAATATTTTATAAAATATCGTGACAACTGTCTCTTGTACCACCTAGTACACAGATGGTTCTATCCTTTATATATTTTTTAATTGCTTAATAAATTTAGATTAACTTCCTAAGTTATAGACTAGAGTTTGTTAAGGGAAAATTGATAATATTACAGTACATGAGTAATATTATAATTTTAGGCTCAAATATTTTATATTTGGCTGTATACAAGATGGACTCACTCAAAAATTGTCTATTGGACTGTGTAAGGATAATTTTTAAATTTTCTGAGAAATTCTCCATTTTCTTTGATTCTGTTGTTCATTGACACCATTAATGTCTCAACTGTTGCTCAATTTGAAATCTATTCTGACAACTTTATTATGAATGTTCTTATCAAATTTAGAGTTGGGAATGGTAGCTCAAGCAGTTCTAAAGAGCCTTTCTCAAAGTAACCCTGGTGATGCCTGGTGAATTTTATTATAAGAATTAACCATTTAAAGTCTCTGAAAATCTTTCTAAGTATATGGAGAAAATTAATAAACATTTATTTTAGAAAATCTGCTCACTTTTGGTTAAAAAATAAATAAATAAACAACTAAGGTGTTTGACCATGATCTCCTCCTAGATTTTCTCTTCCACATTCTCATTCCAATCTGAGAACAAAAGCTCTAATCTGGATAGAATGACAAGGAATACAGGCTCCCTATTTCCTTAGCTCCCAGTCAAGAGATATGGTATTCCAACATGAAGGACTGGATACCAGGATTTCTAGTCTTCACCTTTTGCAAAGGCAAATTCCTGATGAATTTGACTAAGAACTTGGAGTCTCTCTTCCTCAAACCATTCCTCTTAGGGCCAAAGGTGTCAAGCTCAGAACTTTGCAGCCTGGATTGACCTTGCTCCAGTGTTCAAAGGACAGAAATCGGATATCAAGAAAAGTTAGTTGAGAAGACCAGAGGCTGTTATACACACCCAATTCCCTCATAATGGGTGTGGTCACTGTAGGGGATGTGGTGCACAATCCTTGCCAGGGGTCTAGGAGTTGTTACCCAATGAGGATATTCGGTTACTGAGAATGAAAGCCCTAAATCCCTCCCCAGAGAAACTGAGAGTTGACTGTTGCTTAATTGTGGTGGAGCTGGGACCCACTTCAATCCTGGGTCTTATTATTATCATGTCTCTACCAAATGTCAGAGTCCCTTTGATCTCACTTCTAGATTCTCCTAGTCAGTCAGATTAATAACAAAAAAGCCTCAATTAACCTTCTGTTACAAGAGATTTTATGAATCATGAGTTAAATTTGGACACTGCACTCACTTTATTCTGCCTGTACATGAATCTGATCCTGAACCTTCATATCAGCAGTTCAAAATTTCACACTAAATTGAACTTGGGTTTCAATTCTAACTCATTATAAATTGTAAGTTCTTTGAATTGTGTAAACCAAAGTGTAAAATTATACTTTCTGTTTTTTTCTTCAAATAATTTTTTGAGTTGTAGACCTGACTAGATTAAAAAGGAAAAAAAGTGAATTTATAATCAAAGTGGGATTATGTATAATTTAGTTATTCATTATCTCTTAACTTTGCTTTTTTTTTTCAAATCAAAGTATTTTTCCATAAACATTTTCTATTACTGAGAAATCCTAACCATTTATCTGTTATATATTTTATCCTAATTTTTTATTCCTTTATAATATCACAAAGTTTCTTTTTGTGCTGGACAATAATTTTCTTTGAAAAATTTATCAGAATGCGAGACCTATGTATTTTAAGGAAATGCATAGGAAAATTAAAAGAAATTTTGAATTGTTTACAATGAATGATATCCAAAATCCATGCAAGATATGGATTTCTCTTTTTTTCTTGGTTTGAGAATTAGAAATTCACATTTCTAGGCAAAAACAAAGCTCACAAGTATTCCTTTCCCTTCTTTGCATGAGGAAATACTTGTCATAAATATTAAATTCCTTGGCAAGACTGAAGTATAAAATGTCTTTAATGTATAGAAATCATTTAGGCAAATATCTAAGTATTGAGAAAATATAAAGTAATTTCAATGATGTTAGTTATTTTCACTACTGAGAAATTTTAAAATACTTCAGAAGTCCCTTTGCATTTTTGCCCTTATATCCTGTTCTTCCTTTATTCTTTTTCAACTGAGTTTTATCATTTTTCTCTGATTTCCATCCACATTTTAAAACATTCCAAACAGAAGCACTGTTGAAGTTTTTTCCTAAATTGTGAAAATAAGAAGTGCAGCAGAGGAAACTCTGGTGTGTTTTTCCTTTTCTCACTCAAATCCAAATAAATTTTATAATATACTTTACAAAATTTACAATGTACTTTGTTAGTCATTATTAGTAATTAGATTATATTCTAATTGCTAATCACACATTCTTTCCATAGTTACTTAACTTATGTATATTTTATATATTATATATCTAGATTATATACTATATATATATATATATATATATTTGAAGTAATACATCCCATAATCTTTAACACAGTCATTGTTAGTTTATAGTACCACAAATGCATAATTTTTAAAGAAATATTAAGGCAAATGATTTATCATTCATGCTACATATTGGAAGATGATGTTAATAGCACAAATAAATAATGTAAAAATGTCTATACTGTAGGTATTGTTATTATAGGTTTTTCTTAAAAGAAAAATTCTATATATAGTATTGGGAGATGAAATTTATCAGTGATTGAGAAATCCTGGAATCTTTGCTGTACATTCCAAGAGTGTGCAGCCCTGAACACTAATAAACCATTTCTCGGGGTTGTGTATATAGCAAGTCATCTTAAGGCATGATGTAATGTCTCCTTCCATGACAAAGAGCAGTCTTGCTCAGTGTTTATTATGAAATTCTGGATTCCCCAAGCTTAGACTATCTTTTCTGTAAAGTAGCATACATGTATGTAGACCTTGTTCTGGAAACTTCATTTTGCTATTGTTGGATTTGGAGGGGATGGAGAACTGATTCACATTTTATTCTTATGCTGCTTGCTGTGCATTATTAATAACATTATTGGCTTTGAACCAGGAGTCTTGTATCTTTTGCCAACATTCATACAAAGTAACAAACTCTACAGCCTGTAAGTAGGGTAAAATTAAATTTAATACTAAATATAGATATTTATATGTAGAAAATTTACTGGGAAGTTCTTTCTATGGAGGACTTCAAGAAGAAAAATTGGGCAGAAGGAGAAGTTGAACTATGTTGCCATCACATTAAAGATCTCAACCCATGCTAGAAAGAACTTGAAGCTGAGATGGCCCTGCAGAAATACTCCAGACTGAGAAAAGAAATACTGAACTTCTTGTCCCTACATGAAGCAGTCTTTACATGTGGTCTGTACTTAAATAAGAGACATGATCTTGGGCAAGGTGACTTTCTTTATCTTAATGGAAGGAAAATAGTGGAAATCAGGTGGTGTACTCCTTAATATCCACTACAACTGAAAATCAGGAATATAAAATGAACGGCCTCACCTAAAATAGTGAATTTTCTTTGGGGGGTAAAATATAAATATATGTATATATGTATATTATATATATATATATATATATATACATACACACACACATACATACATACACACATATTTAAATATATCACATTTTTTTCTCTATGTCATACATTTGTAAATTTTAAAAATACTCTTCTGAGACACAAACTTTTTAAAACTTTAAGTTGCACTTCTGAATAGACTCAAGATACTTTGACAAAATCCACTTTAAAAATAAAACAAAATTGTGCCATTTTATCAGTTATTAACAACTATCATATGCTATCCTTGGATTTTTTCCCCCAATTCCACCTACTCTATCCTTTACCTGAACATTTGGTACTTTTTTAATATAATATCTAGACATCTGAAAGTGTGGTGCCCAAATATATAAATTAAAGATCCAGACACCTAAACTTTTCTGCTTTACTTTGGGCATGTAGCTTAATTTGTCTTTGCTACATATTTCTGTTTAATACAATGAAGGTAATGACTGCATTAATATCAAAGAGTTGTTATGAACATTTTAAATGTGCCAGTTGGCTGTGTGGTGTAAAAAGAGGAAAGTCTTGGTAAATCTTAAACTTTGCTATTATGCCTTGTCTTATTTCTAGACTCAAAAGCCTTCCCTTCTTCTTATAACGAAGAATCATACAGATTAATCCCTTGACTTACTTCATCTGAATCTTCCTATTGGGGTTTTTAAGGGTGTTGGGCAATGTGTTATTTAACTATTGTACTGCCAATGGTTATTACAGTGCCTGACTCACAGAACAATCTTAACTACATGTTGAATGAGTTAATCAATTAAATAATAATGAATTTCGCCATGTTTGATTCAAAACTACAACTTTATACACAGATAACTTTTAGAGAAAATGAAGATTAAAAAAAATGTTGTTAGAAAAGTGACTTTAGAAACAAATATAGTTACCTGAATACAGTGCTGGTGAATGTTTGGGAATGTTGTTCAACAGAGGAGGATTTCTAATGTCACACATGTGGTGTTCTTACTGCTTGATGCCCTTGAGAGTGAATATTCCTACTCTTTATTGGAATGGGGCTAGATTTGACAGCTGGTAGGGACTAAGTGTATCAGATAAGTTCATATTTTCTTGTTAGTCAAGGTGATCAGTACATAAAATATGAACCCATTTGTGGCAGCATGTAAGGATAGCCACCTGCTTTCTTTGGAGAAGCATGATGGAAGAGGTAGTGCCTTAGCTGTAAATTGAAGTGCAACAAAAATGGGTAGACATGGAGGTCTTGGGGAGCGTTCCAAGTGGACAGTTATATGGGTAGTATGTGGAAAGTAGTATAGGTGAGTGAGAGAACTTATTTGAAACTATAAGTACTACATAGATCTTATGGCAAAAAAAAAAGGAAAATAAGGGACAAGAAGATGTTAGAAATGAGTTGGAGGTGTCTTTGATTTCCCCATAAAACGGAGCCTGAGCCAAGGATTTGAGTATAGACTTTTTATTTGGAGGTGATTCCAGGCAGCCAGAGTGAAAGGATAGGAAGGATAACAGGCAGAAAGTAAAAGGTAATCTGAAAGTAAACTATAAAGGCTGCTGCTTTTATCAAATTGGGGTTCCATTTCACCATATTTCCTGAAAAGGTTATAATATCTACCAGAATTACCCTCCCAAAGGGAGGGAAGCTAGAACATTTTTCTATAGATATTTACTCCTATCAAATGAAGTTGTCCTGGGGCATTAACCTCTCCACATTTTCAGCATGCACCTGGAAGCCCTGCCAACCTGGGCTCTTTCCCCCCGAAGAAGAATCGCTGTGCTGCACAGCAAAGTGAATACTTGCTGCATACACTTGAATTGGGCTGCTGCCATCATGAAAAGAATTTGTGTTCATGTGTACTGTCTTCAACAACTACAGCTGAAATCAGAGATAGGCTAAGGGGATCTGATGGGGGTCACAAAGATGTCTGCTTCAGGTAGATAGACAGAGCCCAGGCTGTGACAGGCTTTGAAGATCTTGTTATAGAGCTTAAAATTTACCTATTTACCTTTATAAGCCAAACTATTTAGAATACTAATTTAGTAATATAATCAGATATGGACATTTTGGACATAGTCATCAGGTTGTTGATGTAATATATGAAATGTATGTTTACAATGCCAAAATCTAGTTTATATTGTTTTTTTTGTGTGTGTGTGTGTGTGTGTGTGTGTGTGTGTGTGTGAGAGTGAGAGAGAGTGGGGATTGAACCCAGAGGTTCTCTACCACTGAGCTACACTTCCAGGGTCTTGTTAAGTTGTCAAGACTGACCTTGAACTTGTGATCTTCCTACCTGAGCCTCTCAAGTCGCTGGAATTACAGAGGTTCGCCATTATGCTGAGCTTCATATTGCTTTTAAATAGATATCATGGAACTCCAGACTTGCTAATCTGGAGAAGAGCTTATTATTTTGTTCCCTGACCCATCTCCAGCCCTTGGTCCTTTGTCTGCCACCCAAATTTAAAACTCTGAATAGGAAATTAAATATAAAATATTAACTTAAAAGAGTTAGCAAATGTTTTGTTACTGAAAAGAGATCTATTCCTTTACTGTATTGGCAAACAGTTGCTGTGCAAAAATTGTAAGGAAAAACAGTGGCTTCAAACAGCAATTACTTATTGTTCACAGTCTGCTTGTTGGCCAGGAGCCAGCTGATCAAGGCTAGGCTTGGCCAGAACAACTCTATTCATGTGTTTTTCATTATTTCACCGGGCCCAGTGGGTTCTCCTGTGTGCTTTCTTCCTATGAACCTGGCTAAAGCATAAAAGAACAAGTAGCAACCTACAAGTTCTCTGAAAGCCCATGCTTGAGACTGGTTTACTCTGTATCTATCTCATTCCATTTGTCCAACAAATCAGATGGCCAAGGCCAAAGTCAAGGACCTTTGAAATATGCCCTCTCTGCGTAGAGTAAGGGCATATGGAAAAATGTGTGTGCATCCAGCTAGGAGCAAAATATAGGGCCAAAAATACTATGCACAATACTGACTTAGTGCTTTAGACCTGCTGTAAGAATTTCCCACAAATTTGGTGGTTTAAAACAACAGGTATTTATTCTCTAACAGTTCCAGAGTCTAGAAATCTAAAATTAAAGTGTTATGTGGTTCCTTCCTTCTGGAGGCTCTGAGAGAGAATGCAACCTGTGCTTCTGTCCTGCAGAAAGTCCCTGGGGTTCCTTGGCTGTGAATGCCTTGCTTCAGTCTCTGCCTTCACCTTCACATGACCTTTCCATCTGTGTCTCTGTGTTCTCCTGTTTTGTTTTGTTTTGTTTTGTTTTGTTTTGTTTTTTTAATCAGGAAACTTATCATTGTATTTAGAACCTAACCTAATCCAGAATGGCCTGCTTTTGTATTCCTTACCTTAATTATATTAGTAAAAACCTTTCATCTAAACAATGTCACATTCTGAGGTTCCAGGTGAACACATCTGTTTTGGGAAACACTAGTTAACTTACTCAAATACTCATAAATGTAGTGTTTCCAAGCTGCTTTACAATGGGAATCATTACTTCTAGTTTACTGTTTAAATGTGGCAACTTTATGCATGTATAATTAATTCCTGTGTCATTCATTATTCAAACATCAGAGTCCTTAGAGTCTTAAATAAAATGCATTTTAATAACAAAATATTTCATGTATGAAAGTATTTTGTCACCTAATATATCTTACTAAGAGCATGGAAATAGTAATTAAAAGTATGTTAACAAATAAATCAACATAATGTGTAGGTTGTATTTACTTTAAATAGACAGGTGACATGAAAAAGTGTTAACAAAATCTTAACCACGTAATAATAACATACATGTCTTTTATATTTCTAAATGTTACATGTTTTAAGGCGTATCTTGATTCTGAACTCGTAAGTGTTCACAAATCCATAAGAAATAAAGTAAGTCACAAATGGATGATTTGATACAAGTTTCCCAAAAAAGTCTGAAGAAAAAAAACCCAAATAAATGAAAACTAATAATACAAACACTTTGGCAGCAAATAAGTTGATCCAAAACCTAATAAATCTCTGAAAATACTTATTTGAGTAAACCTGGAATTAGGCCAATTGCAATTTTCATCATCTTTCACAAATTGTATAGCAAAACTGGGGCATAAAACCATATTGGAGTAAAAGGTGTGACCCACACTAGTGCCAGGCCATTAACTTTTATTACCAGTTCACAATAAGCTAAGGACAAACTCAGAGTATCTAGATTCTTTTATAGACATTTGACATCTCTTCCATCACTTACTGCCATTCTCATTACCTGTAGAGTGAGTTGAGTGCTGGTTATTCACGCACATAATGGTGTGTGGCACTTAAAGATTTATTCCTCAGCTTTAACCCCAGGAGTATGTTAAACATGGAATCTACTTTTCTCATCAAAAAAATAAATTTTTAGAACTGAGTGCTGATGCAGGATTGAAGATATTTTGAGAATGCAGTATCCCTTGCATCTAGGATAACAAATGTGAACACCCTGAGCTTGCTGAAATGACTTAACATCTCCATTTCCATCTATTTATATCTTTGAGACTTTTTTTCCCCTCTACTGTCATTTTTCTTGAAACAAAATATAGACAGTTTTGATATAGAGCATCCTCTGTCACAGTCATTATTCTAACCTAGATATTTGTCAGGTTAAAAATGTTAAATATTGATATAGGTGGTATTCATTCAAAATATGTGAACAGACATTTAATGGAATAACTGTTTCATTCATAACCTTTATTTAAGTTATAATTGGCCAATGACAAAATGATGTTTAATAGAAATTTTATATTAATTTACTCTGTGCATACTTTTTTTTTTTTGTGTGTGTGTGTGTGTGAACCCAGGGCTTTGCACACACAAGTTGAGTGCTTTACCACATACTACATCCTCAACTCCTATGTATTCTTTTAATGAAAAGCATGTACATTTTTCAGGCTGGGGATGTAGTTCTGTGATATAGCACTTGACTAAGCATAACAAAGGCCCTGGGTTCAATCCACAGTACCATAATAAAGAAAAAAATGCATTTTTCTTATTTGTGTAGTTGTTATATTGATTGAATCATATGTTTAGTAAATTTAATAATAAAAAATTGTGTATGTAAAATTGGGTCTGTTTTTTTCCTCTTATTTTCCTAATAATACTCTTTTACATGTTTAAAAAATATATGGATCGATGACAGTTTGGTATTTAAATAAATTGGTATAGTCAGGATAATTCAAGAAGCAATGCAATAAACAAATCTTGTTTATATTTGGGGAATTGTTGAAAAATATGTATATATTAGTATGTAAATCAGAGGTATTATAGAACATATCACCTTTTCAAGATCTCAGAATGTCCAACATATGTAGTCACTTATGATCACTAACAAGGATGGGTACAGCATATTGAATAATTAATTACGATAAGAACATTCATAAAAATTATTATCTTTTGATACTTTTATAATGCCTTATTGATTACTTTTGGAACTTTTGTAATTTGATCTATGGAATATGCAATCCACAACATCCTATTTCAGTACTTCACAGGGGATATTTGATGGTGATATGACTACAGAAGTGTACCAAAGAAATAAGAATTTTAAAATTACCTTTTGCATTAAAAGTGGTTTAGCATTGTTTGTCCATCAGCAAACAAAATTGGAAAATATGTCATTTCAAAGATAAACAAGTCATTTTTGGGGAAAAATCATCCAGAAAAATACCTCAGTTTATAAAGGCATAAAGGTACAGTATTTCACAGTAATTCTTACTTTTCTCGTTATTTATAGGCAATAATGACAACAGTGCCTATTAAAATGTAAAGCATATAAAATGAGCTCATAGAATGTATCCGCCCTTCATTACGTTCATATTCTCTCTCTCTCTCTCTCTCTCTCTCACACACACACACACACACACACACACACACACACACACATACACACATAGTTTGGTTATGCAGAGTTTTCTTTCGATGCCCCAAAATCCCTCAGATTTAGGTGCTGTGATGGTGTTTTGATGCTGACGCTCCTCAGTTACTCAGTTGAACACTGCCTAGGTGTTGCTATCAGGGTACTTTGAAACTGTGAGACAGTGCCCCAATGAGGAAGAAATTCCACTTAGACAGCAGCTATAGCCCATGCCTGAGAATTTGCTGGAACTATGGAATTCATACTTTCTTAGCAACCCACAATTATATAATTGAACAGTTTGAAGTAAAACTAATAATATGTTTCTGGTTGAACCTTGACTGTTTCAGATGCTATTTGTCATCTCTCTTTTATAGATTTTTAAACAGTTAAATTTCTTAACCAAGGTGCATTTTGTTTGTTAAGTGCCAGGACAAGAAATTGTATACCAATTAACAAATACAGAGCTCAAATTCTTGAAGACAATTTCCTAATTTCCTAATATCTTTCAAAATAAATGTTGTGTTACAAATGAGCAGCATTTGGGTTTCCATGTGATCAGCAGATATTTCATCTAGCTTCCAACCACCCTTTAGTCAGGAAGAAGTGGACCTTGCTACCAGACAGAGCACATTTGCATATTCCATAGAAGATTTTGAAAATAGAGAACAGTTTACTGAATACAGTTCTCATTAGTGAGTGATAGTTAAGCAAGGCCCAAATTTCTGAGGTAGAGTTGGGCTCCCCCAAGGTACAGCATATGTTGGTATCTGGAGTGGGAGGATCCTAGTCTACTATTGCTGTCAAGATTCTGGCAAAAGACAACAGTGGAAAGACATATTTAGCTCTTCCATTTCTCTGTCATTTTCTCCATTTAGAATTCTTTTTCATTTTGGATATAATGTGCATTTTCCTTTCATAAATGTCTTTTTCTACTTCACAACAACTGTAAGAAGTGATAAAGGTAGATATTTTCTCTTTTAATCAACTATGATAAGATGTAAGAAAAATACAAAGTACAGATAGAACTGCTTTAGGTCAGACAGTAATATGTGTCAAAATCAAAACTCAAAAATGATTTCTCCAATTCCATTCCTACTTTCATGCACCCACATCTGATCATTCTGCACAGAGAATGACATATGTAGAGGATCCTTCCTTCCATAGTACAATCTATGAGTTTAGAAATCAGGAAACACTGTGGAGGATGTTTTACTTCCACAGCTGTGATTTCCCTCACAGCTTCCTATTTTTCTTTTAAAGATTTGTTGTTGTTTTTGTTGTTGTTATTAGAAGTATCATTAGACTTGGGCTCTCATCCTAGTTCTGCACCACTAGCTATGTAACCGGGGGTGGGGGTGGAGGGGTGTCACATAAACTTTCAAGGCTCCATTTCATTAGATGTAGAATGAGGACTCTCAAACCTACTTTTTCTCTCCACAGACTCCCTATCACTTTAAGTCTCTTTCAATTCTAATTTTGAATAATATAAATAGCAGTTCAGTAATAAAGTTGTACTTTTTGCCAAATACATTGCAAGATTCCCTGATTATGCTCAATAAAGATTCATTAAATTAAAAAAGGAAAAAGGATGAATATGAGCAGCACTTTTTCAAGTTACCCATATTTCAGAAAGGGGAAAATTAAGCAAAAATAATAGAGCTTCTCAGATTCATGACCTCTCTACAAGACTTATGAATTTTATTAACTGTTGATTCATGTGAAACCCAGTATCTGATAACTATGAGTCATGAACAGCAATTAATTAGACCTGTGGCACTCAAAAAGTAGTAGGAGTTAATGCATAACAATGAGAAATCAGTACTATAGGACTCCTTATGAGACTTTGTCATAAATTTGTTTAGTACAGCCCTCTCCATTTGACCTAAGTTTTTATAAGTCCAGTTGTGCCCCATCACCCTTGGCCTGGTTAAAACTTCCCCTCCACATGTGTTGTTTGACATACAGCCTCATCTCACTGACTCAAAACCCAACACATCCCTGGGTGTTATGAGACCCAGTAGTCAACATCAAAATCATATTAATAAGTTCCTCCCTTCCCAAATGTTTCCTTCGAAGGAGCCAATCTGTGACTCTTACGAGAAAGCCTAAGGGATAATACACATGGATCTTAATGAAGGCCTAATCCCACAGGACTGTTTTTTGTCTGTCTTCTCCCCTTCTCTCACTTTCACCCCTTTTCTTCCCCTATCTTCTCCCATTCCCCACCACCCATGCCCTGCCCGCTGCTACCATTGGTTGAGGTCTCTGCTACATCAAGATTTCCCATCAACTGACCTCCTGTTGGCACCTAACTCTTCAGAGACCTATGAATAAAAATTTCCTCTATTTCATGCATTTTGATTGAACTTCCTTATTATATCTCACCTGACACCCATACCTAAACCTAACTCCCCTATTCCCTCCACCCTCCTGTAAGAGCTCTCCTAGACAGTGACTATCTTGATTAAGACCACTCTCAAGAGGGAGCCTTTGAAGCAAATTAGAAAGAAATTGTAATAAATAGACATCACAACTTAATATTGTACTAATAATAAACAATATTAAGACAGTTTTATTTGCACAATAATTACCTCCTACACATTTCTAGTCAATTCCTATTCCCATCAACATACATACATGTTCATCTGCTTTCAGTTTCTGTAGCTTTGTCATTTCTGGACATTTCTAATAAATGTAATGATATGATACATGTCCTTTCATCTGAAAAATATGGTATAAATACGACACATTTTGTTTGCCCACTTACTGGCTGATATACATTTGGGATCTTTCCAGTTTGGTGCTGCTGTGAATAATACTATTATGATCATTCATATACAAGTCTTCCCATGGACATATGCTTTTATTTTTCTTGAGTAAATACCCAGGAGTGGAAAGATGGGACCATATGGTAGATGCATGTTGTGTTTTTTTTTTTTTAAGAACTGCCAAAATTATTTGCAAAGTAGCTAAGCCATTTTTATTCCCACCAGCAATATATGAGGGTTACTATTTTTCCACATCCTTGCCAACACTTGTTTTATGTCTTTTTAATTATAGCCATTATCATGTATGTGTTGGTATCTCATTGTGTTTTCAGTTGCATTTCCCCAAGTACTAAAAATATTTCACATCTTTTCATGTGCCTATTAGACATTCGCAATTGTTCTTTGGTGAAATATCTATTCAACCTTTTGTGCATTGTTTACTTAGAATTTTTGTTAAACATTAGTTAGTAAAAGTTTACATTTTCTGGATAAAAATTCTACATTAGACATATGATTTGCAAAAAATATTCCTTGTCTAATTATTTTATGGTGTGTTTTTAAATACAAACCTTTTTTAATGCTCATAAAGTTAAATTCAACTGTGTTTTTGTTCATAGGTTATATTTCAGTACTGAAGCCAAGAAATTTTTGCCTAGCCCAAGGCTATGAAAATTATATGCTACGTTTTACCCTAGAAATTTTGTAATATTAGCTGTTATATTTACATATGTGGCCCAGTTAATTTTTTATATGCTGTGAGGTAAGGCTCTATGTTCTTTTTTTTTTTTTTTAGGGATATTTTATTGTTCCATGACCAGTTGCTGAAAATTCCATTCTTTGGAAAAAAAAAAATTCAAACAAAAACTAACCAAATTTAAAAGGTTGTTTTTGTATTTTTAATTTTGTTCTATTTATCTGTATTTATACTTATAAGTATATTATCTTGGTTGCTGTGGCTTGCTTGTAAATTTAGAAATCATATGCTATATATACTCCAGCTTTATTCTTTCTCAATATTACTTTGGCTATTTAAAAGTCATTACATTTGCATAATAATTTTAATAATTGACTTGTCAATATCCAACACCATTTTATGCTGATAAAAAATAAATTTTATTGAACTCCAGATCGATTTGGGAAAAAATGTCATCATAAAAGTTATTGATGATTTTAATCTCTAAACATGTGATTCTTCACAGTTTGTTTAGACATTTACAAATTTCTCCTAGGATTTTTTTTTTGTAGCTTTCATTTAAGTCTTACATTTGTTTAGTTAAATTCAATCCTAAGCATTATTGTTTGTTACTTTTTATAAATAGATTTTTAAAATTAAATTATTTATGTATTCTAAACTGTTAAACATGATGGCAGAATGCAATTCATTTCATGTTACACATATAGAGCACAATTTTTCAAGACACTGATTGTACACAAAGTATTTTCACACCATTTGTGTCTTCATACATGTACTTAGGGTAATGATGTCTAACTCATTCCACTATCATTCCTATCTCTTTCCCCCCCTTTTCCTCCCTCCCCTTTTTCCTATCTAAAGTTCCTCCATTCCTCCCATGCTCCCTCCCATTGCCATTTTGAGTCAGCATCCTCACATCAAAGAAAACATTCGGCCTTTGTTTTGGGGGATTGGTTTGCTTCGCTTAGCATTATATTCTCCAACTTCATCCATTTACCTGCAAATACCATGATTTTATTCTCTTTTAATACTGAATAATGTTCCACTGTGTATATATACCAAAGTTTCCCTATCCATTCATCTATTGAAGGGCATCTGGGTTGATTCCATAATTTAGCTACTGTGAACTGTGCTGCTATAAACATTGATGTGGCTGTGTCCCTGTAGTTTGCTGTTTTTAAATCCTTTGGGTTTAGTCCGAGGAGATAGCTGGGTCAAATGGTGGTTCCATTTTCAGTTTTCCAAGGAATCTCCATTCTGCTTTCCAGAATGGCTGCACCAATTTGCAGTCCCACCAGCAATGTAGGAGGTTGCCTTTTCCCCCACATTCTTGCCAACAATTATTATTGTTTGTATTTTTAATAGCTGCCATTCTGACTGGAGTGAGATGAAATCTTAAGAGTAGTTTTTATTTTCATTTCTCTAATTGCTAGAGATGTTGAACATTTTTTCATGTTTGTTGATTGATTGTATATCCTCTTCTGAGAAGTATCTGTTCAGTTCCTTGGCCCATTGATTGATTGAGTTATTTGTTTTTTTGGGTGTTACGATTTTTGAGTGCTTTATATATCCTAAAGATTAGTGCTCTATCTGATGTGCATGTGGTAAAGGTTTCCTCCCTTTCTGTAGGCTCTCTGTTCACCTCACTGATTGTTTCTTTTGCTGAGAAGAAGCTTTTTAGTTTGAGTCCATCTCATTTATTGATTCTTGGTTTTAATTCTTGCACTATAGGAGTCTTTTCAAGGAAGTTGGGGCCTAATCCGACATGATGAAGATTTAGGCCTACTTTTTCTTCTATTAGGTGCAGGATCTATGATCTAATTCCTCAGTCCTTGATCCACTTTGAGTTGAGTTTTGTGCATGGTGAGAGATAGAGGTTTAATTTCATGTTTTTACATTTGGATTTCCAGTTTCCCAGCACCATTTGTTGAAGAGGCTATCTTTTCTCCTGTGAAAGTCTTTGGCACCTTTGTCTAGTATGACATAACTGTATTTATGTGGGTTAGACTCTGTGTCCTCTAGTCTGTTCCATTGGTCTACCAGTGTATTTTGGTGCCAATACCATGGTGTTTTTGTTACTATTGCTCTTTAGTATAGTTTAAGGTCTAGAATAAATAATGCCACTAGCTTCACTCTTCTTGCTAAGGATTGCTTTGGCTAATTGAGTCTCTAATTTTTCCAGATGAATTTCATGATTTCTTTTTCTATTTTTATAAGTAATGTCATTGGACTTTTGATTGGGATTGCATTTAATCTATATAGTGCTTTTGGTATAGTATGGTCATTGTGACAATATTAATTCTGCCTATCTAAGAACAAGGTAAATATTTCTGTCTTCTAAGGTCTTCTTTAATTTCTCTCTTTAGTGTGTTGTAGTTTTCATTGTAGAGATCCTTCACCTTTTTCATTAAGTTTATTTCTAAGTTTTTGTTTGTTTGTTTGTTTAGGCTGTTGTAAATGGGGTAGTTTTCTTAGTTTCTCTTGCAGCAGGTTTGTCACTGATGTACAGAAATGCCTTTGATTTATGGGTGTTGATTTTATATTCAGCTACTTTGCTGAATTCATTAGCTCTAGGAGATTTCTGGTGGAATGTTTTGGAATGGTATAGAATCATATCGTCTGCAAATAGTGATAATTTGAGTTCTTCTTTTCCTGTGTGTATCTCTTTAATTTCTTTCGTCTGTCTGATTGCTCTGGCTAGAGTTTCAAGAACTATGTTAAATAGAAGTAATGATGGAGGGCATCCCTGTCTTGTTCCAGGTTTTAGAGGGAATGCTTTCAATTTTTCTCCATTCAGAATGATGTTGATCTGGGGCTTAGCTTAGATAGCCTTTACAATTTTGAGGTATGTTCCTATTTTCCCTAGTTTTTCTAGCGTTTTGAACATGAAGTGATGCTGTATTTTATCAAATTCTTTCTCATTATATATTGAGATGATCATATGATTTTTATCTTTGAGTCTATTGATGTGATGAATTACATTTATTGATTTCCATATGTTGAACCAATCTTGCATTCCTGGGATGAACCCTATCTGATCATGATGCACTAGCTTTTTGATATGTTTTGTATTCAATTTGCCAGAATTTTATTGAGAATTTTTGCATCTATATTTATTAGAAATATTGATCTGAAGTTTTCTTTCTTTGATGTGTCTTTATCTGGTTTTAGAATCAGGGTGATACTGGCCTCATAGAATGTGTTTGGAAGTATTCCCTCTATTCATGAAACAGTTTGAGAAGTATTGGTGTTAGTTCTTCTTTAAGGGTCTTGGAGAACTCAGCTGTCATCCAGTCTTGTGCTTTTCTTGGTTGGTAGGATTCTGATGGCATCCTCTATTTCCTTGCTTGCAATTGATCTATTAAATTGTGTATATCATCCTGATTTAGTTTGGGCATATCATATACCTCTAGAAATTTGTCAATGCTTCAATATTTTTCATTTTATTGGAGTACAAATGTTCAAAATAATTTCTAATTATCTTCTGTATTTCTGTAGTGTCCATTGTACTATTTCCATTTTTATCACAGATGCTAGTAATTTGAGTTTTCTCTCTCCTTCTTTTTGTTAGCATGGCTAATGGTTTATCACTTTTATTTATTTTTTCAAAGAACATGCTTTTTGTTTTGTCAATTTTTGCAATTGTTTCTTTTGTTTCAATTTCATTAATTTCAGCTCTGATTCTAATTATTTCCTGTCTCCTACTGCTTTGGGATTTGATTTTTTCCTCTCTTTCTAGTGGTTTGAGTTGTAATGTTAGGTTATTTATTTGTTGACTTCTTCTTCTTTTAAGGAATGAACTACATGCAATGAACTTTCCTCTTAGAACTGCCTTCATAATGTCCCAGATAATTCGATATTTTGTATCAGTGTTCTCATTTACCTCTAAGAATTTTTAAAAATATATATTTATTTTTTAGTTGTATTGAACACAATATCTTTATTTTATTTATTTATTTTATGTGGTGCTAAGGATCAAACCCAGGGATTCACACATGCTAGGCAAGTGCTTTACCACTGAGCCACAAACCCAGCCCCTCTAAGAATTTTTTAATCTTCTCCTTTATATCTTTTGCAACCTATTATTTATTAAGTAGCATGTTATTTAGTCTCCAGTTGTTGAAGTAACTTTTATTTTTTATTTATCATTGATTTCTAATTTCATTCCATTGTGGTCTGATAGAATGCAGCGTAGTATCTCTACCTTTTTTATTTACTAATGTTTGCTTTGTGGCTTAACATATGGTCTATTTTAGAGATGGATCCATATGCTGCTGAGAAAAAAGTGTATTCACTTATTGATGGACAATATACTCTGTTTATACTCAATATACTCTGAGTCCAAGTTATTGATTGTATTATTGAGTTCTATAGTTTCTTTGTTTAGCTTTTGTTTGGAAGATCTATCTAGCAATGAAAGAGGTGTGTTAAATTCACTTAGAATTATTGTGATCTATTTTTTGAACTTGAGAGGAGTTTGAGGGATGAATTTAGTTGCTCCAGTGTTTGGGGGCATATATATTTATAACTGTTATGTCTTATTGATGTATGGTTCCCTTAAGCAGTATGAAATGTCCATTTTTATCCCTTTTGATTAACTTTGGCTTGAAGTCTACTTTATCTGATATGACGATGGAAATCCCTGCTTGCTTACATAGACCCTGTGAATGGTATATTTTATCCCAACCTTTTACCTTCAGTCCGTGGGCATCTTTTCCTATGAGATGAGTCTCTTGAAGGCAACATATTGTTGGATCTTTTTGTTGTTGTTGTTGTTTTTATCCAATCTACCAGCCTATGTCTTTTGATTGGTGAGTTTAAGCCATTAACATTTAGGTTATTATTGATACATGATTTGTATTACTGGTAATTTTTGTTTATTTTTGGTATTTAGCTTGACTTGGTTTCTCCTTTGGTTGGCTCTTCCTTTATTGTAGTTCTTCCCTTTGCAGCTTTTGATTGTTGTTTTTCATTTCCTCCTCATGGAATATTTTGCCAAGAATGTTCTGTTGTGCAGGCTTTCTTGCTGTAAATTCTTTTAGCTTTTATTTATCATGGAAAGTTTTTATTTCATCATCAAATTTGTAGGTTAATTTTGCTGGATATAAGATTCTTGGTTGGCATCTATTATCTTTTAGAGCTTGGTGTATGTTGTTCCAGGATCTCCTGGCTTTGAGTCTGGGTTGAAAAATCTTTTGAGATCCGAATTAGTCTTCCCTTATAGGTAATCTGATTTTTCTCTCTTGCAGCCTTTAAAATTCCATCTTTATTCTGTATGCTAAGTATTTTCATTATAATGTGTCTTGGTGTAGATCTGTTGTAATTTTGTACATTTGGTGTCCTATAGGCCTCTTGTATTTGATTTTCCAATTCATTCTTCATGCTTCAGAAATTTTCTGATATTATTTCTTTGAAGAGTTTGTGCATGCCTTTGGTTTGAATCTCTGAACCTTCCTCTATTCCAATAAATCTTAAATTTGGTCTTTTGATGGTATCCCATAATTCTTGGATGTTCTTTTCATGGTTTCTTACCATCTTCACTGTGAGTCAACTTTATTTTCAAGATTGTATATTTTCTTCCTTGTCTGAGGTTCTTCTTCCAAGTGGTCTAGTCTATTGGTAATGCTATCTATTGAGTTTTTTAATTGGCATATTGTTTCTTTCATTTAAAGGATTTCTGTTTTTTTTTTTTTCAGTATCTCTATCTCTTTCTTGAAGTAATCTCTTGAAACCTGTATATGCTCTCTTATCTCTTTGTTGGAGTGATCAATTTTTGCTTATATCCAATCACTTAGGTCATTCTTTAATTCCCAAATCATTTTAGTTATGTATATTCTGAACTCTTTCTCTGACATTTCACCTACTGCACTATCTATGGATTCTATTGTTGTAATGTCTTGGTTTATTTGGGGCATTTTCCTCCCTTGCATTTTCATGATGTCTATGTGTCTTTCTCTCTTGCAGTGTAGATCTGAGGTATTACAGTTTCTGCCCTATTGTCTTATAGTATGCCTTCAGGTTACCGATACCTCACTTTTAATGGAAAGATCAATATTATAGCATTCAGTGTACCCAATGTGCAGCCATATATCAGTTAGCTTCTATTTTTACATTTACAGTTTTGTAACTATAATCAGAAATGATGAGTTTAGTTATCTTCTATCATATAGTCAATAGGTTTGCATAATGTTTTGCCGTTTTTGATGGTACCGGAGGTTGGCTGAGATGTGTATGAGGTAGGCTGTGAGAATGTGGAGGTATTAGATTATATGACTAGTGAATGAATAATCATAAGAAGTTGGCTGTTATTAGGAGAAATAAGAGATAAGCAACCACATGCAAGATTCATTATTACCTCAACAACAGGATAACTGTTAGCACCCCTACTAGAGAAACCTCTGGTACAGCCAGGCCACAGGGAACTCAGTGATGTTTTACCAGGTCCTTATTGTTGTCTCTTGATAGAAGCAGTGATATCCCAGTTTCATGGTGGTGGCAGCCTCAAGCCTATATGTGCCACAGTCTGGCTGGGCACAAATAACCGGGAGGTCATGAGCCACTTGTAGATTCAAGCAGGAACAAACTTTATTTCCAAACCTACGCAAATGCGAACGCCACCCACACGAACTCTCCAGGAACTCCGTGAGAGCTCAAGCAGAACTCAACGGGATGAATCCATGCGAACTCTCTAGGAACTCTGCAAGAGCTCAACCGGAACTCAACAGGAATTCCGGGAGAACTCAACCATCACCATCCTAATGGCTCGCTGGCGCCACCTCTCAACCACTCCCCCTGGCAAAACGGCAGGCGCCATCCCGCTCGGCTGTGGCTCTTAACATATATGTATCCTGATGTTGGGCTGTGGAGCCACGCTTTGATGAATAAGGAACCCCAGTGTGGGGTGGCTTCCCATATGGGCACGGGGTGGCTCTCCCCAGAACTCCAGGCTTCAATTGTGCGGGGTGGGCAGACTCTGCCTTCGGAACTCTTGGACTGTGGTGATGTGGAACAGGTCATGAATAGAATTTTTAAACTACAATTTCAGTATGTGCATTGAGATTATATAAAAGAATAATTGATTTTTGTATGTTGATTCCATAATCTGTGAGCATATTAAAATTTTCTTTATCAGTCATTTTAGAGATGTACGTGTTTCTGTGTGTAGCTTCCTCAGGATTTTCTCATGGAGCATAACATATTGTAGGTAGAGATAGTTTAATTCTGTCATTTGAATTTGGATTTTAAGATTTCTTTCCCTAATGTCACTAAATAGAAGCTAACACAATGTTGAATGTATACAGTAAAAATGGACACCTTGTCTTTTTTCTAATCTTGGGAATTATCAATCTTTTACCATTAAGTATGACATTAGGGTTGTTTGGTTGGTTTTGTTTTGGTAGACCCTTTTATTGGTTTGAGAAAATCTCTTCTATTTCTGGTTTTCTAAATATTTGATAAGAAATGGATGCTCAATTTGTCAATTGCTTTATCTGAATCTATTGAAATAATCTTTTGTGTTAGTCTTTATCAATGTTTTGAATTAGAAGAATTAGTATTGCATTTTTGTATAAATCCAAAATGATGATGCTATATAATCTATTTTATATATTGCTATCTTACGTGTGTTAATATTTTGTTCTTGGGATGTATTGTCTGCTTTAGTTTCACAGATTCTAGCCTCAAAGAATGGATCGTATTGTGTTCTCCTATATTTTCTGAATAATTTGTGAAGTATTATTATATTTTTTGTAATAGTTGAAAATCTTTACTAGTGTAGTCATCTGAGCATGACTTTTCTTTGACAGAAGATATTTAATTACTAATATAACATTCTGTTTCTTGAGCATTTTTGGTAATTGGTGTCTTTGCAGGAATGAAATTTGCAATTTAGTTTAAATTGTCAATTCATGGGCATACAGTTGTTAATAGTATTCCTTTATAATGTTTTCAATTTCTCAGGGGTTTGTGGTAACATCTCTTTTTTACATGCTTGATTCTAGTGATCTGTTTCTTTCTCTGTCCCCTCTTCCCCTCTCTGTCTTTCCTTATTCACACTTTCTAAGAACTGTTCTTTTTATCAATCTATTCAAAGAACTCACTTCTATTTTCATTAATTTTTCTAGATCTATTTTCATTAATTTTTCTAGAGTTTTTCTGCTTAATATTTTACTAAGTTCTACTCTAATTATCATTATTTCTTTCTGCTTGATTTGAATTTAGTTTAGTCCCCATTCTTTGATTTCTTAAGGTGAGAAACTAGATTTATTTAAAATATTTTTTCTTTCCTGAGACATTTAAAAATGACAAATTTCTAAGTGCTGTATTAGTAGCATCTCATCAATTTTGATATGTTGTATTTTTATTTTCCTTTTGTTTAGCCTATTTCTTCTTTGCCCTATAGGTTAACCATGATCACTATGTTTAACTTCTGAATATTTGGCGATTTACCTTATGGATTTTTGTGTGACTAATTTAATTCTTTTTCCATTGGAAAATACACCTTGTATGATTTCAATCACTAAATTTATTTGACAGTTTTATGGCTCAGTATATGGTCTATACTGGAATATGTTTCCTATGGACTTAAAAAAGAATGTGAGTTCTGCTTATATTTGGTGGAATATGCCATAAATGATCAAGTTGGTTGACAATGCTACTCAAATCTTTTTTAATACTGGTCCAGTCTGTATTCTTACTTAACTTTAGGTAAGGTATTCAGTTACTAATACTTGCATTATGAAATATCCCATGTGTTCTTTCCTTTCTGTCAGTTTTTCCTTTAGGTAATCTTAAATATCTTTCTGATGTGTATTGTGTACTGTATTTGTTTCAATTTTCAATTCTTAACTTAAAATTTTGTTTAATCTGCCACTAATATATGCACCCCACCTCTTCTAGAGTTACAGTTTGTATTTTGTATCTTTTCTTAGACATTTACTCTCAAATTATATGTGCTTTGAATATAAACTGTGTCTTGCAGAAATGTATAGAGTATTAAAAGTTCAGTTAGACAGTCTCTGCCATTTCATTGGTATGTTTAGTCCACATATTCTTAATGTCATTATTGATATGTTTATATCTGACATTTTGTTGTATAGATTTTATTTGTTTCATAATATGTTTCTTTTCCACTTTTATTGTTTCCACATATATTAAGTAAATATTATAAGGTAGAATTTTGCCATCTATGTTAATTTTTTATTCACTTTATTGTTTGGCTAATTGTTCAATGTTTCAGCTTATTTCAATTTATGATATTTTATGCCAGATTAATACTAATTCAATTCTACTTAAAATATAAGGACTTTAATAAAGTTCAATTTTCTCATTCATTCTTTGTATCAGGATTGTTATATACATCTATATGGATTATGAAACCTAAAGCACAGTATTCGAATTACATTTTTGCTTTACATGAACTTTTATCTTTTAAAGAATCACAAAGAAAGAAAAAAGATTATATCTAAAGAAACTTTTATTTTTATCTTTTATATTCAGCTTTTTTGGTTCTCTTAATTTCTTCTTGGATTTTTAAGTTACCATCCTGTGTTATTTCTTTTCAGTGTAAAGGATTTGTTATGTTATTTCATGGAAGTCAAATCTAATATTGACAAATTTTTCCCCTATTTTTTAGTTTGCATTTATCTGGTTGTGGATTTCACCTTCAAATTTGAATAAGCATTTTACTGGGTGTAGAATTCTTAGTTCAAAGGTTTATTTGTATTCTTTAGCCTTACAAATTAGCATTTCACTGCCTTTATAATCCCATGTTGTCTGATGAGAAGTTGGTTGTTAATTGTGTTGCTTTCTTTACTGGACTTGTCATTTTCATCTTTGGTCTTGAAAGACTTTGGTTTTACACCATTTGACTTTTTGTGTCTATGTGGAGATCTTTGTACTTTTCTCCTTTAGGTCTTTTATAGCTTCTTGGTTCATTAATATTTTCATAATATTAGGTAGATCTTAACAAACCAGTTTTTTCATGTGGGTTTATTTCCCTCTTTTTCTTTTCTTTTTTTTAATGCTCACTATTATATATAGTTATGTACTACATGCTGCCCCACAGGACAGATCTTCAAGTTTCTTTTCTATTTTCCATAATCATTTTTTTCTAAATATCAAATACTTTCTAATGATTTTCAGTATCTGAATTTGAGTACTTTTTCATTAATGGACACTTTGCATTTTGTTTTATGGCTTTGCTTAATTTGCACATCACTGAAATTATTGTTTTGACAATATTATTTAGTTTTATAGTTCTCATTTTAATGATGTTAAACATGTATTTGGTGCTCTGGATATGAATACCAATCATGCCCTTGGATCTAATAATCCTCAAAAGACATTAATATTCCCTTTATTCATAATATTGTTATGTAAGTAAAGTTATCCTTAGGTTTATTTGGGGAGGGACTAGTTTAAGTACTACTAAATATTCTTTTCATAGTTCTATAGGGTTTATGTTCATAGGATTTGACCACTAACCTAATCAGTGGGTTATAGGTCTGAAAACTGTTCTAGAACTAGAAACTAGACAAAGAATTGCAACTTTTTGTTCTTGTTGTTGTTGTTGTTGACAGAGCTCTCATCACTATCATCATCAATTCTGGGTTAATTTTGTTTATAAAAATAAGTGATAAAGGTGTTTCTTCCCACTAGGAACTACTCTAGAGTCCCATTCAGGGTATCATTATATTCATTCTTCATGTCTCCTCAGATCATCTTTGCTATGTCAGTTACTTAGACTTCTCTTGTTTTCCAAGACCTTGACAATTTTGAGGAGTACTGGTATTCCAGCAGAATATCCTTCAATTGAGATTTTTCTGATACTGTTCTGATAATTATTCTAAAATTATATATTTTTGAGAATTAGACTACAGAATACCATTTTCATCCTATCAAGATTATAAATTCTTTCAATGTGGCTTATCACTGTAGATATCAATATTTATCTCCTAGCTGAGGTAGTATTTGACATGTTTTGCCTTTGTGAAATGACCTTTATCCACCCCCCCACCAATCCCCTGCTGCCAATGTTGTACTCATTGGAAGGAAAATGCTATATGCAGCCACATTTAAGAACTGAGGAGCCATTTTTCATGTCCTTCAGGGTGAAGTATTTACATAAATTATTTGGGATTTTTCTGCATAGGAGATTTGGTTCTTTACTTATGTGGATTTTTCATTCTGGCTTCTATCTCTTACAAAATGTATATCAGACTCATTCTGGCTTGATAACTCATTTCATTTTATTACTGATTAATATTCTATTGTAAGGGTATGTGGCAGTTTATTTATCCACTCATTTATTGAAGGTCATCTTGGTGATTTTCAGTTTGGGGTGGTTATGACTACAGTTGTTATAAATATTTACATGCAGGTTTTTGTGTAAATATATATTTTCAGTTCAGTTCAGTATATATCTGGGAATGATATTACTGGATATCATGGTAAAATTATATTATTTAGTTTTGTAAAAATCTACAAACTATCTTCCAAAATGATTCTATGTTTTCCCTTTCCTCCCAGTAGTGAATAAGTGTTTCTTTTATTCTTCTTTATCATAGAAATTGATATTGTAAGTGTTTTGATTTTAGATATTCTAATTAATGAGTAATGGCCCACCAAGAAATTTTTGTGTGCAGGAAATTTGGGTAAAATATAAAAGTTTAAGTGAAGAAAAGTTCTATTCTTGTGTGAACTATTGTCAATTTTTTTCCTTGTGACTGCAAAGAATGATATAGATATACTTTTTTAATAGTGATGTATATATTTTTTGATTAGTTTCACTTATTACTGAACTTTGCCTAGGCTTGTGTCTATACTTTGGGATGAATTGACCTGGAATTTTACTTTGAAACTTAATATCTTCACAATAAAAAATGATTGAAAAACCCAAATAAGTTATGTAATTATTAGTATGTTTGACTACTGGTTTCAACAATATAGTTCTTTCTCATAGGGTTAAAAAATAGCATGTAATGATGTAAGCATAGCAGAAATGACATTTTTATTTGTTTCCAATTATATAACATGTAACACTTTCAAATACCAAGATTAATTTTCCCGTTTATTTTTCAAGTGCATTGGAAGTGTTAATTATGTATGGGTAAAATGTGTTTAACTTGCCTCCCTGCTTACAGGAAAATGCATTTCAAATAAAATATCTTTCTTGTATCCTATAATCAACACCACTTTTATCTTCAAATTGGATAATTATTAGGCACATATTTAATCGGTACTCTTTGGTTAAAAATGTTCAATATGACCTTAACTTTGAAATTGAAACATATGATTTTTACTATTTATCTGTCCAAATTTTACTATTTAATATTCAATTTTAAAAGTAAATAGATTTTTTTACATTTTTTAACTCTGCTATATATATTTAAACTATAGTCTCTTCACTGAATTTGAAAGGATTAATTATATCTCAACTTAGTTATTAACAGTGATTTAATCTATATGAATATGCTTCTCACTTTACATGAAAAGTGTTCTTGAAAAATGTGTAAAAGTAACATTTGTGATTTTGAGAACACTAAAAAATAAGTAGTATATAAGTGGAAGGAACACTCAGTTAAAAAATTTGACTGCAATATAGACAATAATCAATATAATAAATGACAAATCATTCTGAAAAAACAATTTTTCATTTAAATATTTCTTCGAAGTTAGTCTTAAAAATTCTTTTTTAAAAAATATTTATTTTTTAGTTTTTTTAGGTGGATACAATATCTTTATTTTATTTTTATGTGGTGTTGAGGATCGACCCAGCGCCCCGTGCATGTCAGGCGAGCGCACTACCGCTTGAGCCACATCCCCAGCCCTAGTCTTAAAAATTCTAAAATATGACTTTTCTTTTTGGTTCTGGATATTTAAAATACTTTTACTTATTTTTTTCAATTTATATCTGATGAAAATGATAATTAGAAAATATAAGTAACTTCACCAACATCACTGATATGGAAAGTGATAGAAATATATAAAAGGAGTAAAAATCATCCTTTTGTATTAAGACATAAATTTAACAAGATTTATAGTACATTTTCATGTATATTGTCATTTTAAATAATATTAGTCATAGCTCAATGAATTACAAAATATAGAGTAAAATCTGGTTACATTACTGTTATCATAATGATGGCACTGAATTTTGCTGGAATAAGTTTAACAACAAGAAAAAAAAATTTCTTCCTTGTATACATTTTTCTCTTTCTTAAAACATTTTAAATGGATTTTCTATTTTCAATAGTATTATTTTATCTTTTTTCAGACCAGCTTTAACCTCTAAGCACTAAAAATCCATACAAAATAACAAAAGCAACATATCAAAAAGCCAACAACTTAGCATAAATTTGAAAAACCAATATCTTCCTGTCCCCAAAAGAGGGATACCCATAAATGTGAACCTAATATTTGGAATCGCTTTTATTCTTTAAAAATTTGATTATTTGAAGCCAAGGTCTTAGAAGGTGAGGAAATATTTCTGCATCAATCATGGAGTGAAAGAGGTAAGTATTGGGGGTTAGGTCTCAACAAAAAGATTGAGCTCAATACTTTCACTTGGAAGACTTAGAGTTCTAAAGGTAAAGGAAAGGGTAAAGAAATTGATGGGTTTTTTCCCATGAAGTCTGAAACTCAGGCTTTAAGTCATTTCAATCCTTTAGTAATTAAGTTTAGTATGTGGTTGGTCGACTCCATAGCTCTGGACCAAAGCGATGCAGAATATCATGGCACAAGGACATGTCAACCAGGAAGCAGAGAGACAACTCCATTCACCAGTGACAAAATATAAACTCCAAATGCATGCCCCCAGTTACTTACTTCCTCTAGCCATACCCTATCTGCCTACAGTTAGCACCCAGTTCATTTATATGTGAATTAATCCACTGATTAGGGTACACTTCTTGTAATCTACTAATTTCAACTGAGGACCCTTCTAGACTTTCCCTGATCCCTTCTCATTTCCTCTTACAGGTATTTCCCCTACAATATTACCTTCATGTCTAATCCTGTCCTGTCATCTGTTTCATAGAATACCCTGTTAATTAAAGACAAAGATCCCTACAACATGAAGTAGTAATAGAGACATTTTTACAATAAATGAGTCAAAACAATTTGGAGGAGGAAGTGAAGGTATTGTGAAAAGTCCTCACAGCTGGGATCTGAGGGTTTCCTCTAGGAACTCTGAGTGACTCCAATCCAACAGCCAATAGAAAAAAATTTAGCCTCTTCCTTACAGCTGCAAGGGCACATATTCTGTCAACAACAAGTGAACTTGGAAAGCAACTCAAATACCAAATGAGATTGAAATCCTGAACAGAGAGCACTCAGCAAAGCTGTACCAGGACCAGTGACACATGGAAACTATAATAAATGTGCATTGACTCAAGCTGCCTTGCTTTTGGTAATTTGTCACATTGCATTTAAAGACAATCTACAGTCCTTGTTTGGGTTAAAAATTGGTAGAGTAGAACTTATCACAAAAGAATTTACTAGAAATAGAAGAAATAAGATTCATAATAAAACTTATCAAAAACATATAAAATTCTTAGTACGTATGTACTTTATGAAATTGTCTCAAATTTCTACAAATCAATCATTAAATTTAATAGAGAATGGATAAATCCATTATTATTATAGCAGATCTTATCATATGTCTCTTTGAAACAACATGTTTGTTACCAAGTCTAAGAGATAGTCCAAATATATTGGTTGAACATTAATGAATTGACTTCCCAGAATTAAAAAAATGATATAAGAAAAAAGAAGTTGAAAAAGGAAATAAAAATGAATTCAGAAGACCAGATAGATTTTGAAACTATCCCTTAAAGCAAACATGTATTAAATTTATTTTTTTAATGGTGATTCAAATCTTTAAGTTGGACAAAACTTTTAGGTTAGTAGTTTTCAGGATTAAAATGCTAGTAATATCATTAGTTTGGTTATCACGGCTAAAAAAGTCTCATTAGATTTTTATGTCAGCATTTTGTTCAATTCATTTCAATGAAAAGAAAAGTATCTAATTAGGGAATATCTTTCATTATGTAACACTGAATATAAAACAAATTTATTGCCTCTATCACTTACAAATTTTGTTATTGCAATGTCTATAATTTACTTCAAGTAATATTAAATATGTGTGTCAGTTTATTCTGTAACATTAGGGGAAGTCAATTATTCTACTTCAAAATGTATCCTCTGTGGATGGTTAGGTTATCATACATGTTAACAATCATTCCATGTCTTTCTTAACACCTGAGTCTAACATCTAAGTTTGTTATTTTTTCAACAAGAAGCATATTATTTAGTATAATTTAAATTTAAAATAGATTTACATTGATGGAATTAAAAGAATTGAGAAATGTCAGTGAGCTAGATATTTTCAAATCAGAATCTATAGAGACTTTTTGCTGCTTCATTAGGGACATCATAAGAAATTTTATTTATGAATGGTCTTCAGTTAAGAGTGAATCTGAGGGTTGGGGATGTGGCTCAAGTGGTAGCACGCTCGCCTGGCATGCTCAGGGCATTGCGTTCGATCGTCAACACCACATAAAAATAAAATAAAGATATTGTGTCCACCTAAAACTATATATATATATATATATATATATATATATATATATATATATATATANATCCCCAATCCTTCTTTAATTTTTTTTTGGATACTGGGGATTGAACTCAGGGGCACTCACTCACTGAGCCACATCCCAGCCCTATTTTGTATTTTATTTAAAGACAGGATATTAAAAAAAAAAAAAAAATATATATATATATATATATATATATATTTTTTTTTTTTTTTTTTAAAGAATGATTCTAAGTCCCTGACATCAACTGAAAGGGGGAGAATTCCCCGTTCAGAAATGTTGTTGCATGTACTTGGCATTACTGTTCCATATAAGGTAGTGTTTATACAACCCAAAGTTATAAATTGCTAAAATTTATTTTTTACTGAATATGTTGTATGAAATGACTGCTTCCTAATAAATGCTTTAAAGAATACCTATATCTTGGGCAGAATTTAAGTAAACCTGCGATTTACTAAGTTTTAAAACCTTGAAATCAGATTGTACAGAATAGCTGAATTTAATCAACTTCATACTTAAAAATTCAAAAATAATTTAATAGATATGCATGACCGTATATATGCTTAGGTGAGTTCATCACATACATCTTGGTTAGGAAAATAATATAAAACCCAAAAGCTAATGGAAACAATGCTGTGGAGTTTCAATAGAAGATAAGTTTGTACCTGTGTTACATGAAAGGAATTATGAACAAAATAGAACAATTAAAAATGAAGAAAATTGGGCATTTACTATAGGAAGTACCATGAAAAACATTTTCATGAGAGAAAACACCTGGAATATTTTAGAAATAGCAAGAAGTATAAGATAAATGCTCATAGGAGTGCTCAATAAATATTTTTAAATAAAGAAAGGAATGAATGACTGCATTAATGAAGTTGAATTGTTTAAAACCTCGAACATCAAAGTCTCTAATCATTAAGCAGTTTATTTTTTAAAAAGTTTTATTGATTTTTTAAAAATAAATGACAGCAAAATGTATTCCATTTCTTATTACACATATAGAGCACAATTTTTCATATCTCTGTGTATGAAGTATGTTCACACCAATTCGTGTCTTCATACATACATGTACTTTGGATAATGATATCCATCACATTTCACCATTCTTGCTTACCCCCTGCTCCCTCTCTTCCCCTCCCATCCTTCCGTCCTATCTAAAGTTCATCTTTTCCTCCCACGGTCCCCCTCCATACCCCATTATGAGTCAGTCAGCTTATATCAGAGAAAACATTCAACATTTGTTTTTTGGGGATTGGCTAACTTCACTTAGCATTATCTTTTCCAGTGCCATCCATTTACCTGCAAATGCCATGATTTTATTCTCTCTTATTGCTAAGTAAAATTACATTGTGTATATATGCCACATTTTTTTTATCCATTCCTCTACTGAAGGGCATCTAGTTTGGCTCCACAGTTTAGCTATTGTGAATTGTGCTGCTATAAACATTGATGTGTCTGTGTCCCTGTATTATGCTGTTTTTAAGTCCTTTGGATATAGACAGAGGAGAGGGATAGCTGGGTCAAATGGTGGTCCCATTCCCAGTTTCTTCTTAGCAAAAGAAGCAATCTGTGAGGTGAATAGAGAGCCTACATCTTGGGAGCAAATCCTTACCCCTCACACATCAGATAGAGCACTAATCTCTAGGGTATATAAAGAACTCAAAAAACTAAGCACCAAAAAACCAAATAACCCAATCAATAAATGGTCCAAGGAACTGAATAGAGACTTCTCAGAAGATAATATACAATCAATCAACAAATATATGAAAAAATGTTCATCGTCTCTAGCAATTAGAGAAATGCAAATCAAAACTACTCTAAGATATCATCTCACTACAGTCAGAATGACAGCTATTATGAAGACAAACAACAATAAGTGTTGGCGAGGATGTGGTGTGTGTGTGGGGGGGGTGGCACACTCATACATTGCTAGTGGGACTGCAAATTGGTGCAGCCAATATGGAAAGCAGTATGGAGATTCATTAAGCATTTTCTTAGGACAGAATATAGTTATGTTTTTCAATAAGCACGTAATTAGACCAGATGTATCTGACCTTATTAAACTACTAAAAGTTTATATAGATTAATCTGGATGAATACAAAAGAAAGAACTGGAGTACAAAGTAATAGTGGTTGGGAGAGGGAACATAGAATGAGACCATAGATATAAAAGCAGATGATAGAATAAGAAGTAAACAAGGTCTGGAAGTAAAATATAGATAGAGAAAAATATTAGAAATATTTTTAAGGGTTTATTATGTGAGAGCACTATTTTAAGTGATTTAGCTGTCAGGTCTCAACTACCCCTATTAAACATCCTATAGGACAGATACTGTTATTACTCTCCTTTTTCAGATATTTCACCCATGGAATGGAGAGTTTAGAGGCACAGTAATTAATGGGGTTAGAATTCAAATGTGAGTAGTCATTATCTGAGTAGACTTCAGAGATCATAGTCTTAAACATGGCAGTATATGAATCAATATGCTTGACTAAATGTTCAATGTCAAATAGGGAAAACACATACACACACACACAATGCAAGTTGACATTAAGTTTTGATTGTGGACAACTGAGATAATTAGAATATAATTAAGGGTGGTAAGTTAAATCTGTGTAGTTATTTAAAAATATGTTATTCATGTGATAAAGAGTACAGAAAGAAGTACCAAATAGTTATTGGTAGAGAGACAGTGAGTTTGATTTTGCAACATATTGCTTGGAGTAAGCATTGAATTCAGTGCTCAGTATATATCAGGAAATGCATTATGAAAATAATGTTGGGGGTAGTTGGAAACAAGAACCCAAATAATTGGAAGGCTTATGTCATTTTGCATTTAGATATAAAATGTATAAGATTAGTAAATGGTGTTACCAAGTAAAGCTTCCTAAAAAAGGTAATATAATAATTTAATATTTAAGCACTTTTTTCTTCTAGCTCTTTATTCTATGTATAAATGCATAGAAAAGACATGTGAATCAAATACCTAATTTTTCACCCAAATTCTTCTGTTAATGACATCATATATTTTTTGTTTCAAGTAGGCAGAGGCAATATTTACTTTAAAATGCTATTTTCTTTTATTTATAACCATTGTCCAACAATATAGTCTGAAATATTTTATAGGTTCACTAGTTCAAAAACTTCATTTGCAAGTAGTTTAGAATTTGTTACACAATTTATCAATTTTAAAGTGACAGATAGAAGTAAATGAAAAGAACAAAAGTGTAATTCCTGACATTCAGAAGCTGGCCTGGCACTTTCAGCAAGGGCATGTTATTCTCTTTTAGACATAAATAATCTCAAGAATCCCAACCTCCGAAAAGGTTATTCTAAGACAATGATATAATGAGACAAAGTAAAGTCACTTCATAATTTTCTCTAAGCAGAAATAACAGCAAGTTTCTTCTGCCACCCACAAAAATACCAACTGCCCCATCATTCAGTCAAAATGCATTACTGCTCCTTTTTTTCTTTACTGATTATAAATCTATTCTTGCATGAGTCTTCCCTGACTCATACAAGAATAAATTTATAAATTTCATAAGATTTATTGATGTATACAATTGTAAATTTGTTCCCATTTTCTGGCAGCATGGACATTTATGGAAATTTATAAATTTCATAAGATTTATTGATGTATACAATTGTAAATTTGTTCCCATTTTCTTGTCAAAATGGACAAGAGTCTGTTCTGACCCCAAGCACCTCCATACTCCTCCTTTTACTCTCATTTTTTTTCTTTTAAATTCCACGAGCAATACAGATGAGAAAACAAAAAACATAAAATCTTATAGAATCTTCTCTTTTCCCTAACCAAAAGTTAACCACTATTACTATTTTGATTTAACCTGGTGCAGGGTTTCCCTGTAATCCCAACCATTCGGGAGGCTGAGGCAGGAAACTGGCAAGTTCAGGGGTAGCCTCAGCACCTTCGACACCCTAAATCAAAATAAAAAAAATAAGAAAAACTGGGGGTTGGGTACAGCTCAGTGCTAGAGTGGCTCTCGGTTCAGTCCTCAATTTTACACACACACAAACACACACACAAATTTTGATTTATGTTTCCTAGAACTTTTTAAAATTCAAATGTGATAAACTGTACAATGGCTATATAGTCTAAATTATCATTGCACTGCCATAATATGATGTTACTGTTTGTTTATTTTTTAGAAATTTTCTATTGCTGGAGATTTTGTTTGCTTTCAATTTTTATTAATAACTTTGATGGATACTGCTGTTTATACATGTTTGTGTATTATCCTCTATTTTTTCTATAGGAAATATTCTTAGAAATTGAATTACCATGCCAAAAAACCTTGGACATTTTAAGGAGGCTCTTGTTGTCTGTTGTCATTTTACTATAGATACAAGAATACCAATTTAATACTTTGTGTATGCTGATTATTTTTATATGCATGGCAATGCTAGATATTATCAGGTGATATTTCTAAAATTCATGAATACATCATATAACACTTCCTTACAAGGATGATTTGTGATTCTAAAGAACAAATAATGAACCAAAAATAATTATTTTCCAAACTTCTGGAATACATTACTGTCTATAATGTAGAATTTCTAAAGGGATACATTGCCACACAATCAAGCAATATTTTCTTAAATAATTATGTAAAACTAATTATTTAACTACTTTTGCTATTAATTCAAAGTAATTTTTATTTCATTATTTAGCAATATGTTGTCATAAAATTATATTAGTCCTTAAGTATTCTCGTATTTGTACAGTATGTCAATTCTTTCAATTTGTCCTCATCCAAATTATAATGATTTTCTCAAAAACTAAAAAGGGCTGAGGGAGAGGTATATTGCTTAGATGGTTAGTTAATGGCAAAGGAAAGTAACTTAATTTACAACATGATGACTCACAAACCAGATGCAAAATTCAACAAATTTAGCTAGTTTTAAGAAGAGTCAAGTTTAACTACTGAGAGTTCACTTACCTGATTTCATGTTGATTTTTTTTATATATAAGGATTTTGAAATACAAGTCTCTATATAACCTACATAAATATATGTTCTTTCTTGTCTAGCTCTGAAAAATTATAATCAAATATAATCAGTTGTGTTTTGAGATTTTTTACCCAGTTAAATGTAGGCACAGGCAGAAAATTTGTTTGTTTTTTACAGAAACTTTACATATTGAGGTAACATATGGATAAACAAATTCATAATCAACTTTATCTTAGAGGCAACCTTCCACTTAAAAAATGTTTTCTGGTTCAATTTTCAGAACTGTAATGTTGGATTTACATATTAAATGAAAACTGTTTCTTTAAAAATATAGTGGGAAAAAATCAGAGATGACTCAGAGTTATTCATTTATATCCTATTCTCCTGAACTTGCTTTATGTCATTTATTTTGTTTTAAGATGACACATCTTAAGTTAGTATGATTCTAACATTAGTAAAATTAACCTTTCCTCCTCCTTGGAAACTTGAAATATTTTAAATCTAGAAATGTTTTTAAGCATATGACTGACTACTCATTTCTGCTTATTAATTGTACAACTGAACCATCAGCCTTTTCCACTCTGAATTTCGTGCCTTTTTTTTTCTTTTCTACCTCTGATTATCATTACTGTTTATTTGCTGTTTTCTGCTTTGAAAATGACTACTATTGAAAAGTTATATTTCTCTACTCTATTACCCAGGTCTCCTATGGAATCATGTGTACTTTTCTCATTATAAAGGAACACTCATCTATCACTTGTAATTGGGATATCTACAAAGTTCACTCTGCATTTTGCTTCTTGCAGTAACAATAGGATTTGGTCTATGATACTTTTCATTGCTGTGTAGATTTTCTTATTTAGTTAATATTATCACCTCTTTTCCCTTCAGCAGTTTTACCAAGACATTGTATACTTTATATACATTCACGATACAGATATTTTAGTAGAAATATTTCTCTCACTTCCTCCAATGAATGTATGCTTTTATTTTTGGTGGTGTACAAATTTTTTTCATGAGTCTTAGATTTGTTTCCTCTTCAGATTTACTGAATATTAAGCATGGCTTAATATTGTTGTTCCAGAGATGGTAGGAACTCTATGTCAAAGCCCATTATCATTTGGTCTTTTGCAACATGAAGAGTTCTACAATGGGCTGGATCCAGAGGAGAGGCTCTGTGGAGGGGCTGCCATTAACCTCCAGTTGTTTGGTCGCTGGCAGTTTTCATCTATCAAAAGCAGGATGAAGACTGAGTGAAGTTGTAGGTCCTCTGTTCCATTTTCAGTGAGGTTAGTCAAACTAAGAAAGACTGAAGATTAAAGAGAGGAGAGAATAACAGAAACCTTCTCCATGGAATTGTTCATATAAAAGAAATCTGAGAGGATTTTATTATGTTGGGTTTTTTTTTGGCTGAAAATTGTTTGCTCTAAAAATATTATCAGTACAATTAATTATTATGGAAAATAGTATTTCTGATTTTCGATCTATGCATCTTTCCAAAACCTCAGCTGTATGATGTTCAATCTTTTGAATTAATTAAGGAATAGGAGTCCAGCTCAAAGCTGTATACATCTGCCAGGTTTATTTGCCTTGCCTTGGAATTATATTTCAGATTCTTTTCAGTTACATGAGAGTTTAAGGATCTTGTCATCTTTTTTAAAAAAATTATTTATTTTGTTTTGTTCTTTGCAAGGAGGAGCTAACTTAATTTTCTTGAATAGCATTGAATCTCTCATTTCATATTTCGATAGTGATCTCTCAGTGAGCATTGAAGCATGCCCTGCTTTGCACAGACGGTTAATGTTTGTTAATAAGTTCTCCAGTTCTTTCTCCTACCATGCTGAGCAATCATTGTAATGTTGTTCTGCGCTGGAAAAACTTGATAAAATAGAAAGAGGAAAGCATTTTCCTTGGTCTTTTCCTTTGGCATATATCAGCTGGTTGGACAGGCTGAGGGTGAATCCAGGATGAATGATATTCTTTCAAAGTAACCATTATGACCTGTTTGGGAGAAGTTTACCTTGTAACTGTGCAAAGAAGTTATTACTTCATTACATACTTCCTCCAAATTGGTAAGATGGTAGATGATGAACAGTGGTTTCAAACTGGTCAAGATTCAGTCCAACACAGATAGCTTCAGGCCAGCCAAAGTATACTACAGAAGATTATAACTATTACAGCATATGGTTTAAGCAACATACAAAGATGTTGGAAGCCTCAAATGAACTATGGGTGTTTCTAAGTGGAGGTATACTCCCAGAGAATGAACTCTAGGTGTAATGTCACTGATCTGAGACAGCTTCGTTGTTGGCAAACCTCCTGTGATACTGAAGAAATTTATTGTGATACTGCACAATTTATTGTCTCAGACAGCCCTAAGTTCAAAGGCAACTCCCCAGAGCTTGAGAGAGATACCAATGCCCCAACTAGCCTTGAGGCACCAGCTACCTGCAGGAGGAAGAATTACTATGCAAGTGGTAAGTCCCCAGTCAGACCAGCTTCCCCACATCCTCTGGCTTCTTTTTTACCTTGAAGAATTATTCCTCACAATAAATTCCTTTGGTGTGTTTCACTATAAATAAAGCATTCCTGGGCTTTTCCCCTTTGTTAGGATCAGACCCATCAGGACTTTTCCACCCATAAAGTCCCGACTTTAAAAAAAAATTTTTTTCATGTCTTTTGCTTTATTTCTTGATATCACTTTTTTAAACTTTTATTTCCAGCTGGCCCACACCTCCAGGGGTTACTTATTGCCTCAGTGCGCAGGATGAGGGTGGCACAAACATGGATTGTGTGGCCAGAAAACTCCTTAGAGGTATAAGATCCGAGACAAAAGTAAGAATAACAATGACATAAAGATGTATTTTCATGGAAATAGGAAAGTGTATGTGAAGAAGCAAAAATAAATTGATAAATAGCAAAACAAGCAAACAAACTATGAAGAGCATTAGCAAGGTTCCCTGATAAGGATAGAAATAAACATAAAGGGAACAACAGAAGAAAACAGCCTTGACTCAATGAAGGAGTCTCACAATCACCATAGTTTCTATAGGCTTTTGTGTTACAAGTTTGACAGAGGATTCCATTTAGACAATGCAAGAACTCAAGCTCTTCATTCTGAAATAGACAAAAGTACGTTTCAAAAACAGCAGGAAGAAGACGGCATCTGTCTCTTTTCACTTGATGTTTCCACATAGGCCCAGGAAACAGACTGACGCTAAGAGCACCTGTGTTCCTTAGAAGGCTATAAACTGTCTCATTTTTTTTTTCTTCCAAAGCTCCTTGCTTTCTATTTCCGACCCATCATCAGATCAAGATCTATCATTATTATTGTCATAATGATTACTATTACGTATTATTAGGCTCTCTGTCATCAACAACACATCATTAGAGCTTCATTTTTTTTTTTTACCTAAAGCTTCTACTATTTACAAAATGTAAATGTTTATTAGTGCTTCAGAAGGAGACAGCACTGAGCTCCATTCAGCAATTTGTTCAAACTTAAAATGGCTCTGTTTGCATTTCCTCCTCGCTGCTTTAAAACAGAAAAGATGAACAATGCGGGTTTAAATGGTGTGTGTGTGGTGGTGGGGGGCGGGGGATATTCTTTTCTTAAGCCTATAAAAAGCAGGCTTTTTGCAGAATATATCCAAAGTATATAAAATCTTAATAGAATGGCACGAGAACTATTGTTTGAATCTCTTACTCCAACTGGTAGAGACAGCATGGTGGAAAGGAAATAAAACTGGGTTCAGAGTTGGAGGGTCCAAGTTCTAGTAGTAGCCTGAAGCTTTTACGTGAATGTGGGCAAGGCACTACTTTTGCTGGGTCATTTTGTAAAATGTTCAGCCTTTAATGTTGAGCTCTCAGGTTGTTCCTGCTTTTAACGGTTTTTTTCCCACATTAGGTTCAAGGACAGTGCTTTATTTAAGCGAAATAAGGTAAAAACCAACAAAACCATGCTGATGATTAAGTGGTTGTCCAAACTTGGATTCTAATCTCCAGAACATGTGTGTACAGAGAAATTTTTTCTCATCTAAAAAGAGAGGAAACATTACTGGATTTCATTAGTTGAATTTTGAATTATAAGTTGGTGGTAGCTTAAAAAGCTTTAAAGAATAAATGTTCATAAAGTGACCAATGGAGATCATTCTGATTGCTTCCTTCTGTCAGGGCAGCTTTTTAATTGACCATCACTTAAATAAAATAAAAAGACCAAAACTCAAAATCTTCGAGTCTTCAACTTTTGACAGGCAATCCATCCCAACCCAGAGGTGGCATTTTTATAGCCTGCAATTTTTTAGATCCTGTACATTTGATGATTAGATTAGTCTCTAAGATTTTTCAATTTTTCATACCCTATCATGAAACTATTTCATCTAACTCAAAGAAGTTATGAAAGTTTCATGTCATTAAAGTAATGTTGAAACCAAAGTATAGAAACTGTATATTTGCTACTTTTATATTAAAACTTCAGATCCCTCAGTTGTTTTATATGTCTTGGTTTTTAATTTGTGCATCCAGGTTTTGTTGCCCCAAATGAAAACATTATAAGAGTTGCCTGCCCACACACTGTTTTATAATGGAGATATATTAAGTCATGTCCATCACATGATACAATCTTTTTCCAGAATACAAAATCAGAATCTTTCCCAGGAATGAGATGGTCTTTTTCCCTTTGTTCTCTCCAGGATTTGCAGCAACTCTTCTAAGAAAATGCATATTTGTAGTAAGAATAGAATTCTAATAAATAGATCAATTCTGGAATTAATTTTGTTAACAAATTTGTATATTCCACTTGTGGCGCTTTGGAAGTGTGGCACAATAGAAAGAGCTGCGGGACTGGAAATCAAGCTCAATTCAACAGTTAGAGGCCTAACAATTTTTACTTCTTAACATTGTGATACTCTCTTTGTTCTTCGGAGTCTTAGTTTCTTTTTATATATAACATGAGAAGACGAAACAACTAACCTTTAAGGTTATTTTGGGTTATGATTTCTCTCATTAATCAACCAGGTTCAACATTTATTTGCACTCACTGAATGTTAAGGGAACTAAAGTAAACCTTGCAAAGTTAAGTTTGACTTAGAGCATTTTCAATAAAAATTTTTGATCAGTTCTCAGAGATGATAGTGATTGAGTTGTGGACCATCTAAGTCCTGCATGAGTGATGAAACATGCAAATAAAGTCTTCTCAATGTATTTTAATTCCATGTCTTTTGTTGGCATATCCACAGATTGCCACATTATCATGTACTTTCTACTCTCTGGAAGTGACCAGCTGCAGTCCATATATCAACATCAGAAGAAAAATTTTGGTACCTCTTTGGCACCAAGGAGAGCAAGAGGAAGCAGAAACTGAAGAGACTGATAGTGTAGCTAAGCATGGTTGTTGACAATCCTTGCAACATCCCTGGCATGGGCAGCCTAAGAACAAGAACACTTCTCTCAGTGACAGGCAACTAATACCCCAAATAGAAATAAGAGAGAATCTCTTTATTATCCTAACTTTAAAATATGATTACTAAGGACATTTATTAGTAATTTTATATTCTGTTCTATAAATTGCATATTTCCTATTGAACATAGTCTTTTTTGTAGGATTGGGCTGGAGATCAAACCCAGGGCCTTGCATATGCCAGGCAAGTGCTGTACCATTGAGCTACATTCCTAGTCTTGCCTTACAGTCTTTATCAGTTTTTTTGCTCTTTATTCTATTTTGCAAACATTTTTCTAGCTTTTGATAATAATTTTAATATTGTTTGATCTTTCCAGTGTTAAGTATCACATTGTCAATATTTCATTTAGTAGTTTAGAAATCACTTCCCCTGCAAGATAGGAAAACCTTAAATGTTAATGAGTTTATCAAAAATAAATGTAAAGGCTTTAGTCTTTCATATATCTGAACTTTTACAAGGGGCTAGTAATTGAGTTTCTAATTAGAATATTTTCTCCCTAAAAACTAATTTTCTTAATATTTTCATTAATTGATTCCTTCACTTCTAAATTTATTAATATCATAAAGTAAACATTATTAACATATTCAGGTTTGCTCCATGATCATCTTCTTTGTCAGTAAATTGGGGCTGTGTGTATGTACATATGTGATCGCTATGTCACACAGTACTCTTATTGACTTCAAATGTGTTCAAATGTTAGTGAAGCAAATTTCAATTCAATTGACCTTTTTATAACGATATCCAATCTTCTACTTAACATGATATAGCTATATAATTTTTTTTTCAAATTATCTTTCAAACTTTATGGCAGTTCTTAATTTATTTTTCCTTTGGTACTGGGTATTGAATTCAGGGGCACTTGGCCACTGAGCCACATTGCCAGCCCTATTTTGTATTTTATTTAGAGACAGGATCTTACTGAGTTGCTTAGTGCCTCCCTTTTGCTGAGGATGGCTTTGAACTCATGATCCTTCTGCCTCAGCCTCCCAAGCCTCTGGGATTACAGGTGTGCACCACAGTGCCTAGCAGTTTTTGTTATATTTTTTCACATTTTTATTAGTTACTTTAATTACGTGGTTTATTGCCTCATCCTTGTTTTATTTCCTGAGCTGTCACAGTTTTGGTTGCATTCCCACTTGGGCAGTTACTTCTACAGTCTTCTCCTTAGTATTTGCATGAAGTCCTTCCCCTTCCATTTAGTGAGCCACCATCCTCTCTTGCCCTTGTGGAGGCTCTGTATCATCTAGACAGTGTGCTAGGATACTCTAAAATTATAGTGGCAGTTAGATCTTGTCTTCAAATCTCAATTTTTGGAATAGTTGGAGGTAGGGAAGAAAAATGCCCCAAGAATATCAGCAGGAAAGTGGGTATTGATGAATGTACAGGGAAAGCATGATTAATACTTTGAATTAAAAGTCTAAAAAATAGGTAGATATGAAATGTACAACATTTTGCATAATCCTTTATAACTTATAATCAAGGAGACTGATAAGATTCTAATGCTGTTTTAATTGATTTTGCCAGATTTCTTACAAATGGGGATGGTTTTCCACTTTTCCTATAGCCTTTCAATTTAATTTGATGCAGTTTTACTGCTTTAGGTTTAGCAATTTTGATAAAATATTAATATGTACTTGATTTAAAAGTTCAAAGATTAAAATCATAAATTTGTTTACCAATTATGTTCTCTTAATTTCACTTTTGTTGTCAGAGGTAATTACTATTCAGTTTGCTTTGTGAGCTGAATTGTCTTTTCAGCAATATACATACAAACTATTGCATTGTTATTCTGATTTTTTGGTTTTACAACATCAAAGCACTAACCAACCACAGATGGATTTGTTTTATCATAGAGGATGCATTTTATTAATTTTAACAGAGACTATCTAATGGCCTTCCAGAATGGCTATTCTAATTTACACATATACCAGCAGTCTATTTTCACTTACACATACAAATATTGCTTATTTTATTCTGTTTCTTTTTGCCAATTGGGTCTCAGGTGTACTCAATATTGTTAAAACAGATACTTGATTTCCAACATATTCTACTCATTGGTCACATTTAAAAAAATATTTTATTTAAAGTTAGTTATTTCTAATAATTCAGTAAACATTTGTGAAGAAACTATTTAAAACATGTTATGTACTTGACAAGAAACCTAGATTTGGTTGCTCTTACAAATGTGACAAGTGAAAAATTATATCACATTAAAAAAAATTACATTTCCCTGGCTTCTGGCTTTCCTCACCAAATATTTTTTGTGTGTGTCTTACAATTTAAATTTCTCTTCATAGAATTAGCTTTTCATATGCTTTATTGTTTTTATTGTTATGTTAATTTGTAAGAGTTTATACATAAGAGAGTAATCTTTTGAAGATACTTCCCTTTCCTATCTTTAAATTTTATTTACAACATCTTTAGTTACCCCATTATTTCAATGTAGTCAATTTTGTTAGCTGTGGGAGAGTAATGTTTAGTATTCATCTAATCTGTATCTCTTCCTACATTGTACAGTGTCTCATGCAGCTAAATGTAGATGTGTGACTGAGTTCTGGTTAAGTATTATATGCACCAGATCCAGCCCTCTTATCAAAATCTGTCATGTATGATCCTCCATATTGTTTTCTAGTTGGGTAGAATGGAGACTACTCACTTGGTGGCTTGGGAAGCCTTATGACATAAAGCAGAGCTACAACATGGAAGGAACCTGAGAATGTAAATCAACTCTTGGAAGAAGAAGAAGAATGTGGTGTTAAGTAAGAAATGAAAGTTAGTGTCTTATCCTACCAAAGGTTTGGAGCTTGTTTGTTCCTGCAGGTAGTGTTAACCTATTTACTACACAATCTGTTTATATAAATATGTATACCCTGGGACACACATACACATATGAGTGATGTGGAATAAATGAAAGGGAATAAATACGTTTATGTAATTCCTAATAATTTTATAGTTTTCTTTGGTTTTCAATTGCTCTGGAATTATTTTGAAATAGGAAACCGATTAAATATGATTCCAATAGATACTCAATTTTCTCCATACCACTTATTCAATTGCCCATATTTTCTAATGATTTGAAATAGTACTTGAATACTAAATTTCCATGAATATGATATTCTGTTTCTAGGCTCTCCATTCTTCCTTTTATTTGTCCTTATTAGTTATACATGACAGTAGAATGTATTTTGACATATTATACCTATATGGAGTATAACTTCTCATTCTTCTGGTTGTACATGATGTAGAATTACATTACTCATGTAATCATATATTCACATAAGATGGTAATGTCTGATTCATTCTACTATCTTTCCTATTCCCCTTCCTATGGGTTTTGTCATGTGTTCCTATTCTGATGCCACAATGTTGTAATTACTGTATCTTTAAGATGTTTTTAAGTCTGGTAAGGAGTCTTCTTTTTATAAGCCTCATATTCTCTTAAGTTGTTTAGTTATTATTGTATATTAATTTCTATATATGAATTATAGAGTCATTTAGTTGAATTCTCTAAAAATGATGAAAACATTTTCTTTGGGGCTATAAAAACTTCATTTTGATGGAAAATTAACATCTTTAAAATATACATTTTCCATTTGACTTTTTGATGTATCTCTCCTTATTCAATGAATTATTCTAAAATTCTCATTAAAATGATATTTCCTATTCTGAGTTAGGTATATTTTGGGGTTTTATTTTTATTTGTGAAAAACAACATTTATTATGAAAGAAAACCTACATTGAAATATATCATGATATATATGTCATAAAATGGAGTTTTCTAGATTCTACATGTTTTTAACTTTTAATTGATCTAATTTTAATATTCTGTATTTTATTTTGGCTAAGTAAAAATTCAGTTGTCAAAGTTATTTTCTCTCAAGCTTTTGAGGCTATTCCCCATTTTTTCCCTGCATCAATTTTGTTAACGATGATTTTTTTTTCTGATGCCAATCTAGTTCTTATTTTATAAAGATTTTTTTTTGTCTCTGGAATATTTTAGAATTTCCCATTTATTACTGGCATTATCAAATGTCTCTGACATACCTTGAGGCATGTATATGCAAATGTATGGCACACTTCATAGCACTTGGTGGGACCCTTTGATATAGGAATTGTTCTTTGAGTTGTTTCAGTATTTACAAAAGTTTTTCTGTATGAATTTTATCTTTTTCTGGATATAAAACTTCTGGATCTGGTTTCCATGTCCCTTGATTGTCATCTTTATTAAACAACGTTGGCATTCTGAGGTCTTTGAATGCTACCTTCTACCCTATTTGCATTCGATTCTGATATCCTTGCATATATGTCTTTAACACATACTTTTTCAAGTAATTTTAGTTCAAAGTGTGTGTTTATGTATATATAAGATTATTTCGATCATCAATTTTATCATGAATTCTCTCTCTCTTCTACATCTGACTTTTCTGGGAGTCATCATTTGCTTGAGTTCTTTCATATCTGGGAAAATCTAATTGACTTTCATATTTCACAGAGGAATTGACTGAGAACAATATTATTAATTCCTAATTTTTTTTCCTAAGAAATGTGTGAAACTTTTTATCCACAGAGTTCAGAATTCTAGTTATATTGTGTCCTTTTTATAACTGAATTTGAATAGAAATATTTCCACCTGAAAGTCTTAGATATTCATATACAGTGTTATATATTCTAAGAATAAAGCACAAAAGACAGAAACATCCCTGTAAATTCTGGGGCTTCATGTGTTCATTATAGCAAATCAATACTGTCTCTGCCCTTAACACATGCTGTCGGTGTCTTTTTAATAATACTACATTCTTATACAGAGGGAGTGATTTATATGCATCTTCATAAGTTATCCAGAAGGAATGAGGCCGGGAAGGATAATTACAATCCCAAAAGAATGAGGCAGAAGAAGAAGGTGGTTTCTGGTGAGCAAAGTTATCTATAAATAGAGAAGATGCCTGCAAGATCTATTTGGTAGTAGAAAGAAAGTGCCTCGGGTTATTAAGACAAATGTGAAAATGAGACTAAATTAGAAAACTGGGGAAAAATTGTACAGCATTAACTCTCAAATCCCAGGACAGGCTACCCTGGAATAAGAAGCTTGGTAGAAAATGTAATTTTAACAAAACCGTGTAGCCAAAGGCTTTAAATATGATGGATGCACTTTAAAGAGAGAATGATGAGGTACATGAGCAGAAGTGTACTGTAGTGGCTTAGGATCTGTACTGCCAGTGTGTGAATCCCTGCTGCATGGATTACTGGTTTCTCCATGCCTCAGGTTTCTTGGATATAAATGGTGCTAACATTTACCACTTCCTTTTAGGATGTTTGTGAAGACTGAATCAGTCAATGCATGTGAAATACTTAGATAATATTATAGTGGCTTTTAAATAAATACCAGGAATTATAATATGTTATAATATAGTAAGCATTTGGGAAATCACATTAACATATATTCATATTAAGGTGACAATAGTATAATGGTGATTAATTTTTAGTGGACTCATTTATATTTCACGTATGTTCCTAGTCCAATTATATCCTCAGACAAATCTGTGAGTTTGGTACAATTGTTATAGGTTTGGCTAGGTAACAAGTCTGAACCTTTGAATAGATAAGAATTTTTTTTCCAGATTCATAAAGATGGTAAATCTAAACACGGGGGTTTGACTGGCTTCAGACTTTTAGCACTTACCACGATGTGAGGGTTCTTTGTTACGTAATCAGTAGTTGCTATGTAATCAGTGTTGTCTGTATGCAGTAGTTCTCCAGACAAGTAGATGTTTTATGATTCCGCATTAACCAAAGGTTGCATCTTTTAAACTTTATTTTAATAATAATGTATTTTCAGAGTGGACATTGAAGTTTTAATGGTCCATGTTTAGAGATATTGAAGAAGAAAGATATTTTTGTTCTTTTGGAGAGGCAAGTTGGGATTAGGTGAGGGAGAAGAGGGGCTTCCAACTTGCATGAAGAACACATCCCCTCTAAAAGGTTTCCAGGATCAATCTGACACTCAGCTTCCCAACCTCTATCTACAGTTTATTACTATGAACAGGAAAGAAGTTAATATTTTATACTTTCCAAAACTAAGAGATTTGAATAGTGCTGGAGACCAGGATGTGAAACCAGTCCCTGAAAATGAACATGAACATTCTTTCATCAAGTAAAGACTAAAGGAGCAGTCACAGAATTCCTGATATTTTTTCAAATGAGAGAATTCTTTCATATATTATATGCATCAAAGCAGAAGACTATCTTTTCTAAACAAAGTATATGATCGACTTGCATCATAATAGGAATAAAAAAGGGAAAAAAAGGGAATAAAAAAGGAATAATACTTTTTTAAAAAATTTTTATTGTTGGTTGTTCAAAACATTACATAGTTCTTGACAAATCATATTTCACACTTTGATTCAAGTGGGTTATGAACTCACATTTTTACCCCGTATACAGATTGCAGCATCACATCGGTTACACATCCACTGTTTTACATATTGCTATACTAGTGTGTGTTGTATTCTGCTGCCTTTCCTATCCTCTGCTATCCCCCATCCCCTCCCCTCCCATCTTCTCTCTCTACCCCATCTACTGTAATTCATTTCTCCCCCTTGTTTTTTTTCCCCCTTTCCCCTCACTTCCTCTTGTATGTAATTTTGTATAACCCTGAGGGTCTCCTTCCATTTCCATGCAATTTCCCTTCTCTTTCCTTTTCCCTCCCACCTCTCACCCCTGTTTAATGTTAATCTTCTTCTCATGCTCTTCCTCCCAACTCTGTTCTTACTCTCCTTATATCAAAGAAAACATTTAGAATTTGTTTTTTAGGGATTGGCTAGCTTCACTTAGCATAATCTGCTCTAGCGCCATCCATTTCCCTGCAAATTCCATGATTTTGTCATTTTTTTAGTGCTGCGTAATACTCCATGGTGTATAAATGCCACATTTTTTTTTATCCATTCATCTATTGAAGGGCATCTGGGTTGGTTCCACAGTCTAGCTATTGTGAATTGTGCTGCTATGAACATCGATGTGGCAGTATCCCTATAGTATGCTCTTTTAAGGTCTTCAGGGAATAGTCNTATATACACACATATATAATGTATGTACATGTATATATATATGTATATATATATGCAAAGTTTTAAAGTGAAATCATAAGGCAACTATCACACATTTTCTTTATATCTCACACATTTTATTCAAAAATATTATGATCACAGTATTATGATTTACTCATCCACTCCCATTTTGATGTAGTCATTCCTATCACACTACTACAAAAAAAATTGCTATTTTTGTATTTTTACATACTTGGCATCCATCTGTTTTTAAAATACACATTTATTTTAATTGATTCTCTAATGCATTAGCATACATAAGATTTATTAGTGAAATTTACATATGTGACAATATAACATCAGGCATCTCCTTCTGTGGAATTTTGAATACAGTGGTGTTGTCTGTATGCAGCAGTTAGAGGTGAAAGGGAGTCACAAAGTACACATTCCTGAGTTATTATAAAACAATACTGGGCTAGTTTGTGTATTTATAACCTGCTAAAAAATAAACATGCCTGTATATATTGTCATAATTCAAGATTTAAATGGAGATAACTTGTTAAAATAACAAAGGCATTGGCTGTTCATATTGTAAATGTTATACAGTTGTATAACAACAGTTATACAGTTGTATTACATATCTTAAATTGTGTATATTATGTACTTTAAATTTTATAAATTCATAATACATTAATGTTAAATTTGCCTAAAGACCTTTCTTTTCCCAAAATCATAGCCTAAAAATAAGAATTGTATTAAATCTAGGTAATATAAAATCCAAAAGTCGTTCATATTCTTGAGTGATGTACCAAAGATTTGTTGTCAGACCTAAACCTTTTCTTTCTTGCCCTGCTTGTCTTATAATGTGTGACTGTGAGTTGTCCTTTTTAAAAATGCTTTTCCAGAAGAACTAAACCATGACTTCTGTTCATAGAAGGAACTGCCTCTATCTGCAAAAGACTCTGGGGCAGCACCAATTTTGGAGATTCCTTGGGAATCTGGGAATGGAACCTGCATTTGACCCAGCTATCCCTTTCCTTGGTTTATACTCCAAAGACTTAAAAACAGCATACTACAGGGACACAGATACATCAATGTTTATAGCAGCACAATTTATAATAGCTAAACTGTGGAACCAACCTAGATGCCCTTCAGTAGATGAATGGATTAAAAAAATTTGGCATACATACACAATGGAATATTACTCAGCAATAAAAGAGAATAAAATCATGGCATTTGCAGGTAAATGGATGGCGTTGGAGAAAATAATGCTAAGTAAAGTTAGCCAGTCCCCAAAACACAAATGCTGAATGTTTTCTCTAATATTAGGAGACTGACCCATAATGGGGTAGGGAGGGGGAGCATGGGAGAAATAGATGAACTCTAGATACGGCACAGAGGTGGGAGGGGAAGGGAGGAGACGGGGGTTAGCAATGATGGTGGAATATGATAGACATCATTATCCAAAGTACATGTATGAAGAAATAAATTGGTGTGAACATACTTTATATACAAACAGAGAGATGAAAAATTGTGCTCTTTATGTGTAATAAGAATTGTAAGGCATTCCACTGTCATGGAATTTATAAAATAAAATCAATTAAATATATTTTTAAAAAGATTCTGAGGCAGCATTTTGCCTGGATACACTGACATTAATAAATGAAAAAGTGAGAATGGCTGTGAGAGTCTGCAAACCATCTTTGCCATGTGCATGTATTTGTGTGTGTGTAATCATGCTTATCTGTGAGCACTATGAGAGTCAGATCCAGGTGTGATACAAATTCATAATCATAGCAGTACTCTGCACAGCCTAGGAGCTCAATGAAGGTGTTCTAATTGACTAATTTATGAAGTCCAATAGATACTTTTCTACTGGGTGAAAATAACATATTAATTTACATATTACAATGCAGATTTTTTTTTCCAGTGCTGGGGTCTGAATCCAGGGCTTCATACTTGCTAGGCAATCACTTTATCCCTGAACTACATCCCGAGCCCATAATGCAGTATTTCTAAATAACCCCCCAAAGCTGAAATGTACTTGGTTACCTATGTTCCCTATTATGAAAAATGTTCACAGGACAGAATTGGCATGAAATGTATCCCTTTCCATAACATGTACTGTAATGGAAAGTTGTCCAAGTCTAGCATGGACTTATGATTTAAATCTTGTGATCCCTTTCATGTGTCATGCTGTAGTACATGGACTATATCCTGCACATTTGGTTTAAAACTATTTCCAGAAAAATAAATTGTCTTGTTAAGCTTACTAACCAGCTTTCTTCCACAGACACATTTTTCTCTTTACAAAACATCACTATTCCTTCTTAGCACAGCTCAAAGATAATGTTTGTAATTCATGGCATTGATAAAGGATTCCTGAGCTGGTTCTTCACAGTGTCTTTTCTCTTTGAACATTTGGGAAATTATCTAGATAATTCAGAATCATAAAATGGTTTTCCTTAATAGTAGAAGTTAATGGTTTATTTTGGCTCCAATTAACCGAGAATGATAAATGTCAGACATATTATGACAAAGTAGACTAAATCTTTCTTTCTATATGTAATCTCTGTAAAGCCACAGTTTGGAATTGATCTGAAGAGTTTAATTTTCTAGATCATTTATACAATTTTCTAAATTCTCTAATTGATTTTTAAAACATTTTTGTATTTTGAAAATTTCAAATATACAAAACAAAAACCGGAGAGAAGAGCATAATGGACCCCGATATTGAACACTTGAAAATGACAACTCATTGTCAATCATGAGTCACCACTATCCCTACTCACAGCCCCCTTCTACATATTTTATGAACATTTTATTACTACATCTTTCCGTGTGAAACTCTCAAAAATAACAAATTTAAAAAACACACATTCCTATTACCATTATCACATCTAAAAATCAAATATTAATGCTTCAGTATTCAAAAATGTCTAGTCAGTGCTCAGATTTCTAATTGTCTTCTACAAATACTTTCATCTTTATCCAGATCAAAGCAATATCCATATGTGGCTATTCACTGGTGCATCTCTTAAGTCTCTCTTACTACACAGGATTCCTCTTTCTCTCTTGCTTTTTCTCATTCTCATTTGCCTTTCCTTCTTGTTGAAAGAACTGAGTTGTTTGTCTTGATATTTCCCCATCATGCGAATTATACTGATTATCCCTGTTTCTTGATGTTCGTCGTGTTCCTCTGTCCCCAGTTCCTCTATGTTTCCTGTCATTTACTTTTTGCAATTAGAAGTTTAATTACATTTTGGTCTGATTTTTTGGCAGGTTTACTTATGGATAGCTTTGTGTTCTAACTCAGTGTGCAAATTTATGCATATAGAACTATGTGTTGAGATAAATGTTTCTCAAAGTTGCATTAATTACTTTTATTAGGTGATTTAATACTTTTCTAGAATATTAACATTAAATCAAAGAAGCATTTTTTTTCCCTCATTAAACATACTGGCAGCTTTGCTTCTTCAAAATTACAGAAGCAAATGTTGTCAACTCCATTTGGTTCTACCAGTGAAGTTAGTCTGTGTGCCATTCCAGCATGTTTTGGTCATCATACTGGGTTAAAAAATGATAAATGTATTATAATAGCTAAAAATATTGGCATATATATGTTATCTCATTTAAACTTCAAGTTGCATTATGAGATGTGTTTTTTTGCTTTATAGAGGATGAGACTAAGGGTCACAGAATATCTTCCTAGGAATATACAGTGATGGGATAGGGTTTTCCAGTTAGGCAACTTGACTCCCCAGTGCCTACTTTTAACCACTATACTATATGCTCTTAAAGACAATAGTTCTATGTGGTACTAATCTTTACCATAAATACTCTTTCAATACATCTGGAGAATCTAAGCCACATTCAGATGTGCAGGTAAGTTAAACCCTATTGGATGCAAATGATGGTGGGGCTATTATCTCTATGCTGATGTGTGGTTGTGTATCAGGGGTGTGTAGCATAGAAATCTTCTGACAGAATTTAAAAATTTGAAGTTGAAATCAAGTTTCATATAACTTTAACTTATTGTGAGAATAAATTATCACAAAAAATGGACGAAATTTCCACCTTTAGCAATTAAATCAAATGTCTGTTCTAAATATCAGCTCTTCAAGTATCTTAAAGCATTTAGTTCATCCACATTAAAACAATAGAGGATAGTTTATCCACTATCTTAAAGTGTCCTTCCATAAAGTGTCATATTTAAATCAGTTTCCTCAAAATTTTAATTTAGAACACATTTTGAGTTTGTAATTATATTGCATTTGATTTATGCTGTGTTTAAAGTCCACTTTACTATGCTGACTGCTTCTCCTGGTAACAGCAGGAACTCTTTGCTTGTTAACAGTGAATTCCAATAGACTAAAAGAGAACCTTGTCCAGAGAAAGTATTCAATGCATAATTATGAACAAGTAAATTCATTAGTAAATGGTTTACTTTCCTGATTTCTTCCCATTCAGATGTCTGATAAGCCAAGATTTATCCTGAACTTGTAAAGAACTCATATATCTGAAGTAATCACTAATATGAGAGTGATACTATATTTCAGATACAGTTTAACCAATGTTATATTCACTGAACTCTTCACTCCCGTGATATGTATGGTTGTGTTAATGTCAGTTACCTAGGCACACAGTGAATTTTCAATATCTTTCTATTTTTCCTTGGTTAACAGCTATTTTTTTTAAAAAAAGTCTCATCTTGTTATTTTAAATGATATTTTCAACTGTCTGAGTCTTTTAGCATATTGATTCTGAATGTACTCCTATCATTCTCATAGTTATACCTTTTGAAAATTGTGTGAGCATGTCTGTTTCAATTCAATCTCTTGATTAAAACACATTTAATAATGTGGCATAACATTAGAATAAAAGACTTGAGTCTCGTCACTTGCTAATTTCTCTTTAGTTTTGAAAGAACATGATCTTAGTTATCATTATTCTAAAAAGTGACCAAATCCACTCCATCATTCTTACTCTTTTGTCTTCAAAAGTAACACAGCTTTGCTAAATTTCCTGTTGAGATCACAATCTTCTACAGAGTCTTTATTCTTTCTAACCATATTATAAAGTTTTTTTAATGGTGGTATGCTAAGATAGGCACTACATATTCTTATTTAATTCTTGTATGAAATAGCATGTGGAGATTTAATATGAATTTAAGTAATTTTTATTTTTGTTACTGGCAACAACTAAATTGAGAATAACTTCTTATCTGCCCATGATTCATGACAACAAGTAAGAATAATAACTATAGAAATAGTGATCACATGTTGAAGAGAATATTTTCTATAACTAGTCAGAAGAAATACTAAAATAAAGAATTATAAGAGAATGACAGATGTATTTGTCAGAGTAAAAGAGAGAATAACTTGTGGCTCATCAATACCATTTTAGTTGTGAAAATTGACTGGAGACTTTCTCATGGATGTCTTCTCTATAGCCTACCCTCACTGTTCTGAAGACAGTCCTATAGGAACAGAAACTTGTAAGAATAATGAGATATGAAATATTACCCCAGTCTCCGTTTATTTTTTCTTTCTTTCTTTTTGTTTTTTAGTTTCACAAATCAGAATCTAAAACAGATGGCTTATGAATTACTTAAAGGACCAAGGGAGTGAGTCAGGGAAGAAGGTAATGATGGAACACAAAGACATTCTCAAGTTGCTTTAGACCAAGGACAATGTGTTTCTCAATATCATGGGACTATCCCCTAGTAAGCTTTATGAAATTCCATGGGAAAGGATTGCAGAATAAAGAAAAGAATCTGTTTATTACCCTTAACTCTCAGTTTTGCCCTGTGTACCTACGCTTCCCAAAGGGCTCTGAGGGATGTCTTTTTGTGGAGTTTAGGAGGAAGGAGTTTAGTTCATGGGTGGAAGGAAAGAGGCTCCTCCTGGACATGGTTTGCCCGTGATTTTGCATAACACTTGTTTGAACATGTATAAAACCAGTGATGAGCTGGCTGCTAGCCCAGCAGTTAAAACTAGGCTAAGAGGACCTGAAATATCTGATACAGGTCCCAATAAAAAGTTCAAAGTCTTCCATTTATCAAATTCACTTTAATAAGCATTACACCCGCCTCCCTGTCATATGGACAGTGTTCTAGGCATTGTATAAGACTGGGAGTATGGATGTAAAAGTAAGTAAATATCTACTAGGGATTCTTACACTCTATGGAGTGAAACAGCTGCATACAACCTGACTAAAAATCAAGAACATTAGAGATGGGTAAAGTTAATTTGGGAGATGGGGAAGAAATTGCCTCTTAAGTTTATCAGAAATGGATATCTTGATCTGGCACTTGAAGTGTGATATGATATGAAGGGGCACAGTTCTGGACAATATTAAGAGTATGAATAAAGGAAGTGAAGTTTCAAAGATGTGTCAGGTTCAGGGATCCAAGTGCTTTCAGATATGTCTCAATGAATAGGCAACAGAAGACAGACCTGGAGGATACCATTACTGAAATCTCATCCTGTCCCTCAGCATCCAACAGAGTGCAAGGAATAAAGAGATATTTAATAGATATTTATTCAATAAATAAGCTTCATGGGAATATCTGAAATTCTCCCCTCCACACACACAAAGATTTATATGTTACATTTAGGAAATTACTTTAAAAAATTAAACGAAGTTCTCTAGGATAAGACTTCTCAAAGATTTTGATGGGAATTACAACTTATATTTAATATGTAAGAATTCTTACACTTATGTTAACATGAAACTGATTTTTGTTCCAAATACCTCATGGGATTTCTTATGTAGTGTATTTTAGGAAATGGTGCAGTAGAAAATAGTGCCTGTCTATATAGAAAAAGAGAATAGAGGGGGATGAAGCCTAATTCAGTAAATTAACATATCTAACAGAGCATTTTAAAAAAATATCTTATTTAAAGAAATTTTGGAACAAAATTTTGAAATCCCTTGAGTGATAGTGCAAATAATCTACTTATTCATTTTGTCTTAGATGACCACGAAGATTTAGAGAAATATGATCAGATTTTGTTTTATACAGATAAATATAACTTTAGTAAGGGGGATATGTCAATGGAGTAGATTCTGCAGGGATTTTTCTCAAAGGGCCCTAAAACAAAAACATATCTGAAATCAAGGGTGACCTGCAAAGAAAAATGCAAATCTGACACAGGAACTTCTCTATGTGAATTGCCTGCAACAATGGAATTAAGTATATTTATAATAAAACTGTAATGATACCATCTCCATAATTTTCAAGAGTTTGAGCCTCAGAATACCCACTTACTCTTGAGAATATCACAGGTCACTAAGGTGGCTTCATTACCAGAGTATCTCTCAGTGAGCATATACTGTCCATCAGAAACTGTGCTTCATATTGTAGGGGCTGTATAGAGGTGCAAGATAGAAACTCTTGACCTAAAGGTCAGTCTATAAATGGGAAGATGAAGCCTATACATAAAATGATAGTAGTCATTATCATATAGCACATGGGAAGTGCTAAAATGAGTTTTGGAGAACATTAGTTATAATAGTAGGTTGTGACCTTAACCTCTGTTGGGTGAGGCAATATAGCATCTGAATCAATCAGTATAACAGATGTGCCCAGTTTATAAAAATAAGAAGTCTTTTGGGAAAGGGGACAGGTACATTGGTACAAAAATAAATACACCACTCTTGCCATTCTACATTACATTATGATTTAAAATGTACTCTATTTTTTTTAATCTCAGTTAAGCCACACCTGTATACCTGTCCTATAAAAAAAAGGAGTTTTATGCACTCATTGGTCTTCATAAAATCCACTTTGTAGTTCTCTTTGTTAAGCTGTGTTTTGATTTTGTTGTAATCTTTTTCCTCTCTGCTCTGAATTCTTGACTCTACAATCCACAAAACTTGATCCACCCTTTTGCCTTCTGGTGTGCATATTCTCTCCTTGTTGCTATAATGCAAAAATACATCTTATCTTCCCTAAAGTAATAAATTTATGTTCAAGCCCTGGTCCTATATTCCAATCCTCAGTACTGGATACTTAACTAATACTGAGCCATTTTTTTAATTTCACAAAATATGTAGGAGTTAAATATGTGTGAGAGAGAACAGAAGGGAAAGAAAGTAGAGAAGAGTAAATTATAAGTCAAAGAAAAGGGGAGGAGAAATATGAAGATAGGAAAAAGGGAAGAAAGAAGGGAAGAAAAAAGAGAGGAAGAAGAAGAAAAGACTTAAATGGAACTAAAAAAAATACTAATACTGATCTTATTCAGTGCTGCCATATGGAGCATACGACCCTGAACAGATTGATTTATTTCTATAGTAATCAATTCATGTATCTCTAGAATATGAAGGTCATACAATGACTTTTAGTTTTATCAATACCTGTCTTTTATGAAATGTAAAACACACACACATCTTCCCACAGGGATTGTACAATTCTCTATATCCCAGAAATAAATCCCACAGGAAAGTAGTTTGTAAGGTAATAATGAGTCATTCAGGAAGCAATCTACCATATCCTCTTTATCTCTTATGAGTCATGAAGGACATTTTGTATAATTATTTATATGTTCTATCTAATGAAAAACCACACCCAAGTAATTATCTTTTCAGTTGTAATTATGTCTTAAGCCCATGGAAATATTCTTTTCACCAATGGAGATTTATTGACTATAATTAGATGTATAAACACTTGTTCTCTTCCAGGCTTCAAAGGATAGGAGTGGTTAGGAAAACAATGCATATCCAATGAGCGGGTTGCCCATTTCCCTGAACTGAACCATGATTAAGCATTAGCACGAATGCTTTATCTTCTTTCAGAATTCTCATTCCCTTATCTGAGAAGTAAGAGGAGAAAATTTACCAGTACTAAATTCTAACTACTCTAAATATATTTCTTCATATATTCAATAAACTGTAGTGAGATTGACTTCATCATTTTAACCATAAATTTCAGCATTTTTTTCTTTTCTTCAAGTTTTCTGAGTATGTATAATACATTGAAATAGAAATGATTTGTCTTAATTATTATTGATTTGTGAAAAGGCAGCTCTGCTTTGCCACTAGCAAAGCAATCTTATTGCATTTGTTAAACACACACAATAAGATGTAAGTAATGTACACATGAAACATTTCAAAGAAATGAATAGCTAGTATCTTGTGAAGCTTCTGCTTGTCAGAATTTGTTTCTAGAAGGGTTATAAATGTTAGCAATAAGAAAGCTAGCTGTTTCTATGTCCTCAGTAACACATTCTAGTCTAACACACAACATACAAGGAAAGTATTAACAGAGATGGATGATGAATGGCCAAATTAAAGTCCTCCCACCCTTAGAGCAAATACTCCTTACGCTGACAATTTATCCATTTACTATTCTTGTGTAAAAATCACTGTACCCTAGATGTCTGAGTTCAAATTTGGAAAAAACAGTTAAGCTTAGAAAATGATTCTTAGCTTTTTCTATTCCCAATATTTATAGTAAAATAGGTAAATTTTAAATGCTTATTAATACCTTCATGTGTACGCCATAGGATCAGTCGAGGTTAATTTGTAAACATGCATAAACATACAGATATGCCTGTGTTCACACACACATACTTTCTTATATTTTATTTAACATAGATCTAGAGAATATGTATATAGATGAAGAGCTATATATAATGGGATCTTCTACATTTCTAGGCAAGAGGGAATGTCTGAATATTAAACTTAGCTTTGTTGAGAGCAGACAGACATACTGAGACCCAGATTTCTGAAACATAAATTGGGGTAGTGAATATAGAATTTTCACTTAATTCCACATTGGATTGCTTCATGCACTTTAGTAAGCTCCTTGGGCATATTGACACATTGATTTTATTTAACCAAAATTGAAATAATATTGTGACATACAAATCAGCCCTCTGGTGCATCTATCCTCCTGAAGGTCCCTGATAACCTAGAAAAACATATAAAAAGCCTAAAGATCAGTTATCGTGGTTATTTTTATTGTATACATTAAAAGGGGGGCAGTCTACTAGGTAGATGATAACAGAATGTCTCAAGGTCATTTTAAAGCTATTTTTAGGTCAATCACAGACACCTCTTCACTTGATATATATCAGCAAGGAAAGATCTTAAAAAATAATTTGTTTTATTTATTTTCACTTATAATCAATATAAAGAAGCTTGTATAAGGTCTGTGTGAACATTTCAATAATCATAATTTGATTAATAATCATTCAATTATTGTCAATTTAAGAAATACTTTACTAGCATCTTTGAAGTATCTTGTGTGTGCATTCTGTGTTTGATTCACTACCTCTTTCCCTGCATTAACATGACATTAATGTATGTTTCAGAAATCTGTAGTTATGTTATGATCTCACCAATGAATTACCGGGGTAGGACTAGGAGCACTGTCCAAAGTTGAGTTGGAATCTTTTTCAATGACTTCAACACAAAAGGAACAGGAAAAGGGGAGGAAATTAGTCTTTATGACACATATAAAAGTGTACCATCTATTAGTTGCTGTGTCATGTCCTACTGCCCAGGGAACAGAGGAAAACAGTCTAAATAGGGAACTAAAGCAGATGTGTGAAAAGCTGTGCTGATGATAAATGGAAAAATGTATAATACAGAATTTTTGGTAGTTTTCCAATTTTAGGATACAAGAAGCCCTATTCTACACTTACTCAAGAATTTTAAATTATAAATTATAATTATTTATTTACCTGGAACCAAATGTAACCTAATGGCCTCCTTCTGATGCTGTAACTAGATTGGCACTATAGTGACATCTCAGAGGTAAAATGTCAGTCTTGAATACTGTTAAAGATCCTGTTATTGGAAAAGAAGGAAGGAAGGAAGAAAGGAAGGGAGGGAGGGAGGGAAAGAAATGAAAAAGGATAAATTGATGATTTAATTCCTACCCGGTTTTTATTTACTTTGTAGATATCATTTATTAACTGGCCTACTTTGTTTTCTGTTATGATTTTAACATAGTGAGAATGTTAAGGTTTATTTAATGTGTGTTTTCAGCTTAACCAAGTTTAGCATTTGCCTCTATCACCAGCTTCATTTTTGGACATTTTGGGTAATACCATATTCATTTTGCTATTCTTTTAAACTTGGCTCTGCCTATTGCTGTCTTACCAGGCTGTCTCACTTGTGTGTAGTTAATTTTCTGTGACCGATTGGAAAATTCTAAGCATTATCAGTAGAAAAAGCATAATCAAACCTATCAAGGAAGTCACATATTTCTTAAAATTCATAATATTCTATTCCAGTTTGGTATTTTTATACTATGTTGCAAATATCTATGTCATTTATTATAATTATTCAGAAATGCAATAGAAATAAAAATATCATTTTTTTAACTTACTGTGAAGATTTTACTGGAACAACTTTAATGTTTCAAGATAGTGTGAAGAAAATGGGACTGAGAGTAAGATGAAATTTGCTACCTCTTTGATCTTGGAAGATCATTATCACTGTTGAGCATCAATTCTTCATCCATAGTTTTCAGGATTCTTATGAGAATTCAAAGGGTATTTAAAGTTTTTGGTACATTGTAGAATTTATTGATCGGTGATAATTTTTTTCTAAGAAATTTTCTACATTACTATATAGATCAAAACCTTTTGAGTCAGATTCATCATCTTCTAGCACATTTTTTTTTTTCATTTATGATCTTTCTGTTGTGTTTGAATAGTGGAACAAAAATAAGTTATTTTCTTACAATATTTTTTCAACCATTTCAGTATCTTTCATATCTGTGTTATCACCACAATAGAAGCTAAATAGTAAGGGCTGCCTCCCTAGGTGTTAGAGAATTTCACAAAGTATACTATTTTTAAGGATGTGCTATAACACCATAAACAAACTTGATACCTTTGAAAGCTTTAAGAAATTTTATCCTTTACCTTTCCCATCTCTGATAATCCCATCCCCTTTTTTGTGGAAGGGTTTAGCCTATGAATCTAAGGACTATAAATGGTATAGTAGTTCAAAACTCTTAGGTTTTACTCCAAAAGTAATGCTAGTAAGTAATTTAAACAAATGGATCAAGTTCACAACATTTATAGGATATTATTCATATACACTATAATAACAAAGATAAACAGTTATAGAAATGAAGAATCTTACAATTGAATTAATTACCCAAACTTGATTATTTATACTTTGTGTAAGGAGCTTGATAATGGATAGTTCCTGAAGAAATTTTAAGAAGTGAGCAGTCTCTGCATGCTGGTGGTTAGAGAAGACTGGACACAGAGCTAGAAAGCCTCTAGGGAAAGGGAAAATTAAGTTTGGAGACAGAGTAATCAAGATTATTCAAGTGCATGCACAACAGTAACACAAAGGTTGGGCAAAATATAAATGCAAACTTATATAAAATTGAGATATTTAACTACCTTCCAGTCTGGGCCATCATGAACTGACAAAAATTGTTTTCACCAAAATCAATGTTTCTGAATAAAAATCAATTATATACATCTTGTGTGAAGATGGTTTGATTTATAAGAATATCTATAGGTATATTTATACATGTACATATATGTGTGTATAGAAAGAGAGAACTACGCATTTTCTCTATTTTCTATGTATTACAATATAGTCTCTTTGTATGAAATGAATTTGCTGATGAATGTTTACATTATTGACTAGTAAGTGAATGGATATGTCACTGGCTGGACACAGCTGCTACAGGAGGACCAAGTACTGGAACCATTTAATTTTTCCTCTCCCTAAATTGTGAAATTTAAGTGACAACTAGTTTGGAATGTCAAGAAGTAATTAGCAGAAGCTGATGCCAGAGAAGAGAAATGAAAGAAAAAAATACTCTGCCAAAGCCAACTAGCTATCTCATTTGAAGCAATATTTTAAAAGAGAAAAATATTAGAGATCACTTTGAGAGAAAAACAAAATAAAGACAACAACAACAAACTCTTCTAAGGAAAATTGAGCTAGAACAATTCAAATTCTTCTTCAAAAAAATATATTACCAACATTGACAGGCAATTCAACATTTTTGAAAAAAAGGAAATGAAAATTTAGTGGTGGCAAATGCAAAGCAATAGTGAGATGTTCTTGCATAATATAATAAAAATCCTTTTATAGGAAATCAGAAATTACAATTTTGAAATAATGCAGAAATGTCTCTGAAACTTGACAGCACATCATTACCTAAGAAAAACATATAAAAACTTCTTTAAGAATAACTGATGTTCAAAACGGCAGAAGAGAGACTTTTGAAACTTTGACCTTGTTTTGTAGTGATTTGTAGACAATTACAATAGACGACATGACTAGTTGTTATCTGCCCTATCATGTCATCATAAGTCAAGATACTGGAGCTAGCAACTCTCCAGTGTTAATGGGAAGGATAACTGCCTATAATCTGAGAAATCTGCTGACTGTGTGGGGTGGCAGGGTGTGGTCTGGGCTGGGGTGGAGAAACATTTGAGGAAAAAGGCAAAAGACTGTACACACAGGAGTGGATGTAAGGATTTGTACTTTGTAACATTCCAAGCCTGTCTCCTAATTGTTTTAAAATTACTGGCTTCTTCACAACAGTGGAATCTAAATGCAGAAACTATTTAATCCTTAACTTAAAACTTTGGAACTTCTTTTCCTCCTTTTTTAGCTCACACCCATGCTTAGGCTACATGAAAAGACAAATTGAATGTTAAAAAAAAATGAGAGAAACAGAAGAAGAAGAAGAAGAAAAATAGAACACCTCCAGAATTATTATTTTTATATTATTATTATTATATTTTTTAGTGCCAAGGCATTTGGGGGCCATAGTTCTCAGCCAAGGAAAAAAATACATATAAAGTTAATCTACTGAGATTTTCCAAACTACACTGGCTCCCATTATTTATCATACTTAGCGCTCTCTTTGAACATTTGCTAGTGTTTTTCTGAGGGGAAAGCAAAAGTGGGAACCTTGAATTATCAAAATAGTTATTTTTTTTAAATGTTGTCTTAAAAATAAAAGTTGGGAGCTGGGGATGTGGCTCAAGCGGTATCGCACTCACCTGGCATGCTCGGAGCGCTGGGTTCGATCCTCAGCACCAAATAAAAATAAAGATGTTGTGTCCACCGAAAACTAAAAAATAAATATTAAAAAATTTCTCTCTCTCTCTCCTCTCTCTCTCTCTTTAAAAAAATAAATAAATAAAAGTTGGCAGTAGGATTGTTATAGATGTTGGACCTAGTTATAATAGAACATTTATAAAAGATAGAAATGAGGTTTGCTTTAGCAAGAATGCAGTAGAATTTTTTAGAAATAGGCATCACAGGAAAAAAAGTACAGAAGTTCACAAAAATGTGATCAAAAAGAAATAAATCATTTGTCTTAAACAAAACAAACAACAATAACAACAACAACAACAAACCCCATGGATATTTAGTGGACTGGTGGAATCTAATTTAGATGTGGGATACTTTTAAGGTTTTCAAAATTATAATAGATTTCAGGGGCTGGGGTTGTGGCTCAGTGGTAGAACACTTGTCTAGCATGTGTGAAGCACTGGGTTTGATTCTCAGCACCACATAAAAATAAATAAATAAAGGTTTAAAAAAATAATAGATTTCAAAGTATTAGGTATTGAATCACAAGACAAAAGACAATCAGTATGTTGAAATACAAAGTCTGTATTGACATAATATCCAAGTGATTTTTATCAATCATTGTTTATATCCAAATTGTATGTCAGATATATATATATATATATATATATTATGGACCTTTATTTTATTTATTTATATGTGGTGGTGAGAATAGATCCCAGTGCCTCACACATTCTAGGCAAGCGCTCTACCACTGAGCTACAACCCCAGCCACAGTACCTCATTTTTTGAGAATCTCTGTGTTGAGGAGACTAATGAAATAAATTAAGAATTGCCTCTTAAGAGGAAATAGGAAAGTTTATTTCTTCGGAAAATGAGCTGATATTGAAAGGTAAGTTTAGAGATAGTCATTAAACAAGAGATATAAAGTCTAGATCGGAATTTTAGTTATTTTTGTCCAATAAAAAATACAAAAGATTGCTAGTAAAGTGCTACTTTGTTTCATTTTCAAAAGTCTATCTATAATAGAAGATACCAGTCAAAAAAGACTTTTAGCAGCCCAAGTTATCTGAATAAAAATTCAGAGAGATGGGAACATGTAGCAAACTTAAGATGTGACAAATGTTAGGGATAACTGAAGATGTCTCATATAAATTCTTAGGAAAAATATCACAATCAAATTTTATTCTTCTCACCGGCATTGGCCAAAGTCATGGAGATAAGGAATTTTGTCTTTTGTGTCAGATATTACTAAGTATGGCAGGAATATCCAAAGAGGGTAAAAATAAAATAATGAATATGCGACTACTCTCTTTCTGAACTGGCTATTTCTTTTTTCTGTAATATGGTGAGAAATAATGGTATACAGCCACTCAAATTAGAAAATTCTTGGGGAAAAAAGTGTGAATCTTGGAAGGGAAAATGAGTAACAGTACAGATGTAGAAGATATAACCATGGTAACTTGACCTAAGGATTATATGACTTAATTAGTACATGATATTCTACTTCTCGTTTCCCTTGTTTGCAAGTGTGTGATTAGCATTAAATGTTGCTTAATTCACCCATGTATCTTCCTATCCTGAGATAATCATAGAAGGAACAACTCCTGCAGTGAGCCAGAATGATGAATGATGAAAACCAGTCTGAAGTTTAACTTGCCCAATAGAAGTAAGGATATTCAAAACTGTTTTTACTGCCGGAAGGACAGTAACAGGTATCAGATGATCAGATTCCAGGGACTGTGCTTTATTATAACTAGAAACTACTGAATAAAATATATCCCATATCCGATGTCAGAAAGCTAAAGTCACCCAAAAGGAAAAAAAAAATGGCCCTGAAATTCATTCCACGTATTCCACTAGCAAAATACCTGCTTCTTTGAAGAAGAAAGATGTCCTAGCTACTAGGAGCCAAAGCATGCACTGACATACTTAATCCCATGCCTCAATTGTGTCACATCCAAGTCATGATGCTGTCATGTGATATTTCCAGGCTTGGCTTGAGTCACAGATAAAAATTTAGAACTCTCACTTTTTTATTATTAAATTCTCCCTTAACCTGTGTGAGAGTTTAAAAAATGGCACAAAAGACAACTAAAACCTTAAAATAGCAGTTTGTATATTGAGATAAAATGGTATGACTATAGAACAGAAAGGCCCTTTGTTCTCTGCCTCTCTGTTCTTCAATATTAAAAATAAGATTCTTCTTAAAAACAGAGCTCTGCAGATTCATTGTTCAGAAGCCATGGATGTAATAAAGTCTGACTCCTGTGATTCTCCATCCTCCAAAGAAAACATTAAGGAAATTGACTCACAGATCATTTCTCTGGAACAGAGGTAGACAAAATCTATAACAATGTCATTACTTGTGTGGGAGATTTGTTGATATTTATCACTTAGTTTTGTATTAGCATCAAGTTCAAATGATTATTCATTCATTCAGCCAACAAATATGTGTGGGACATCTTTTGGATGCAAGAGTACAGATGTGTAGGTGAACCAGTTACACAAGGTTCCTGTCTCCTAAAGTTTATATTCTAGTAGGAGGAAGGTGGAAAATTATAAAAAAAAATAAGTAAATAAATAAACCATACAGACACGCACACAAGGAAACAAAATGATGACAGTTGACAAGAAATGCTATGCTGGTAATAAAAGGATGCTTGTTGTGATGGAGAATAAAGAAGGATCAGAAGCTATGATATGGTAATATTTATAGGAAGTCTCTGAGAAGAAGAAATGTAAGTTGACATCTGAAAGCTGAGAAAGGGTGACTAGTATCAAATATATTAAGAAACAGAGTGAACAGGATATGCCAGATCCCTGAAGCAAGAAACCAAAAGCCAGTGTACATCGAAGACAGTAGAAAAGAAGAAAAAAAATCAAAATATGAGTTTGGGTAAGCTGGGCCTTGTGGAAGAACCATGCCATAACTCTGAAATAGAAATTTGGTTCTTATCTTCAATTTTTTCTCTCTCACTTATGCTTACTCACAGGGATCTGTGTATAGTACTGTTATTTATTTTTCTTCATTCATATCTACTATACATACATGAAAATGTTCAATTTTAACAGAGCTCTGACACAAAACTTTCCTCAGCAATGTGGTCCTAAAATTTCATAAACACTGCTTGGATCATAGTTATATATGAATTAACCTATTAGGCCAAATGATAAAAAAGATTATATGTTTAAAATATAAACAATAAGGAACAACTGAGGAACATAGGTTCTTTTTTTGATTTTGATTTTTTTGTTTTTGTTTCTTATTTGGGCACCAGGGATTGAACTCTGGGGGCATGCTACCACTGAGCCGCATCCCCAGTCCTATTTTGTATTTTATTTAGATACAAGGTCTCACTGAGTTGCTTAGTGCCTCACTTTTGCTGAGGCTGGCTTTGAACTCGTGATACTTGTGTCTCAGCCTCCAGAGTCGCTGGGATTATAGGTGTGTGCACCCTATAGCACCCGGCTCTTATTTTGTTTTTGAATCACATTGGTAGGTAATGGACCTATTAAATTTAGAAATGCCATGGAAGGAGCAGCAACCCTTTCTTTTGTCATTTCCCCCTTTTCGGTACTAATCAAAACAAAGTGTTTCTTGCCTATACAAATAACATACCCCCAAATCCTATTTGTTCTGGAGCTGACTGCAGTAAGAGGCATATACCATAAACACAATTTACAACTTTACACTGTGGAATTTTGCATCAGTAGGGACACGAGTCCATCAACTTGGCCTGAACTTGGAAAATAGTCATAGGGTTTTCGGTAAATTTATAAAATCCCCTAATATTTTGAAAACAAAACAATGATGGAGGGCTGGGGATATAGCTCAGTTGGTGGAGTGCTTGCCTTGCATGCACACACAGGTCCTATGTTCAATCCCCAGCACCACAAAAAAAAAAAAAAAAAAAAAAAAAAAAAAAAAAA
>NW_025999977.1:19204077-19211431 GCF_001458135.2 Marmota marmota marmota | reverse complement strand
AAAAAAAAAAAAAAAAAAAAAAGAAAGAAAGAAAGAAAACAAAGATGGACATTAACTATTTTAAAAAACTTTTTCAAAGGTTTTAATGTTCTTTTGTTTTTAAAACTTGAAACATATCCTCCTGCAAATTCAATACTATATTTTTCTTTTTTTACTTTAAATATATAATCTTTTTTTAATCATTTGGCCTAATAGGTTAATTCATATGTTCTATGATCCATGTCTTAACAAAGATTATTCGGGAATAATAATAATAAAGACTAATTTTGCAATGACTTAATCAACACCAAAAGACACCCTCAATTCACTTCAGTGATGATTTAATGCTGAAGGACTAAAATATAGGACTAAGTCCCTTTTTACCCCAATAAACTGGCATGTCTTCATCCACAAATCATGCAAACTCATAGCAGTAATGATGAGGTACAATAAATGTTCAAGTTGTACTCTTAGTAATTATCCACAAAGTATTTTATAGGTCACAAAGGTTTTTTTAAGGGATCTAATGGGTGTTAACAGGCTCTGCTTCCTCTGTAGCATTACTATTTATTTGCTTGATGCCTTACAGATGCTCATTTGAAGATGGAGATTTCTTTGGGACTTCTACATGGAAACCCTAGAAAGCAATCAGTGCTTTCACTTGCCATTTCTTTTTCCTTCACCTCTTTTTAATGCACTGTTCAAATAAGTTGAATGACAAAGACAAGATACCCTTGTTCCTATTTCTTGACTTATCACCACTTCTAGAATAATGCCTGAAGGTTTCTTTTTCAATCATGGAATTGTTTCTCTTTTTATTGCCTGCCATCTGTCAACAGTGTAGGGATGGAAAAAAAAAAAAAAAACCTTGTGCTTTTAACAGATTGGGAGGGTATTAGATAGCTAGTGGACTATTGAGTAGACTTAAGAAGGGGAGAAAAAGAAAACTTTTTAGATATGCATTAATTAGCTTTATGTCTGATAAATCATTTGTGTATTACATAAATGACACTATTACTTTTTTTCTATTCCATAGACTAAGTGAACTATGATAGAAAATGTTAGGATTTATTAATTTACTTTATAGTTTTCTTGAGGATATTTGAAAGTAATTACCTGTGCAAGCCTAGCAAATATTTTTCATTAGTGTAAAGGGGACATCTTTGCACAAAAAGAGGGAGAGCTAGTTAGATGATTAAATAAAAGTAGAAAAGTTTTTCCATTAGCCTGAGATGTTTGACAGAAAACACAATTAGAAAAGGTAAGGCATTCATGGAACTAACACCAATGTAACTAAGCAGATTTCAACTTTCATAGTGATATCTCTGTAATTTATCCTAATTATGTGGTCACTGAGAGGAGATAAAGAAAATATGGTATTGGCATTAAATGCCAATGCAGGCACCATAAAACCAAGCTCAGTAAACTAAATGCTTTTGATGTGTTGACACCTGCTGTCTTCCTTGATAAAATCAAGCATAACACTCAAGGTAGGTAAAGGAAAGAGAATCATCATATAGAAAAGGAGGGCTGAGTCTAGCATTGCCAAATAAATTTCACTCACCTTTGAGATTCTGACCTCTACTGATTACTGTGTGACCTTGAACAAGTTACTTAAGTTTCTTTGCTGCTAGCTGCTCATCTATTAATGGTTTATTAATAATACTATCAATTAGCATCATTGGGAAAGTGAAAGAGGGTAGAACTTAGAACAATGATCAGAATATTTAATTTTATCATTAATGCTGGTGCCACTATCCAGGCCATCAGAGGTCCCTTTAATGTGCCTCCCTAAGTGATTACTTGGCCATTCCCCTACCCCCCCAAAAATAAATAAATAAAACCCTGCAGCTGAGATGTATTAAAATGGATCACTTATACAAAATTTTTCTAAAGACTCATATCTAACAAAAGAGAAATGAACACTGAACTTGAATACATAAATTGATCACTTCGCTTAAAAAAATAATGTCTTTCAGGTTCTGCCTGGTCTGGCCTTAAAAAGCTTCCCATACCCAGCTGTTGGTGGTGAAACAAGATGAAATCTTTATGAATTTATTTCTAAATTATCCTTTAAAAGTTTTCAATTTCTCAAAAATTCAGGTCCAAGATAGTAAGCCCCTATTTTAAGTTTCTCATTTCTTTCAAGATTTCCCCCTTTCTTAGATGAAATAAAAAATGCTCTCTACCATTCTCAAGGGAGAGCCAGCTCTTAAGCTCTGGGCTAATGCCCTTCCTGACCCTGTAGTTGCTGCAAGTTGCTGGTGACAGGATGCATAGTGACAGGCCTGGCACCTGTGCATTGAGAGGTACTGTTACTGACCTCCCTTCAGAGGGAGGATAAAGAGACAGGACTTGTGCAGATCAGGTACTTCCAATAGGAAATCATTGAAGTACAAACTAAAAGCTAATTTAGAATTGTCCCTCATTGACAAGATGAAATGTTAAAAATGTTTAACTTTCACCACTCTGGATTAAGAGTGAAGTCTATGCTAAAATGCAAAAAGCTGTTTGGCAAATCAAGCATTATTCTAACTTTAGCCATCAGCAGATGCAATCCAGTGAGGGCTAGTTTACTAGATAAACAGTTGGTTACCCGGCCCAATTAGAATGGGAGATGGGATAGGAGAAGTGGATTATAAATGGATAATAGACCCGCCCTCTTGTCCCTTTCATTTAGGATACCCATGGTGAAGTATTTTGGCAAAATAGAGGACAATATAAGTCAAACATTGGAGCTATAAGGCACAGAATCTATGAAGAAAACTTTAGACAGGGTAGTTAAGCATAGAAAGATGAAATGCAAAGTTATATTTCATAATTATTAGTGATATTAGTGGCTAAGACTATAAACAGATGGCAAAATCCAATAGCACTAGACAAAACATAAGAGATCCAACCCTTTGAGCATTCCTGCATAAGATTTCTAGATCAAAGGGTAGTCATGTACTTGGAATTGAAAAAATTAAAGAGACAAAAACTAGAATTGCAGTAGAAGAGATGTGTTAGGATTTGATTCACAAACAGAAAAAAAAATGACAGAATTTTTAGTATGCTGATGTTGTTTCCTTTATCATCTCTGTTCAGAAAAGAAGAGAAAAAGGACAAGTAAGAGAATGTCTTCTATGTCTTGAAGCATTTATCAATAATGTTTTGAGAGCACAGTGGTGATGTAGCACGTTAGAAAATGCAGTAGTCTTTTCAAATGATGACATTCAAGAGAAACTGCAGCTATTGCTACTTGGACAACACTTAAATGTCTGTAGTGAACTTAGGCATTTACCACTGAAAATGAGTAATGGACTTGTGTTTAAAAAGATAACTCTGCTATCTCTCTAATATGTAAAAGGTAGTAAAGAAATTAAATCTTTGCCCATCTTATCTAGATTATGCTGGCCTCAGCTATCTGCCTGGCTTTGGGCAATGACCCAGAAATTAAATGCTATCCCCACATAGGAAAGAATTAAAATGCACCTGAGGAGTTTCTAGACTACAAATTCAATCCTCCAAGACATAAAATTGGATAAACAGGATCTAAAATTGTCCACATCTGTTATTGGTCTCATGAAACATTTTCTTAGTCATTAAGATAAAAACCTTGAATTTTTGAAATAAAAAAGAAGCAAGGATCCTTACATTCTATGTGTTCCATCTTTACCTCTATCTGACAGTGTGGCTAATGAGGTCATTTCATCTCTCTAGGTCACCCTGCTCCCTTACAGGAAGGAACCTGTTGGACTTAAAATGGTATGAGACAACTTTTACTTCTAAGACTACTCGGTGACAACATGGTATTGTGAGAGGCACAGGTAACAATGTTCACCTAATTTGGCTCTTTTTGTCTTCCCAGTTCCTTGTTGTTAGCCAAGATCATGTGACTAATTCTGTAAGGTCATGTAACAATGGACTCCCATTGGGGGTGACAGGGGTCAGTCACTTCTAGACAGACAACAAAAGAGGTGAAAACACCATGAGTGCTCTGACTTGCACGTGGTCAAGGAGATAGTACCACACCTCCACAGTCTCAGATAATACACCCTCAATTGGTCTAGGTGTCTTAGTGTCAAAATGTAACACAGGTCAACTACTGCATCATGTTGTACATGTGCAAATGAGAAACAAATCTTTGTTATCATAGGCCACCCATATGTTAGAGTATTTACTGCAACATAATCTGGTCAATCCTAAGCACTAAATGCTCTTGGAATGATTTCTAAAAATAAGATGTTACCCCATTCTTCTATTCCTGTTATACAAGGAGGTCATTTTTAATCAAGCTCATTGACAGTTTGTAAAGCAACTGATAATAAAGAGCACATACTGAAAAGGAAAATAACATCTTGTTTTTAAAATATTTTATAAATGCATGGGATCAAACAACTGGGCAGGATGTTATGGATCATTCACATGTCTCATTTTAAAGATACAGACATTGTAAACAAAAGAAAAAAAATAATGACACTGGCAAGTAAGAGTTTAGAGTTATTTTAAAATCATATTTTACTTAGCATTTTCTCCATCTCCATCCATTTACTAGGGAATGCCATTATTTCACTTTTTTAAGGCTGAATAAAACTCTAACATGTATAATATATACCACGTTTGCTGGATCTACTCATCTATTGATGGGCATCTGGGTTGATTCCATAATTTGCCTATTGTGAGTTGGACTGCTATAAACATTGAAGTGACTGTATCACTATAATGTGCTGATTTAAGATCTCTGGATAAATACCAAGGAGTTGGTTAGCTGGGTAATATGATACTTCCATTCCTAGTTTTTTGTTTTGTTGTGTTTTATTTGTTTGTTTGTTGAGGAAACTCTACACTGTTTTCCAGAGTGGTTGAATTAATTTTCAGTCCCACCAACAATGTAAGAATATACATTCTCAAGAGCATTTATAATTGTTCATGTTCCTGATAATTATCATTCTGACTAGAGTTAGATGAAATCTTAGTGTAGTTTTTATTTGTATTTCCCTGATTGTTAGAGATGATGAACATTTTTTCATATATTAGTTGGCCATTTGCATTTCTTTTGAGAAATTTCTGTTTAGTTCTTTTGCTCATTTATTGATTGAGATATTTTGTTTTGGCATTGAGTTTTTTGAGTTCTTTATATATTCTGGATATTAATCCCTGGTCAGGGGAATACTTAGTAAAGATTTTTCTCATTCTATAGGTTCTCTCTTCACTCTCTTAATCATTTCCTTTCCTGTGTAGCAGCTTTTTTTAATTTGATGGCATCCCCCTTATTGATTCTTTGTTTTATTTTTTGAGCTTTAGAGGTCTTGTTGAGAAAATTGATGTCTGCACCTATATGGTGAAGTATTGACCCTGTGTTTTCTCCTAGAATTTGCAAAGTTTTCCATTGATTTCCTAAGTCTTTGATTCATTTTGATCTGACTTTTGTGAGTGTGAAAGATAGGGATCAAATTTCAGTCTTCTCCATAAGAATAACAGTTTCCCCAGCACCATTTGTTTAAAAGGCTATCTTTTCTTCAATATATATTTTTGGTACCTATGTCAAGTATCAGATGGCTATAAGTATGTGGGTTTGTTTCTTTGTTTTCTATCTATTCCATTGGTCTACATATCTATTTTGATGCCAATATCATGCTATTTTTTTTTTCTACTACAGCTCTGTAGTATTTATTTGAGATTGGGTATTGTGATGCTTCCTGACAACTTTTCTTGTTCAGAATTACTTTGGCTATTCTGTCTCCTATTATTCCAAATAAATTTAAGTACTGTGTTTTCTAGTTGTGTGGAAAACATCATTGGCATTTTTTTTTTTAATATTTATTTATTTATTTTAGTTTTCAGCGGGCACAACATCTTTGTTTGTATGTGGTGCTGAGGATCGAACCCGGGCCACACGCATGCCAGGCGAGCGCGCTACCGCTTGAGCCACATCCCCAGCCCCATCATTGGCATTTTGATGGGGATGACATTGAATATGTATAATGCTTTTGGTAGATGGCCATTTTGGCAATATTAATTCTGCCTGCCTGTGAACATGTGTGATCTTGACATATTCTGAGTTCTTCAATTTGTTCCTTCAGTATTCTATAGTTTTCATTGTAGAAATCTTTCACCTAATTAATTAGTTAGATTAATTCTCAAGTGTTTTGTTCTATCTATCTATCTATCTATCTATCTTCCTATCTATTTATTTTGTTAAAGGGAACATTTTTTCCTGATTTCTTTCTCAGCAGAATCATAGAGAAGCTATTAATTTATTAGTGCTGATCTTATATCCTGCTATTTTGCTAAATTCATTTATCAACTTGAAAAGTCTTCCAGTGGAATATTTTGGGTCTTCTAAATATAGGATCATGTTATCAGTGAACAGTGATACTTTGAATTTTTCTTTTCTTATTTCCATCCCTTTAATTTACTTATATAGCCTAATTGCTCTGGCTACAATTTGAAAACTATATTTGACAGAAGTGGTAAGAATGGGCATAATTGTCTTTTTCCTGATTTCAGGGGAAAAGCTTTCAGTTTTTCTCTGTTCAGTATGATCTTGGCTTTGGGTTTGTTGTGTATAAACTTTATAATGTTGAAGTACATTCCTTCTAACCCTAGTGTCTCCAGTTTTTAAACATGAATTATTGCTATGTTTTATCAAAAGCCCTTTCTGCATCTATTAAGATGATTATATGATTCTTGTTCTTAATTCTATTTAAGTGATGAATTACATTTATTGATTTGTGTATGTTGAACCAACCTTGAAGTCCTGGGATGAAGCCCACTTGATTATGTTTTGAATGTAGTTTGCTAATATTTATTAAAGATTTTGCATCTGTGTTCCTCAGAAATATGGTCTATAGTTTTCTTTCTTTGTATATTTGTCTGACTTTGGTATCAGAATTACACTTGTTTAATAGAATGTATTCAGGAGTCTTTCCTTGCTTCCAATTTCATGGAATAATTTGAGAAAGACTGATGTTAATATTTTTTAACTTTCTGGTAGAGCTCAGCTGAGAAGTCATCTGGTTCTGGGATTTTCTTTCTTGGTAGGTATTTAATTGCTGTTTCAATTTTACTACTTGATATTGGTCTGTTTATGTTATCTATATCTTCCTGTTTCAATTTGGGCATATCATTTTTGTTAAGTAATTTGTCCCTGTTTTATAGATTTTGTAATTTAATGGAGTATAAATTTTCATAGTTTCTAATGATCTTCTGGATTTCAAAAGTGTCTATAGTGATATCTCATTTTCCATCTTAATTTTGTAGGTTTTAGTCTTTTCTCTCTTTCTTTTAGTTAGTTTGGCTAAGAGTTTATCTTTTTTTTAAAGAAAGAGAATTTTTTAATATTTATTTTTTAGTTTTCAGTGGACACAACATCTTTTTTTTTTTTTTTTAT
>NW_025999977.1:19183342-19204055 GCF_001458135.2 Marmota marmota marmota | reverse complement strand
TCTTTTTTTTTTTTTTTTTTAATGTGGTGCTGAGGATGGAACCCAGCGCCTTGGGCATACCAGGCGAGCATGCTACCACTTGAGCCACATTGCCAGCCCAAGTTTATCTATCTTAATTATCTTTTCGAAGATCCAACTCTTTCTTGTGTTGATCCTACTTGTTGTTTTTTTTTTAAATTCTCAATTCTATTAATTTTGAATCTGATATTTATTATTTCCTGAGTTCTCCTGATTTGGGGATTCATTTGTTCTTTGTCTAAGGTCTTAAGGTGGAAAGCTTATTTATTTGGGATCTCTATATAATATTTTTTTTAACGTAGGCACTCAAATTAACACATTTTTCTCTGAGTACTTGTTTTAATCAGCTGTTTCATTGCTGTGACAAAAAGACCTGACAAGAGCAATTATAGGAGGAAAGTTTATTTGGGGGCTCATTGTTCAGAGGTCTCAGTCTGTAGACAGCTGGCTCCATTCCTCTGGTCTTGAGATGAAGCAGAACATCATGGTAGAGGTGTGTGGCAGAGGAAAGCAGCAAAGCAGCAGGAGACATTGCATCTAGCAGGAGAGAGAGAGAGAGAGAGAGAGAGAGATATTACTCTGTTCAACAAGGACTCAATATAAACTGCAACAGCATGCTAACAATGACATAATTCTCCAAGCCACATCTACCTTTCCGTAATGATAACCCAGTTAATCTGGGGATCATCAAGGGATTAATTCATTGATTGGGTTAAGGTTCTTACAACCCAATTACTTCATCTCTAAACCCTCTTGAATTGTCTCTCACACATGAGCTTTTGGGGGAAATCTCACATCTATCTAAACCATATCATCATTGCTTTCATATAGTCCCAGAAATTTTGATATGTTTTATCTTTGTTTTCATTTGTTTCTGAGATTTTCTTGATTCCTTCTCTTTTTTCTTTTTTTGATCGATTCTTCATTTGAGAGAGTATTGTTTCTTTCTCTCTTAATAAAAAGAAATTAGAGAGAGAGAGAGAAAGAGAGAATTTTTTAATATTTATTTTTTAGTTTTTGGTTGTCACAACATCTTTATTTTTATGTGGTGCTGAGGATCAAACCCAGCGCCCCGCGCATCCCAGGCAAGCACCGTTACCGCTTGAGCCACATCCCGAGACGGTATTGTTTACTTTCTATGTATTTATGTGGTTTCTATGATTTTCTTGCTGTTGATTTTTAACATTTCATTCCATTATGGTCCAGTAGGATGCTTGGGATTGTATTGATTTTTTTTTTCTTTTGTGTTTGCTAAAACTTATATTGTGGCTTAGAGTATGGTCTATTTTGGAAAAGATTTCAAACTTACAAAAGAGGTGAAAGACCTCTACAATGAAAACTACAGAACACTAAAGAAAGAAATTGAAGAAGACCTTAGAATATAGAAAGACCTCTGATGCTCTTGAATAGGCAGAATTAATATTGTCAAAATGGCCATACTACCAAAAACGTTACACAGCTTTAATGCCATTCCTATTAAAATCCCAATGACATCTTCACAGAAATAAAAAAAAAAAAAAGCAATCATGAAATTTATTTGGAAGAATAAGAGACCCAGAATAGCCAAAGCAATCCTTAGCAAGAAATGAAGCAGGAAGCATCACAATACCAGATCTTAAACTATACTACTGACCAAAGTAACAAAAACGGCATGGTATTAGCACCAAAACAGACACGTAGACAAATGGTACAAAACAGATGACACAAAGATAAACACAAATAAATACAGTTATCTCATACAAGACAAAGGCACCAAAAACATTCATTGAACTTTTTAATGATCTGGTTTTTATCCTTTTTCTCCAGAGTTTGATCTACTTCCACATGTATGGTATCCTTTGCTTGAAGATTGTGAATCTTTGGGGGAGATTTATTTGCCTATTCTTCATGTTTTCCTCACTGTTTGCCTGTTCCTCATGAGGTTCTGGACTTACACACTGATTGAGGTGGACTTTCCTTCCTCTTTTATACACATGCCCTTACCTGTATAGTTCTTTTTTATTCCAGAATTTTTCTCTGCTTTTGATATATGAGTAGATGTTGAATGTTGGGGAAGAGAACCTGAAGTTCCTCTCTGGTTGTTCCTCCTGAGTCCTGGTTTTTGGTTTGGGTTTTTGCCCCTCCACAAAAGAGTTAAAGTGATGTTTAAGTTCAGGTGGGGGCTAGATCAGGTGGGGAGTGAGATTTACTGTTGCTTGGCTGCTTTGTATTTCTTAGCAGGATCTCTATTCTGTGATTTTGAAGTGTCCCAATCACTTTCTAGCTCTTCTTAGAGAGAGGGAAGAGCCAGGAATAGTACTAAAGTTAGCAACAGATGTATGGTTTTAAGATAAATGTCTGGTGTCTACTTTGTAATATTAATTGCCCAATATGTGAATAGTGGGAGTCAGCCTTTAACATCGGTACCAGCAATACAAAAGTGTAAGTAGATGAGGCATTCCACATCAGGTGTCTATTATGTTGTCCACTGTATTAATAATCACATCATCAATGGGATATGAAATATATAAGCTATATAATTCTATTGTTTGGTGAGATTACAGTTTCTGAAGTAGGGAGAAATAATGTTGGAAGATGAGACAAAGTTGGAAATATCTAGAAAACGTGATCAGAAGAGAGAAAGGAGGAGGTAGGTGGCAGACATCAGCTCTAAAGAAGAAGGAATAAAAGATTAATTGAAAGTAATACAATAAAGAAAGAGGAAGTTGGAACAGGAAAATTTTCTTAGCAAGATTTCTACTTTGTGATTTTGAAGTGTCCCAATCACGTTCCAGCTCCTCTTAGAGAAAGGGGACAGCCAAGAATAGTAGTAAAGTTAGCAACACATGTATAGTTCATGGGGGGAGACAGTGAAGAAGGAGAGATAAGAGGGACAAGAACCAAACTATGAACCAACAAGCAACTATAAGATCAGAATTACTAGAACCTACATTAATTGAACTCCACCTAAGAAAAATTAAGGCTAAATAATAAACAAGCAAAGAAAGAAGAAATTAATATGAAAGTAGAATCATATGCATATACCTATGTTTTTTGAACATATTCATTCAGTGCATACACACAGCAACACAAACACCCACATACATGCACACAAAATCATGCATAATGGAATAAAGTGAAAAGGGAAACCTTCACAAGAGCTGAGTCTTTTATCTGACCAGCTAAGGGGGAAAAAAAAAAGCAGGTTTAAGATTACCAGCAATGAATTGACACACAAACTAAATAGAGAAATATAATTTTCCCTGTCAAAAGTGGGATGGAGGAAAGAAAATTTTGGAAATAAATATTTAAGTAAACACATAGGCTTTAATTTCTTTAAACATAGCTCTGATTTCCTATTTCAAAATGAATGGAAATGACTGTTAGCATTACAAACTATTATTAATTTAGACAAGTATCAAATATTTTGCTCTATTTTTTGGTTCTTTTTCTTATTATGAACACATCATTACCCATATTGGTTTGCCTGTGTACTTTTAACTACATCATTTGGCCAAACTCCCCCCAAAAAGGAGACTGACTTCCCAGTTTCAGGGAATCTCTATGATAAAAGGAATTGATTGCCACAATATTGAGTCACGCAGGCAATTTCCCCTTCATCTGTCCTTTTAAATTTTAGAAACTCTAGAGATGAAACATTGAGGGGGGGAAAAAGGGTTTATAGCTCTTGAGATTCAGTATCTCCACATTTTTTTTTCTCTCTCCCTCTCCCTCTCTCAATGCCTTTTTTCATCGATGTATGAGCATTGGTTTAATTTGCAGAGCTGAGGACATCATTAGCTGCAGCTTCAGATAAAGCATTTCAAAAGAAAGTTCTAAAGCAGAAAACTTACAACACTCTGAAACCTTGAAACTTTTAACTTTTCCCATCATTATTCGAAAGTTCAAAATCAAAAGTGAACTCTGACTTTTAAGAAAATGTTTGTCTATTCACAGAACATCGTTTCCCACAAGTACTCTTCTTAATAATTGTTTCATAAGTTACGTCTTCCACTGGGCAAAATTTCATTAAAAAAAAAAAAAAAACCTCTTGGGGAATTTACTATCCCTATCATGGTTAACCTGTTTGAATTTATTAAATATTAAAGCTTACAAGCACATTTTACTTCTGGGTTCAAATGTTCTCAACTCACATAAATTCATAATTTTATATATAATGATGAAGTCCACCATCAGTGGGGGTCCTTGCTTATATAATTCCAGGGTCCACTCAAAGGAGAATGGCACATTTTTTTAATTGATATTAAAAAATCTTAAGTATCCCCAAATTCAAATTCAAAGCTACCCATTTTTTTCCAACTCCACTGCTGTTATTTGTTCACACAATCAGAGTTTCCTTCTTAGGTAAGTACAAAGTTTCCCAAATCTTGGGAATCTGCTACACATTCTCTGTCTTTAATTCAGAATGAGTTGCTGAAACACAAGTTTGATTATATCTTTTTCTTGCTTTGCCACATACCTACTTCTTTCAAGGATAATGTCCACACTCTTCACAAAGGCAGCCTGGCCTTAATGAAACACTGCCTTTGCAAATGTCTCAAACACTGTTGAATCTCCAGTGTCCAGCTGGGTGTCTGGCAATCAAGCCTACATTTAGAATGCATTGAACAGTTGTGGAATGGCTGGTGAATGAGACCAGATAGTAATATAATCTTATTTGCTACATTTCAAAATATATTATCTTCCATCAAAAATAAAAATCTGGCAACTTAACAATATCTGTCTCTTCAAGATCACACTTCTTGAAAAGAAGTTTGTTTTTTTTTTCATTTGCTTTCTTTCTGGTGTACTGCAATTTTCTATAGACTTATTGAGGTTTCCATGTTATATTTTTGCTGTATATATAGTCTATGACATTTTATTGCTTTTCTAAAAAAAAATTTAACGTAAATGTATGTAATTTAGTTCAATCCAAAGTTAACCATTATCTTAGTTAACAAACAATATAAAGATGCTAGAGTACCTTAATTTATATCTCCCTGTACCCGATATTTTTGTTCAATATTTTAAATTTACATGTTTTTCTTTACTTTGTTCCACAAATTTTATGTCACAAGTGTGATTAAACAATCAATAATTGTCTAAAAATTGGTTCATATAGCTATTAAATTCTGTATTTGTCAACACATCTTGCATATAAATTATGGAGTTACTGTTTTTCTTTCTAAAGTTCACCCATTAGCAATCTCTCTAGTTAAAGTGTTGTTGGATTTAAATCTGTCAGTTACTATATCTTTGAAAATGTTTTTATTTTGGCCTTATTTTTTAAAGATTTTTTTAATGAAAAAATAATTGAAGACTGACAGTTATATTTTCTCAGGTCGTTGAAGATATTAATCACCTGTCAACTAGAATCCACTGTTGGTATTTTATTGACATTTGATAGAACAGGATCTTCTTTTGCTTTCAGAATGTTTTTCAGATTTCTTAATTTTTATAAACTGCATTTAAAAACCACACACACATTAAACATGATTAGTTTTTCTTTTGTGAATATTACAATTTCCAAAGTATGTGTTGGTTGTTTTTTTTTTTGTTTTTTTTTTTTACAGCTACTACTGCTAGTGGCTTTTGTGCACTCTGCCTTGTGTACCTAGGTATTACATGATTATTTATTGTGGTAACAAATTTGTTGAACCTTTATGTTATAGTTCTTTAGTGACTGGGTTAAAGTTGATTTTTTCTCCAGAGGTTTATATTTGAATCTGCCAAATCCTTAAGAGTACTAAAACTTTCAGATCCCATCTTTACCTTAAGGATTTTTGAATGACATAATAGAACAAATTTAGGCAAACCTCCTCATGGATTCAAATTATGCATTCGAATTTCATGGATATTTTTTCCTTTTCACCTAGAGCCAAGGTCAAAATGTGCATTATCTTTCCTGTGTATTTAGTTTATTTCTAGCTCACCTTTTGAAACCCCAGCCTTATGCAGCATCTTCAGTTAGATTATACCCTCGGACTTGTCTCTCTCTACTATGCCATCATCAATAAGAAGTTCATTGTCACTGGAGTTTGAAAGAAAACCCCAGGGCAACAGCTGATCTCGGGGCAAGCTACTCTCTGTGAATTTCTGCTTTTACTTTGTTTTGAGGCCTCTGAATATTGATTTTAGAATTTATTTCCAGCTCAGCAAAGTACTTAGAATGATTTGTTTTAATATATTTTATTCAGCATTATCAGTTATTTTTAGTAAGGAGGTTTGTTCCACTTATCATTTTGGTCATATTTCAGGAAAGAACACTTTTTTCTTGATCTCTTTCTGTCTAAGTCTTGCACCCATCATTATGAAGCTCCCAAGAGCACCAGTACATTCTTTAGATAATGGACACATTCTAATCTGGTACTCATTTGTTATCTTTAATACATTTGATTGAAAGATTCCTTAAATCTCAGCTCCTTGGGCTTCCACCACATGATTCTCATTATTTTCCATTAATAAGAGCCATATTTCTCTGTCTTTTTCACCCAATCATCTTCTGCCTACTCCCTCAGTTTTGCTGTTCTCAGGGGTGATGGTTAATTGAATGTGTAAACCTGGCTAGGCTACAGTGCCCTGTTGCTTGGTATAATCCCAGTCCTACTGTTACTATGGAGGAACTTTTGTTAGATGTGACCACATTTAAATTAGTAGAATTTGAGGGAAGCAATTTACCCTCCAATATGTAGGTGTGTTTCATATTATTGGTTAATGGCCTTAAAAGAAAACTCTGAGGTCCTTTGAAGAAGAAGGAACCCATCCTCTAAGCTGCAATTGACTCAAGCCAATAATATAAACTTCCATTGGAATTTCCAGCCCGCATGTCACAATTGGAAGTGCTAGGGGTGTGTGTGTGTGTGTGTGTGTGCGTGTGTGCATGTGTGTGTATGTGAATACATATGTGTGTGTATGTGAATACATATGTGTGTGTACATGCATGTGTGTTTTCCCTTACATATTATAACTTCCAGTGTCCAGAACTATGAGACAGTAAATCTAAGATGTCCAAATTTTGTGGTATTTGTTAGAGCAGCTGCAGCAAACAATATAGAAAAAAATCTAGCCAGATGCCATCATGCATGCCTGTAATCCCAGCGGCTCAGGAGAATGAGGCAAGAGAATTGCAGGTTCAAAGCCAGCCTCAGCAACAGCGAGACACTAAGCAACTCAGTGAGACCCTGTCTCTAAATAAAATACAAAATAGGCCTGGGGATGTGGCTCAGTGGTCAAGTGATCTTGAGTACCTGGTACTAAAAAAAAATGTCTACCCAAGCCCCTTTCTTTTCTCCCTTTATCTAATCTTTTAAGAACTGTTCATTCCTAATTTTTGTGACTTCTGAGTTTAATGTAGTGTGCCTAATATTTTCCATAAATAAACATGTATATTTAAAACATTTTACTTATTCACATGTTTACTGAGTATTTCTTACCTTCACATCTTATCAGCAAGTACCTAAATAAAAGGCTCCTCATAATTATAATTTTCTTTTATAATTCATCTTGAATATTTGGCTTCATCTGGTGACAGTGGAACAGGACTTTTTGTGATTACAATATGAATATAATTATTGACTATGATTAAAAATGTTTATCCCTCAATGACACTAGAAAATAACAAAGGATTATCAACCCATTATTATGCCTTTTTAAAAATATTTATTTTTTTGGTTATAGGCGAACACAATATCTTCATTTTATTTTTATGTGGATCTGAGGGTCAAACCCAGTGCTTCACGCATGGTAGGTGAGTGCTCTACCTCTGAGCCACAACCCCAACCCATGTATTTTGTATTTTAGAAACAATATGCAATAATATCTAATTAGGTTGTTGTTAAGGCTTGTTGATCAGTGAATCATTTATTTTTTGTGTAAACTACCTTCACTTCTTGGTAGAATCCTTACATCTTATTGTTTTAATTTATTTTTATTTTTATATGACAGTGATTGCATTACAATTCTTATTACACATATAGAGCACAATTTTTCATATCTCTAGTTGTATACAAAGTATATTCACACTAATTTGTGCCTTTATACATGTACTTTGGATAATAATGATCATCACATTCCACCATCATTTATAACACCATGCCCCCTCCCTTCCCCTCTAACACCTCTGCCCTATCTAGAGTTCGACCATTCCTCCTGTGCTTCCTCTCCCTATCCCACTATGAATCAGCCTCCTTATATCAAAGAAAACATTCAACATTTGCTTATTTGAAATTGGCTAACTTCACTTCGCATTATCTTCTCTCATTCTATCTATTTACCTGCAAATGCCATGATTTTATTCTCTTTTATTGCTTAGTAATATTCCATTGTATATATATGCCACATTTTTTAAAATTCATTCATCTATTGAAGAGCATTTAGGTTGGTTCCACATTTTAGCTGTTGTGAATTGTGCTGCTATAAACATTAATGTGGCTGTGTCCTTGTAGTATGCTGTTTTTAAATATAAACCGAGGTGTGGGATAGCTGGGTCAAATGGTGGTTCCATTCCCAGTTTTCAAAGCAATTTCCATACTGCTTTCCATATTGACTACACCAATTTGCAGTCCCACCAGCAGTGTATGAGTATACCTTTTTCCTCACATCCTCACCAACACTTATTATTGTTTATCATCATAAGAGCTGCCATTGTGACTAGAGTGAGATGAAATCTTAGTCCGTGGCACAAGAATTAAAATCAAGAATCAATAAATGGGATGGACTCAAACTGAAAAGTTCCTTCTCAGCAAAAGAAACAATCTGTAAAATGAATAGAGAGCCTGCATCTCAGGAGCAAATCTTTACCCCTCACATATCAGATAGAGCTCTAATCTCTAGGGTATATAAAGAACTCAAAAAGCTAAGCACCCAAAAAACAAATAACCCAATCAATAAATGGGCCAAGGACCTGAACAAACACTTCTCAGAAGAGGATATACAATCAATCAACAAATATATGAAAAAATGTTCATCATCACTAGCAATCAGAGAAATGCAAATCAAAACCACTCTAAGATTTCATCTCAGTTAGGTCTTATTTTTGTTTCAACTCTTATAATTCCATCTTCCTAGTGAAAAAGTTCTTCCCTAAACACACCAAAGTGTAGCAACTCCAGGTCTGCTATCAACTAAATGTGAATGTTGAAAAATTCATATCACTTCTGGTTGCCTAATTTATAAAATAAGAATAACAATATTTTATACCCTGCCCTCCAGTGTTGTTGTTGAGTGTAATAGACAATAATGCTGTTGAAACTCTTGAAATATGAGAAAGCACTTTAAAAGCATTTCAAGAAACACATGTTGTAAGGTGACTTTGCTTTGGTTACTAACAAATAAGAAATTATTTTTCTATTTTCATTGCTTTGACAATGTCATGTGTTATAAGCAGGTATGAAGGTTGGAGAATAACTTTTCAAATCCATTAGAACCTATCTTCTTTGACTTTATAGTAGTGATATGACAACTTGTTGGGTGTGCATCTATTTCATTATTCCATTCTTTTGTGTGTTGGTATCTATAACAGTGTACAGGTACTTGCAATAAAGTTATAAAATACTATTTCTTACTTTAGGCAAATCTTAGATAAATTATTTGTATATTAAACAGTCATCTAACAACTCTTGGATTATATGATGTTTTTGTATATGAGAGCAAACATTATTTCTTCATAAAATATATAGAAAATTGTTGCTTAATATGAGAAAGATCATTCCAGGATCTGGATTCTTCATACTTCCCAGTAAGACAGGTGTAGGAAGTTTCTATAAAGCTTGCTAAATACTATCATCTTAAATTACCCTCTAGTGTTATATTTTCTTAGGAAAATCTGATAGTTCTTTTTCCTAAAAGCACCTATACCAGCACCATGAGTCATAGATGGACACTTCTGTCGATTTATTTTCTTCTTGGTTTAATTCCATTTGGTCAATGTGAACTGTCGGCTTAGATCTAACTCTTTCTGCACTTCTGCACATATGGAAAAGGAAACAAGTCCCTAGGCGCATTTCAGAGTTGCTTGTTTGAACTTGATATTTTAAGGAGTTTTCTTTCAAGGGGAAGAATTATGGTTGCAAAAGATGGTCATGATTCTGTCATTGCTTATTTATAGTAATATTTCAATTAGTTCTAAGAGAAATCCTTCTTGTGATTGGTAGAACAGTGCTTACTTTATAATTTTGTTAGCAAACAGCTTCAGATCATATTTTCTCATTTAGAGTCTGGCCATTAATTACTGTTTAATAGATGAATTTGGCTAAGATTGCTCTTCTGTCTATTCCAACTGCTCAGACTACAATTAAAAGAATCATTTGAAGTGCAAAATGTAGGGACTGCAATCAAGTACCAACTGATGAGTTTCTTTTGTGCCCTTTGAATGAATCATGATGCATTTCATCTGAGATTTTCTTTGGTTGCAACAGAAGGTCAGTGCATCACAAGGAATTGATGGGTTGAATTAGTTAGCTTGCCAAGGCATTGACTTAATTCAATAATCAATCATGATAAACCATAGATTACTGTATAGATTGAATTAATTGATCTTTTTCCCTTAATGTAATTGTTTACATAGTCAAAAATCATTTTGAATTCTGATTTAGTTATTTTTTAAATTATGAAAATATGTTTTTTTTTTGGCTGGTATTTATCTGGAAGGCTTGCTAATTCCTTACAAACATACTTTGACTTTTTTTATAGGCAGAAGTAAAATTAAATTGAGAAAATTTATAGATGATTTTAGTTGCCAAGGAAAGGCTCTCAGATTTTAGTACGATAAATAATGGAAAATTATCAGAGATATTTAAGGAGAGATAACTGGTAAAACGGGGCTACTTTAAAAAATTGGTAATGGATATATATTTGTCTGAGTTAATTAATCTGCTTGAACATGATGAAGTCCATGGTAAAAAGGGGAAAAAATGGTTTATATATACACAGTTCAAGGGGTGATGGAAGACAATATTTAACTGCTTAAGAAGCCTTAGCCAGGGTCTGGGAATTCTGCTTTTCACAGGTCCAAATGTCACTGCCAAAGATAGAGGTGCATTGAGCATCCAGAAAGATGTCAAGAAGCCTTGAGAGAGAGATATGTGGAGTCTTCTGAGAGAGGTTAATATTCATCAGAAAGCAACTTCACTTAGAAATATATCACTGGTACAAAGATCTCTTTAAGTCCTGAGTTAAGTACGGTTTTATTAAAATTAGGTTCTTTTTTTCACACTTTATTCCTTGAGCAACTATTTGTTGTTTGCTTGCCAGCAAGCAATTAGACAATATTTGTAAGTTAGCAATTAGTCAACAGTTGTAAGACAGAAAACAAAGATATCTTCCCTTGAGAGACTCACATTGTGGTGGAGTGAGTCTTGGGGGGAGGGAGGCAATAAACCAACCATCATGGTGACCTCTATTTAGAGCAAGAACTTTGTTGAGTGGAGGAAATGCCAGTGGAATGGGTTTAGGAAGTGGAGAGTGTGGCCATACACTACTCCCTGAGGAAATTTTGCTGAAGAGAGTAAAAATAACTAGGACACGATTGAAGACAACATGCTCTTTAGGGTTCTCTTTAGGATATGTGAACACTGTTGGAAATGAAAGTTCTGAGATTTGATAAGACATTCATTAGGAATTTCATTTCTTGATTAATATCTAACATTTCAAAATATGAACTAGCATAATTTCTAGTGCCATTCAAAGTCTCAAATAGACAACTATTGGAAATTTAACTAAAGTATGCACATGGATAATAGATTTTCATACTTACAGAATTTTCTAAATCACAAAGGGAACAATTGAATTAGGTAGTGTTTTGAACAGAAAAGTACTATGAGAATTTTGAATCTGTAGTTACATTATTTTAAACTTACAACGTTATGAATTTGCTCTGACTTCTCCCCAATTATGGATAGGAAATATTAATTTCTATTCTCAGAAAGGAGAGAGAGAAAGAGAGAGACAGAGAATGTGTCTACTTAGGATATCTATGCTACAGTTTAAGTACATGATGATGTTCTAGAAATTCCTTTTCAGGAAGACATAAAGCTATAAAGTTCTGTACTGAAGGACTGTATAGTCCACTGCTGTACATGACCTCATTGCCAATGTTAAAATGTTAGTCATCTATACTTTTAAAACATATTCACATTTATTTCTTTTTCTTTATTATTGTAAATATAACTGGAAATACTGCTATAAATCACAAAGTTATAACAAATGTTAAAATTGATTCTACCTGTGGTTCAATCATGTCATAACAGATGTTCAAAACAGAAAAAATATGTCTTTAATAAAGGTTTCAGCCACAAATCTGAATGTATCCTAAATCTTAATTCTTATTCATGCTTTGCTGCTGTATATTAATTTGCATGTCTGTTATTACTTGCTCCTGTGCTTCAATGCTGCTATTTTGTAAATTCTGTTCTTCCTCATATTTTAATATGTATTTCTTATATACCATTTCCAGTGTCTTCTTGTAAACAAGATATTTCAATGTGACTCTTTCATTTTATTAATACTTTACATGAATAAATCCCACCAAAAAATTATTTCCTTTTGCAGTCTGCTGAATGACAAGAAGAAACGCCTTATGAGGTAAGACTGCCAGAAGAGAGTCATCTTAACAAGTTGCCATTCTCTAGACACAGTAATAATCATTGTATGCAGATTCCCTGCAACCTAAGGCAACAAACGATAGAACGATATTCACCTGGAAAATAATACGGTTCAATTATAAGCAAAATTACGGAATGCAAAAGCATTAGTTTCCCATTTCCCTAAGTTGCACTACCATTTCGAAGTCATCATCTCTTTATCTCAGCTCCTGCTCTGCCAACTTCGCATATCCAAACCTGCCTTCACAAGCAGTCTGAACATCTGTGAAAACAGGAACAAAAAGTCACCCAGGAGAGATTTTTGTGTATAATTAAAATTTTGATGCTAAGTAGATGATGAGGCAATATTTGTACCATGATAGAAGATGCCACATTCTTTTGATTAAAAAGAGGACATAAAATAAGTACAGGATAGATTGGCTCTTGACTAATATGTTAAAATAGTTGAAAAGTTAGTAAACTTGTTTTTAGTGGAATAATATGGACAGTTGGCCTAGCTAGATTTAAAATAAGTCAACAGGCATTCAGTAAACTAATTCAGATTGTGTACAATCCAATAGAGACTCGGAAAATCTGGACATTTTTTATTGATTTTAAGTTTTGTCTTAAGACATCTTCATGAAATAATCTCAAGGGAGAGATATTTTGTTTTTCTAGCAAGTTCCCTGGGAATGCAGCCACCTAGCATTATCCGTGAGCACATTGCACTATATCGATGGCATAGACAAAATATTCAGCTTGAAATAAGAGGCTTTGTACTGGCAGCAGCATGAGTGGTATGAAAGAATTTGGACGACAAAACTAAGTTTCTTCCATTTCAGTGTAAATTGGAAACGTGCACCTTACATTTGGTGGTGTAATTTTTCTCCACTCTCGTTCAGTATTTCTGGAACACAGAATCTTCATTTTCTCTTCACCAATAAAATGGTCAAGACATTTTTACCAGACCAAAATAACTGGATTAGAAGTGATAGACTAAGTTGAAAATAAAGATGGTTGTTTTTGTGGCATGCAACAGTTGGATATTTAGAAAAATCCATGCAATGGATCTTAGTTTTTCACTACATAGTTGGCATTGTACAAATACAGCTGTGATGTACAAGAAAATGATGAAATAATAATTACTTGTAAGAAAGCAATGGATAACTGAAATGGATAACCAATGATGACCTACACTAACCAAGAAGAACCTGAAAGGATTAAATTCTCCTAAATAAACTATCTTAACTCTTGTGATAACATGTAGCTTCTGTAAAGCAGCAGGAATCTTGAGAAGACACATTTTATAAAAACTTTGATGTCAATATTTCCTTTCAAAGCTTGCTTGAATGTGTCTTGAATGTGTCAAGTAGGATTAAATTGGAAGTTTGGGTTCAAATTCTAGTGGAAGTGTAAATAAATAATCAGAAAATGGAGATCAGTATTGCCCTTGAGTTTATTAAATTATTAACACATTGAAGGGTCTTATTCAAATCCAAGATCTTGGTATGTTGGGTCAAAGAAAAATTCCACCAGACAAGGTAAACAGGCAGAGATTTTTTTTTCCAAAACTTTAGACAGAGATTAAACTGAACCCTGCTGAAACAAAAATGTTTTTAAGTACTGTCGTTGAGTTAGTTGGGAGACCTTGTTGGTTGATAGGATTAGGCCATCTGTGTCTCCTAATAGATGCTGAAGAACTAAGGCTCCAGCTCTCCCACAGACACTGGGAGATAAGGACACCCTCCTTGTTTTGCATGTTTCTTTTGCATACTGGGAATGGAACCCAAGGCCTTGGCCTGCACAGGATGATGATGTCTGAAAGGATGTCTTGCATGTCCTTGAGAAAGAAGCTCATGATAGTAAATCTAGCAGAAGGCTGAAGAAATATTTACATCTCAAAAGGGCAGAGAAAGAATTTACAATGGAAACATTTCTAAAACTAGGTTTCTAAGAAAAAGGAGATCAGTGTCTGTAATAAGGAAGAAATCTGTCCAGTTTCCTCAGAGCTGAGGTGGAACATTAAGACCATCTTAGTGAAATCTAAAGTACAGAAATTGAAATAAATTCTCTTTAGTATTCAGTAACAGTGGAAGGGAACCTTATATTATGTTCATTTGCACTTTTATAACTGTTTTTTTTTTCAGTTTGGTAACAGAATATATGTCATTGGCTGTACTGGTACAAAAAACAATCTTTTTCCTTAGTAAGACAGTTTACTTAACCATAAAATGGGATAATATAGTATCCGCACATATTCTGTTTGAACATTATTACATGATTTGGTAATATACAGCTAATTATGGTGAAAATATTTTGCTGTTACCTTTTGTTTGGAATATCCATTAAAACAACTTTTATATTCACTATCTGTAGCTATTTATAAATGTCTTTAGTTTGGGAATATTTCTTTCTATATATACATATATATTCAATATGTATCTACGTTCTTTCTATATGATTATACAGAATATATTGAAATATATATTGGAAATATATATTTTTTACAATATTATATATATATTTTATATATATTTGTGCTTTGAGTCCATAGGACCTTCCCTTGTCCTCCTTTCTTCTTGGCTATTTGTTTTTTTGTTTTTGTTTTTGGTTTTTTGTGCTTTTCTCAATGGCTACTTAATTCAAGCAGTTTGTTGAGATCACATTACCCACAAACCAATTTTTCAAAATAGCATAGATGTCACAACTTTCTCTTTCCTCATCCTTGATCATCCAGAGTCCTTTTCTTTCCCTGGTTTGCCAAGTCTATTTATTGAGTCTTTGTTCCTGGAGAACTTCTTTAAGTTACAAAATCTTTTTCACTATTCCAAAAGCAGGCCTATAGCTCTTACCAGAAAGAATTGTTGTTTATGCACTCAGATACTCTAGTGCTTTGAAAATAGTAATTAGATGGGAAAACTATTTCTCAGCATTTTTTTTTGTCCTAAAACTTGATATTTACAGTTCCTGAATATGATTACACTTGACTGAATCACACTGATTCACTAATGCTATTAGAGACAATGTCAGGAGTGTTGTACGTTTGGCTTTCTTCATTAATTATCATGATTAAAACAGATAAATAGTGAGAAAAACTGAGACTTGGACTTAGATCTTCTGCTCCCCAAGTGCATACTCTTTCTATTTATGCTTTTTATGCTGTAGTGATTCTCCTGAAAAATAGTGGCACTGATGGGATAGGACAGTTATTTTCAGAAGCAGTCAGGTCTGTTAGAAATTCCATCTCATAATTGTTAGCAATATTCTCCCAACATTTTTTTAAAATAAAAGTATTGAAGCAGAGAATTTACAGCCAGCATCCATACACCCCCCACCCAAGTGTTGCTGTTAATATTTTACTGTACATTCTTTTATCACATATTGGACTCTCGCTATGGAATTTTGACTTTTTTTTCCCTCACTATGGTACAGTTTCCCTGCCTGTAAAAATGTGAATGAATAAATACCACTGATCTCATAGGATCCTTTCAGAATTATCCAAGACAGCATTTATAATTGATTAGCAAAATACTTGTAATAGGATGAATCAGAAAATCAATTAAAGTATTCCTCATGTGAGTGGTTCTGCTTTGAGTCAAAAAAGAAGGATGTGCTTTGAGAAAAAAACTCTAAGTAGCTGCACCTATATTCACCATCACAGACAGGACTTTCCATGTAGAGAAACAATTCTATTTTGAATGTATTCATGAATTCATGATTCCTTAGGTTAACAAAAACTCAGCTTAGCTTCTTGGTTGGTTGTTTTGAGTAATAGGGATTGAACCCAGGAAAGCTTAACCACTGAGCAATATCTCCAGCCCCTATTCATTTATTTTTTTATTTTGGGTTAGGGTCTTGCTAATTTGCTTAAGCCCTCATTAAATTACTGAGGTTGGCCTCAAACTTGTGATCCACCCACCTCAGCCTCCTGAGCCACTGGAATTATATGTGTGCACAACCATGCCTGGCTCTTTTTAACTTCTCAAAATCCCTTGAAACATACATATTGCAGCGACTCTCTTCTAGCCATTAAGGATCCACCAACTCCATCATAAATATTCGGAAGTTTTTGACTCAGAAACGTCTGTGCCACTTTTGCAAGTAACATAATGAGTTCTTGTCAGAACTGGATTTGGATACACTAGCCTTTAAAATCAATGTTTCATCAAGCCAGATGTTAATTCAGTTTGGATTCTTACCCTGACTAATAGTACTTCATGCTATTTCCTCTCCCACAGAGCTGCCAGAGATACTACACATAAGAACATTCATTAAGGAAAGACGTTACTTTTAAAGTTTTCTGTTAAAAATAGTTTTAATGTTTTTATAGGTATAAAGCACAGCAAAGACCTTTAAGCAGAGATAACTTCAAGGTTCATAAGGTAGCAATGAATAGAGTAACCAAAACAAGAGGTTGTTAAGGGTGCTGGTGTGGTGGCAGGCACACACATGTAATCCTAGCTACTCTGGAGGTAAGAGTATCACAAGTTCAAGGCCAAATTGGGCAAGGTAGCAAGACCACGTCTCAAAATGAAATAAATGAGGGTGGGGGTTCTAGGCCAGAATTAAAGCACTCCTGAGAAAAAGAAAAAGAAAAAGAAAAGAAAAAGAAAGAAAGAAAAGAAAAAGGATTAAAAAAGCAGAGTTAATTCAAGATAATGAGTTGATTTCTTAGGTAACAGATCACAATGTGGCTACCTGGGTTGTTTTAGATAGCAAAGGGGAAAATGTTGCATGACTCATCTTCTGTAAAATTCTGATTTGGAGAGAGGATCTAAAATCATAAGGATAAAAATATAAAAACAGACAAACTCAGTTCATAAATGACATTGTAGTTCTTGAAATATTTAGCGAAATATCTTAGTCTCACCTGTAACACTAAGCTCTATGATCTTATTTTCTCATTTATAAAATTAGAATGTTGATAAAGCGATATCTTCAATTTAAGTATCCAAATTAATCCAAAATAGTAGTATTTTCTCTAATTTTATGGGAGGTTTTGTTTGTTTGTTTGTTTGTTTTTATTGGATTGGAAGAAACCAGTACAACAATAAGTATATAGAGAAATAAACAATATTGTGTAATATTGGTTAGTATCTAATTTTATAATTTTTGGAAAGATTTCAATATTTGTAAAAAGTTTAAAAATTGCAAACACATACATAGCCTGAGTCATAACTAAAGAAAAGGGACTGAGTGGGTATCACATGTATAATTTTATTTATCTTTATTTGCATAGAATGTAACTGCTAGCTATGTACTGAACATTTACTTGTGGCTATTCTAGGAAAGTATGATAGGGAAATGATAGGGGTTACAGGATTTTTACCTTCATTTTGGAATAGTCAAAATTTTCTGTTGATTGTTTTGAAATTTAATGAATCTTATAAGAATAAAGGACAACAAAGTTCTCAAAGCAGAAGTCACTTTAAGGGAAGTAAATTGATAAAACTTCTTTTTTTAAAGGTATGTTGTATAAAATCAACTTATCACGATGAACTGAGCTTTAACAAAAAATTGCCACTTTCCCTTAATATTTAAACAAAAATTTCAGAAATAAACAACTTTTAAGTTTTAAATTGTGTACTACATGCTCTGAAATATACATGGAGTAACCCACATTGGATTTGAAAGCACTGGATGCGGAGTTTTTCTTCTGTAGGGCACAGGAGAGAACACTTCCTAACAGGGAATAACTAGGCTGCTAAGTTACAAGCAAATAGAGACCAGCTTCTCTGACCTAACAGAAAGCTAGTAGGTACCTAGACACACCAAAGATCAGAGGGGTTCTCCAGAATTGCATTAGAGGTGAGCTGGTGTGATCACTACCTCCATATCCATGGAAGCATAGAGGTTAAGCTGAAGGCTGGTCAGCTACTTCTAAAGTTCCCAAATCCTAATGATTTCCAAACCAGGAAGACTCAAAAAGAAATGCCTCCACCTCAGCATGGATTATTATAAATGTCTCTACTGTCAGTTTTTTTTTTAAATTTTTTTAGGATATATATTTTATTTTATTAAAATTTGGCGGGGGGGGTATACAGGGATCGAACTCAGGGGCACTTGACCACTGAACCACATCCCCTGCCCTATTTTTATTTAATTTGAGACAGGGACTCACTGAGTTGCTTAGCACCTCACTTTTGATGAGGCTGGCATATATATACATATATATACGTGTGTGTGTGTGTGTATATATATATATATATATATATATATATACACACACACACACACACACACATATGACAGAATGCATTACAATTCATATTACACATATAGAGCACAATTTTTCATATCTCTGGTTATATACAAAGTATATTCACACCAAATTGTGTCTTCATACATGTACTTTGTGAATAGATTTAGTCCCCTATTATTTGATAGTATACGTCCAACTCATTTGACTATATTTCTTCAAATATTTTATTTTGTCTTATTTATTTAGGTATTGGGCATTGAACCCAGGGGCACTTAACCACTGAGTCACATCCCCAGCCCTTTCTTTAATATTTTATTTAGATATAGGGTCTTGCTGAATTACTTGGGACCTTGTTAAGTTGCTGAGGCTGGCTTTGAATTCATAGTCCTTCTGCCTCAGCCTCCCGAGTCAATAGGATTACAGTTGTGTGCCACTGTGCTCAGCTCTTCTGATGTTTTAAAGCATGTGGGGTCGTTCTCTCTTTCTTTTCCTAACTCAGGTTTACACTTGCTTCTCTTAGTCCCTCTTGCATTCCCCTGCTACTGCCTCATGAAGAAACCTCATGTTGTTGTCCTACTCTGTGCTGCCTGGGGTTTGAATCATCCCTTTGAACAATGTACCCTTGCTCTATATACCACCCACTCATTAGTCCCTTAGTAGCCATCTTGTTTATGAGATCAACTATCTTGTCGTCATTTTGCTTGTATGCTTCTATTATTTCCTGTGTAGAAATCTTTATTTTATCTAAAATGACTCCAAATTACAAAAGTAGTGATACTGACAATTTAGGTATGCCAAAAAGAAATAGATTGTTCTTTTAAAGAATCTCTTACACATAACACATTGATTCTCTCTTAATGCTTTTAAGATTGATTATTTTTTAACATTTTGATTATATCTCACATATATCTACTTCTAGTTCATTGAGGCTTTGGATGTTTTTCATCAGATTTAGGAAGGTTTTGGCAGTATATATTTAGATATTCTTTGTGTCCCTTTCTCTCTTTGCTCTTCTATGGGAACTCCATTATGCAAATGTTGTAATATTTGATGGTGTCCCACAGGAGTCAGTCTCTGTTCATTTTGTTTCATTTATTGTCTTTCAAATTCTCAGATCAAATAGTCTTAACTGACCCATCTTTAGGTCTGCTTCATTCTTTCTCTGCTCACTTGAATCTATCATTAAAACCCGTCAGTAATTTCTTTCATTTAGTTGTAATTTTTACCTCCTGAATTTGTTTGATTTCTTTTTATAACTTCATTCTTGCTGGGAGCCATTAGCCAAGTAGGTATGACAATTTCCTTGCCAGCGTACCCCATGTTGCTTAGTGGAAGGACTCGTGGAAATAGGACATTTTGCAGTGACATTGCAGTTAGGTGACCTTGCTCAAGGACCAGGGCGGATCCGGGATTAGGGTGTTCCCGGTTTAGGATAATCAGGTTTAGGGCGTTCCAGGTTTAAGATTATTCCTGCTGGGAATAGGGCATATCCTGCTGCCTGAGTTCCCCTTGAGTTCTCACGGGATTCAGACAGTATTTTTTGGGAGATAGAAGCCCAGTGGAGGTGGATTTGGGCAGAGAACGTGGATTTGGGCAGAGAACGTGGATTTGGGCAGAGAACGTGGATTTCCCCAGAACGTGATTGTAGACGGCTGGTGTGAGTTCGGGAATAAAGAGTTGCTGTTTGAATCTACAAGCTGTGTGGTGGCTCGTGATTGTGTGCCCAGCCAGACTGCGGCATTCGGCGGCTCGTACAGGGAACGTCTAAAGCTTGGAGGTAAGTGAAATTGCTCGCCCCTGAGGAAGAGCGAAAGAATGGGTGACCAATTCAAAAAACAATGTGTTATTGTTTTGATTTATCTTGTTTTTGTTTCAAACTGCCTATCCCTAGAAATTTCTCAGGCAAACTGGAAAAAATGGTTGACTAAAGGTTTGA
>NW_025999977.1:19165526-19178586 GCF_001458135.2 Marmota marmota marmota | reverse complement strand
TTGTTTAATTAATCAGAAGGGGGGAGATGCTGGGAGCCATTAGCCAAGTAGGTATGACAATTTGCTTGCCAGTGTACCCCATGTTGCTTAGTGGAAGGACTCGTGGAAATAGGACATTTTGCAGTGACATTGCAGTTAGGTGACCTTGCTCAAGGACCAGGGCGGATCCGGGATTAGGGTGTTCCTGGTTTAGGATAATCAGGTTTAGGGCGTTCCAGGTTTAAGATTATTCCTGCTGGGAATAGGGCGTATCCTGCTGCCTGAGTTCCCCTTGAGTGTTCACGGGATTCAGACAGTATTTTTTGGGAGATAGAAGCCCAGTGGAGGTGGATTTGGGCAGAGAACGTGGATTTCCCCAGAACGTGATTGTAGACGGCTGGTGTGAGTTCGGGAATAAAGAGTTGCTGTTTGAATCTACAAGCTGTGTGGTGGCTCGTGATTGTGTGCCCAGCCAGACTGCGGCATTTGTGCCCAGCCAGACTACGGCACATTCTTTTATTTTTTATTTAGTGAGATAATTTTTTCATGTTTCTTTTGGTTCTTTGCACAGGTTTTCCTTTTGAATATATTTAATAAGTTGATTTACAGTCTCAGTTCATTAGTAAGATCAATGTCTAACTTTCCTCAGGAAGTTTCTATTATTTCCTATGTAGAAACTATGCTTCATTTTAAAAAAATTTCTCATAATTTTTTTTCTGAAAGTTGTACACTTGACATATTGTTGCAAGTTGGAAAACAGATTCTCCCTCTCCTCTGCAGGGCTTCTTTATTGATGTTTCTTGTAGATATTGTTGTCTGTTTAGTAATTTTTTGAACTAGTTTCGTAATGTCTGTATGCTTTGTCATATTTGGTCACTGCAGTCTCTATTCTCTTAGCTAAGTGATCACTTAGTGTTTGGACAGAAACTTCCTTAAATACCTGCCCCCCCCAAAAAAAAATACTCTAGTTTTTAAAGATGTGTATGTTTAGACATGTCTTCAAGACACAGCAAGGTAGTTCACAATTCTTTCTTCACTTCTATTTCCTGAGGCCACAAAACTTAAATGCCAGCCAGAATTAATACCTTAGGACCTTTTCTGTGCAGGTCGATATTTACATGTGACATGACTTTCTATACTTCCAGCAACATTTTGGGCCTTTTCAAAATCATTTTTCCCCCAACACCTCATTCTCCAGCTTTCCTTCTAAACTTTCTGGTCATTGTTTTTTTCCAAACATTGTCCATTGCCTGAGGCAATAATGACTAATACATTTGTCTTACAAAGTTTTAGGCAAATGTCCCTTGAATAGTTGCCACAGCACTGGAAGTGTTCTGAGGTAGGCCAAAACCTGGACCTTTGGACATACCCTGTGGAAAAATACATGGGTCAAAACACAGAAATACCATTCTTGGCAAATGACATTCATTCTGTTTTAGCACTGTGATCAAGATTAGCTAAATACAACAGAACTATTTGTTCTCATGGAGATTTTCCTGAATGATTTATAGATCAATATGTTGAGTTCTTCTTAGGTCAGCATTATTCTGGTTGCTATAAACTTTGATTTCTAGAGTTCTAAAACATTCAATTTAGGCAGGAAAGTTATTGTAATCTTTAAGGTATCCACTGAGATGGGAAGTGGGGAGTGGGATCAAGATTTGCTAAATACAACAGAACTCTTTGTTCTCATAGAGATTTTCTTGAATGATTTATAGATTGATTTTTTTTTTTTGAGTCTTTCTTAGGCATTTTTCTGGTTGCTGTAAACTTTAGTTTGTATGGTTCCAAAACAGCTGACTTAAGCATTTTTCCTCCTGGTTTATATGTTGTTTTTATGGACAGAATTTTTGAATTTTTTACTCTGTCATTTTCACTGATATCTGCACCATATGTTGTTATATGTGAAGTGATGTTGAGATTATTTACTTAGGCTCCTTCTTTTTTTTTTTATAAAGAAACTGAAATCATAAATGCAGAATTTAAATAACTGTCATCAATGTATAAATTGTTTCAAAGTTTTGTCTGAATACACTTTATAATACATGTATGAAGTTATCAAACCATGGAATGCCATGAGTTCAATGTCAACATGTTCTCAATATTTTTTTATCTCAAATCTGTTTCTATGTTTTCCATTTCTATCAACGATACCAGACTGAATACATTTTTATTATCTTCCTTTATTTTTAAAAATTAATGGTCATTAAATTATCAGGACCCCATTTCTCAACACCATCACTCCCTTTAAATTTCTCATCTCCTCTGAACATATCCATCATAGTAGTTTCCTAGCTAAAAGTTCTGTTTCAAGACCTTTCTCTACCTAATGCTTCAAAAGCAAATTTTCTCTCTTAATTTTTAATCACAATGTAATATTACCCAAATTTGATTAAGCAAAAACAAACAAACAAAAGAATAAAACTGTTGGCCATTTCTCAAATATTTTGTATGTATCTGCATGTATCCCAAACATCCTTTTCAGCTATTGCTGAACAATACCCCAAAGTGGACAGTTTGATATGCTTAGTACTTTGAACTGAAGGATATTGGAAGGGCACCAGAATGAATATTTCTCCCTTTCTCCTGCTCCATTTTCTCCCCTAAGGCAGACAATACAAAATAGAATTCTCTTTTCCCGAAGGTGGGTCATAGAAAAGAGAACCCCCTCTCCACCACAGCCAGACACAAAACCTGTAAAGATTACTATAACCTTCCCCTGCCTTTCTGTGTTAGAGCTGCTCATAAAGAAAATCTCTGACCTACTTTATTTGATAGTAGATCATAAGACCCTCATTCCAGAAGGAGCCTGGCCCTCTACCTGGGAGGACTGGATGTCACAGAGAGAGGGCAAGAAAAATATGAACAGAGAGGCCTTGCTGCATTTCCTGTCCTACTGTGTTACCATCAGATACCCTTTTGTGTCCAATACCATTTCTACACAACTGGTCATTTTTTATATCAAATCTAAGCATAAAAATGGACTTTTCTCTGAGTATTTCTTCTGAAGGCTACCATATCACATAAAACTTCTATTGAATGAAGTTGTAATGAGTTATCTTGCTAACTTATCTTTTGATAAATTATTTCTATTATTTATTCAGTTACAAACACCATTTATTTAGAAAAAAAAAACTTTCTAAGATCTTTATACTGCTACACTGAATGTTCTAACTAACAATGTAACATACCTTTCTCTGGTATTCTTTTACTATAGTCTGTACATCACACACACACACCACACACACACACACACACACACACACACACACACATCATGCTTTCTGGAGAGTCTTCTGAAAGAAGGCATTTTCCCATTTGCCCTTTTATTTTTGTTCCAGTTCTGGTTAGAATTTAAATTTTCCCCCAAAGCTCATTTGCTAAAGGCTCGATCACCAAGTTGTCAGGAGGTAGTGGAATCTCTGGGTGGTGAAGCCTAGTGGAAGGAAGTTAGGTCATTGGGGGTGTGACCTTCTTTAGAAAGAGATACTAGAATTCTGTATCTTCCCCCTTGTTTTCTCTTTTGCTTTCTGGCTTCCATGAGATGAGCTGTTCCTCTGCCAAGTGTTCTTGCCATGAGTTGTTGTGCCACAACAGGTCCAAAGTAAACCACTGAACCTGAACCAGAATATTTCCCTCTTTCAAAGTGGATTATTTCAAGTATTTGTAATGGTGACAGAAAGCCAATTAATGATACCTTTGTAGTACCTTTCCAGGTGTTTTGCATAAATTTGCCACTCAGAAAATACCTGTTGAATCGAATTAAATGTCTAATATAAAACTTCAGCCTTATATTTAAGGAACCTAAGAAACTCTCCAGTGAGCAACCCTACAATATAAGCTAGAAAATAGAGCAATTGCTTTTTTAAAAAAATTTTACTCAGATTAAAGTCCATAGTTATTGGTCAGCTTTCTATGATTTCATAGAAATTTTCATAAATATTTGGATGTCTTGAGGCTTAAAGATGACTCCCTTATGAAAGGTCATTGAATTAGAAGTTATATTGCAATTTAAATTTTATGTACTCTTGGATCAAGGTTATTTTGTGACTTTTCCTTGTCTTCCAAATCACAATGAACAGATATTTACCTCCTTGCTTTTAGTCAAATGATTGTAAATGGGTACTGAGGGAATATTTTTCTTCAAATTCCTTGACTAAATTTTTGTTAGGCTGTGAGCCAAGCCATTCTTACCTCTTGAATATTCTTAGTAATTAGTCCACACAGTGCTATTATTGTTCATTCGGTTCTACATGTGGAGTGAGGAACAGACACTGATTAACTACCTCCAACTTTATTTGTCAGGTTTCATTGCTAACACAAAATATATTACTGGACTTGGAAAGAGGGTTAATTTTGAAGGACTTTTCATCAGATATTATTGTGCATGCCTAGATATGATTCAGCACTTCTATGGTCCTCTCTACTGAACAGAACCAGGGAGTCTCTGATGTCAGATCTGTTACATCCAGACTATGCAATATCATCCTAACTTTTATAATCCCACTTAGAACTTTCCCAATGACTTTTATAGCTGTTAGGATAATCATTTGGTTCTCAGAATACTCAATGAGGCAGATGAAGAGCATACGATCATGCCCTTTTACATATGAGAAGACTGAAACCTAGAAAGTTTAGATGAGTTATTCAAGTTGAGTGGGAGAAACCAGTTCTCCTGACTGATGCTTTCCTGTTGCTACAATGCTATGCTGCTGTTCCTTGACAGATCATAGTCATTTCCATTATTTTTTCCTGGAAAAAATATAGTATCTTTATGTCCTCTGTGTAGTTGTTTTTATACTGCCTATAAGCAATGCTGGAAAACAATGCTTAGTTGGAGCAGATTTAAGGAAGTAAGTGTCATTTAAGTTTGTTTAATTTCTCTTTCATGCATCTTTTTCCCCCCTTAAGGACTAAAATTAGTATACTAAGATATTAGTAGTTCTTTTTATTATTACTTTTATTGCCATATTTGAATAAGACCTTTAGTTAAATACAAACATATTAAAATGATGCCAAGAATTAAGAAGAACTAGCGGAAAAGAATGAATGAAGTTTATAGCATTGTCTACATGGGCAAATCTCCCTTCCCCTTAACTTTATTGACCATCTTCTAATGAACTTTAAATTATGTATTTTTAACTTCAAGGCAAGATACATTTAAAACTATGAAAAAAGCAAAAGGTATGTTTGGTATTCAAATAACTCAAATTGCAACCCATTGATCTCAGTTCTTGGTATTATGGCCTTCCTGCATACACACTGATCTTAATAAACATGTTTTAAAGAATTTTTGACATGAAATTTAGTTCTAGAATTCTTATAATTGTAAAGACTGACAAAAATAAACATGTGAAAATGTAATTCAAATTAATGATGAATTTTCAAAAGTTTAGCATTTTACCAAATATCTCAGAACTCAATAGAAGTAGAGTTCTATGGTAGACTATGTAATGGTACAAAGGGTAGCTCACTCAGTACCCATTTACAATCATTTGACTGCACCCTGTAAACAGTTCCTACCCAGAGTTTTACCAAGACAGCAACCTGGCTAGAAGATACAACCAGATGGAAATTAAAGGAAAGAAGTGTCCAAGTAGCAAAGAGAAGATGGCTAGTGTAGAGCTGGGTGGGATATTTATTTTCATGAATATTTATCAAGAAGAGAGCTTAACAAGTTAGAATTAACTTTTAAAATATAATGGTTTGTTGGATAAAACCTCAGCTTAGGTTGATGATGCTCCATATGCCATCCCCACCTAGAGAACAGGTTGAAATTTAGTATTACTGTCTTATTTTAAAAACTTTCTCATCACCTTTGCATTGTGCTAAAATGATCTTTATCCATACTTTTTCCTCTTTATGAGAATTTGATGGTGTAGACAATTAACAATATCATCACAGATGTTCTTTCATGGGGAGAGACAGCTGTGTTCACCTACAGGTAGTATGTACCATGAAGAACTTAATTCAAACAGATGTAATCTAATTAAGACATTATGAGATATTTCTGTCTTTCCTTCACACTCCTACACACACATCTTAGAGATCAATAGCAACAAAATTATAAATTGGCAGGAGGCTTTTTACAGGTTTATCTTTATTCAAAAGTCAATAAACTTAAAATTATAATCAAAGATATTTTCTTGTTATAAGTTTTAAAACAAAGAATGCATAAATTTTTTTTTCAGAGAGGTCTCTTTTTACTTTATGAGCTCTTTAACCCAAATTTCTATCCTAAGTTCAGTATTTTTGGATAATTTTCTTTTGGAGACACCAAGGTCATTGGATATGGCTTATCATGAAGCTTGATCCCCTGTATCACACACCATCTCCACAGTGTTCTGTTTGCCTAAGAACATGTAATACAACCTGCTGGCATTCCAAGAAACTTACCTACTCAACATATATGTGTTGCTTACGTCTTGGACAACTTGACTATTTACACATTTATCATATATACTATTCTTTATTCTCCTACAGACTCTCATTCACTTGTGTGCTCGCTGATGAGAACTATTAGAAAGAAAGAAAGAAAACATTTTGTTTCTAGAAATGGAAGACCCATTTCAGTATGCAGACACTCGCTGCCCAGCACCTCTCTAGCTGTTCTGGTAACAGCTCATGCAGTGCCTTCAGCAATACTGCAATTAGGTCAGACTTGTTGCTTCTGGGTTAGGTACTGAGATGACCTCTTCTTCCCTAAGATTCATTTGTCTTCTTAATTGTTCTTTAAGAACCAACCACATTTCCTTTTATTCTTTCCATTATTACTGTCATATTTATAGCCAGTTCCCTAAACTAAATCTTTCTCTGTTTGAAATAGCTAGAGATCTGTTTTTTTTCAGGTGAACTCTGATTAATCAAACACTTACCATACAAAATAGTCCAGAGGAATTGATCTTTAAAGATATCAATCTGGGATGAATTTTATAACAATTTGGCTCCAATATGGCAATAACTTCATTACTAGTGGAAATGGGAAACTTTGGTATATTCAATAATATAAGTATAGTGGATTGAATTTATGATCTGATTTTTTTTTTTCCATGAGATGGGTAACCGTTTGAAAACAAAGCTTTGAGCAAACAATCTATTGCTGCAATTGACTGTTGTGTTGGGGAAAATAATCAAAATTCTTACATTTAAGTTTTCACTTGAAATTAATTTTTGTATATAGATGAAGATCCAGTTTCATTATTGTGCCTAATGATATTCAGGTTTTGCAAAACTATTTATTGAAGAGACTATTATCTCCCCATTGAGCATTTTTGATCCCTTGTCAAAGTTAACACTATGTGTGTTGGGGGGCGGAGTGGTATTTCTGGGCTTTCTATTTCATTCTATTGGCCTTTGTATCTAATTTTGTGTCAATACCATGCTCTATTGGTTATTATAACTTTGTAATATAGTTTGCACCTTTGTTCTTTCTTAAGATTGCTTTGGATATTCAGAGTCTCTTGGTCCTATGCAAATTTTAGGATTTTTTTCTATTTCTGTGAAAAATGACATTGAAATTTTATAGGAATTGCTCTGAATTCACATATTGCTTTGAGTAATATGGACATTTTTACAATACTATTTCCTTTAATCAATGAACACAGGATATGTTTCCATTTATTCTTCTTTAATTTCTTTCATCAATGTTTTATAGTTTTCAATGTACAGAGCTTTCTCCTCCTTGGTTAAAGTCATTCCTAAGTATTTTATTGGTTTTGATGCTGTTATAAATGAGATTACTCCTTTTTCAGATAGCTCACTGTTAGCATATAAAAGTAATATTGATTTTTATGTTGTTTTTGTATTTTGCAACTTTACTGAATTTGTTTTATTAGTTTGAACAGTTTTTTTAAAAATTTTGTGGAGTCTTTAGGGTTTTCTATATATAAGATGATTTCATCTGCAAATAGAAATGATTTAACTTTCCCTTTTCCAATTTGGATGTCATTTATTTATCTTTCTACCTTTAAATGTCTGGCTAGAGCTTCTGGTGCTATGTTGAATATAAATGGCAAGAGTACACCTCCTTGTCATGTTCCTAATCTTATAGTGAAAGCTTTCAAATATTCACTGTCAAGCATGATGTTCGCTGTGGATTTTGATAATGCCCTTTCTCAGGGAGAGGCATATTCTTTCTATACCTGATTTGTTGAGAATAGTTATCATGAAAGGATATTAAATTTCATCAAATGTTTTTTCTGCATTTATTGAGATGATAATATGATCTGAAACCCTAAAACTCTAATGCAAAACAAAGAGGAAAAGCATTTTGATCTTGGTTTTAGCAATACTCATTTTGTATATGACACTGAAAACAAAGGTGAGAAAAGCAAAAATGAACAAGTGATAATACACCGAACAAAAGCTCCTGAATGGAAAGAAAACTATCAGCAATGGAAAGAGCAACATAAAGAGTGGGAGAAAATGTTTGCAAAACATTTATTTAATAAGAGGTTAATATTTTAAAAGTATAAGGAAGAAAAAAATAAAATTTAAACAAATTAAAGATAGTCAAGAGACCTGAATTGAATGGACATTTTCCCAAAGAAGACTTGAAAATGGCCAAGTATGAAAAGTTATCCAATATCCCTAATCATTAGGGAAATGTGTATGAATTCACAAAGAGACAATTTTTCCCACCTTTTAGAATGACTTTTATTAAAATGTCAAAAAATAGCAAGTGCGGGTCAAGTTTTGGGCAAAAGAGAAACCTTGGACACTGTTGTTGGATTGGCATAGCCTTTTATGTAAAAGAGTGTGAAGCTTCCTCAAATTATTACAGAAAGGTGTCTTGTGACCCATCATTCTCAATTCTGGGTGTATATCCAAAGGACATATATATATCCAAAGGACATATATCCAAAGAATATGAAATTAGTATCTTGAAGAGATATATGTACTCCCATATCCATCCCAACATTATTCAAAGTAACCAATATATGAAACAATTTATTGAAAGATAATTGATTTTTTTAAATGCGCAGAATGGATTTTTTAAAATGCACGTGCTCGTACACACACGCATTGATTTATTACTCTTACCTGACACCTATGGTTTCATATTGAATTCCTTTTTACAATATCACTGAGAAAGAAAATACTTATGCCTAGTTTCGACATGATTCTGCATGACATTCTGACAGATATGGAAGGGCATTATTGTATCATCACCAGAGCAGTCTGAGATGCCACTGAAAGATAGTGAAGATGACAAAAGAAAATTCTTCAAGTGGACATATATTCATCTAATCTATCTTGCCTGCTTTGAGAGATAACTCTACATTAAATTTTAGGTAATGGTCCAGGGTTTGGATAGGTAGTCAAAATGTGGAAGGAACATTATGAGAAAATGACTGAGAAGAGGCAAATGAATCAGTCTTCCATGGTGAATATAAAGTATAGAAAAATCTGTGTCCCATGTGACTGATTTCTAGGTGGCACACACCACTGAGGAGGGGCATGCAGGGCAGTGGGTGAGGTAACTATCCGGTGGGTATCAATTAACCTATTTCTCAGACACCCAAGTTATTTTTCAATGAACTCATCTACAAAATGCCCAGGCAGTGAGGATGAAATTATGCAGGAGCTAAACAAGTGGGGCTTTCCCTTTTTGAGGTAAATTTGTTTCCTGTCACTAATAAAAGTCCAACCTACCATCAACAGAAAACACCATAAAACCCCAATATGTCCCCATTCTCAGTTAGACACTGGCCAGAAACTTGATGGCAGATTATTATATCAAGATTCCTTCAATCACGAATCAGGAAGGACTTTTTTTTTTCTTTTTTCTTACTGGTATAGATGCTAATCCTCCCTAGGGACTTGCCTTTTCTCTCACAGACATTCTGTCAGGATTACTTTCCACTGACCTGTGGAATACCAAAACATGTATTCAGTGAATGATAACCTTTACATCTTGTCTCAGGGCAAATCATTCACTTTAGAACAAAGTAACTATAGCTTTGGACTCACCACCATGGAACACAGTGGTCTAACTAAACAATGGATTATTCAGGACCAGGTGGTTTTATCAAAATGTTGAAAAGATAACTAAAATCTTTCTAAGATTTTGTTATCATTTCCCCATCATTTCCACCACTAAGGCAATAAGCAAGCTGATATTTTGACTAAAAATCCTATGATTTATTTAGCTATAAATCTTTGGAGTATCAGTTAATATGTGTATGGTTATATTATCTTATACATTCTATGGCACATCCCAATATACTCCTTTTTAGAAATCTATTTTTATTGTAAGCCATACAATTTTCTGGGAATCATTGTTTTTGTAGGTTAGTCAATTAGGTAGCAAAATGAGTTTATATAACTAAATACAAGTGTTTGAAACAAAGAGACCACTAACAAGTGAGTAATTACAGAGCTTATATCAGAACCTTCCTAATGTTTCAGAGCATGGACACCTACATAGAGTTAATTATAGTTGTGTTAACAAGAGTTCTCCACATTTATATGATACATTAGAAAAAGCTCATTAGCAGTCCTTGCATTAGGTATCACTGTGAAAAAAATTACTTCAGAATATATGAAGGGTGCCTATAAAATAAACTGATCCAAAGAAGTGGATTTCCTCATGCAAAAGATTCAAGAATTTTATTTTGATCTTAAAATTATCTAAATATAAAGTATGCTATAATAAGAAGTTTAAGTGATTAATAATGCCTGTCTTTCAGAAACAATGAAAACCATAAATTACTGAATATCCTATTTAAAACAACAAGCTATGTAAAATGACTGCATCTCAGGAGACCCTGCATTTCAGGGTACTGATGTTTTAATTGGTGTTTTGATTACTTCCAAGACAGTGTACAGTAAAATATGTTATAAAATCAGTTCTAGATGTACCAAGGTAAGGAAGTTGATAGTCTGTGTCTTGCACAATATAAATTGTAGACAAAAGAATATAATTATTTGGAGATAGTTTCTTAATAATTCAGATTACTAATTTAGAATATTAGATGAAAATTCAAAGCAATATGTCTTCTTTTTTTAAATGTGGACTTTGGTACCACAGAATGAAATTTAAGTGTCTAAATCCTGATCTGCCATTTTCTAAGCTAAATATATCATTGATGTGCCAAACATTTTGTATGTATCAGAAGAATTTACAAATAATGAATTGTTGAACTTTAGTAGCTTCGTGTCTTCATTTCCTGCAAGATATTTACAACCATGCATGTATTGCACAAAAACTCCTGCATGAGAAGCACCCTCCTTTACACTGTGCTATCCCTTGTCTTAAATTACTGAAAGTCAATGCAGCTATCAGACTCACAGCAGTGGTAAGTTTGCCATCTGTTCAACTTCTAGGTTGTGCTGAAAATAAATGGTAAACCAATCATCATGTTATATTTTCTGCTAAGGATTTTCATGGAAATGCTAAATTTCTGGGTTATTATAAAAGACTCTTGTGAGGAAAAATATAATCCAGATCACTCTATCTCTAGGTTTGATATTTTATTATGCAAAATTCAAGTGATTTTTAAATCATTTATGAACATCTGTGACCTTAAGTATATTCTTGCCTGGTAATATAAAGTCAAGGACATTTTTCAAATTGGCACCTTATTTTGCTTACATAGCTCTTTTTCATTTAGTCAATGTTGACTTCTGCTTTGGAATCCATCAGATTCATTTATCTGTGTATTATTAAGAAATAATTAAAGCAGGGCACCACATTTTTTTCCTATCTTTTTGCCTCCCATCTACAGTGTACACTTTCTCTTATTATGAATCTGAGAAAAGAGGTTCTTGAAGTCTCACAATTCTTAATTAGAAGGGCTAAATTTTACCTTTGAGGTAATAGTACTTTCAGCAACACTAACACTTGTTAATAAGATCACTGAGTCACATCTTCCTTTTCTTCTAACTGTCCCAATAAAGTTTAATTTCATTAAATTCTACAACTTCCTTGCTAAAACTTGGTGTCACATTTATAGTTTTAGTAAGACAAAGTTAGGTGACTGAGATGCTGACTTTATTTCTATTTGTTTTGTGATTATTTTTCAAGTTCCATAAATATTATGGTGGGTATGACTTAGTCTCTGTTAGAAACAGAAGTAGTATTTACTTCCTCTCTGATAGGGATATGAGTTTAATAGAAACTCAAGTCTATTATGCATAAAAAATTATTTAATATTATTTTTATACATTTTAAAAATATTACACATTTTAAAATGTCTTTTGAATACTCTATTTTCCAAAAGTTTTCTACAAGCAAGAAACTCAGTGCTAGTTAGTTCTATTTCAAGATGTTTTATGAACACATCTGGAATTAGTAAGCTACTCATTATGCAGCATTGTGGACTGAATTGTGTCTCCTCAGAATTCGTTAGTTGAGCCCTTACCCTACGGTGCTGGTATCTGAAGACACCGTGTTTGGAAAGGCAATTGAGGTAAATGAGGTCATAAATGTAGTCCCTAAATCCAATTGGATTAGTGTCCTTATTAGAAGAGGAGTAGTAGATACCATCTGAGAGCTCTCCTTCTTTTATACACATATGCATAAGAAACCTCAGTAAAAAGGTAACCATGCTAAAGACAAGAAAGCCCTCCCCAGAACTCAACCCTGAGTTCAATTCTCATAACACTTTGGTCTGAGGTTTCTAGCCTCCAGAAAGAAATTTTGATTAATTCACTCCCTTGTGTGTTGTTTTATTACATCAGTCTGAGAAGACTAATGTAAGTTTGAAACATTCAAGGTGCCCCAGGTACTTGGGAAGTTAAGGCAGGAGGATTGCAAATTAAAAGCCAGCTTTGGCAACTTGGCAAGAGATTCTGTCTCAAAATAGAAAAGGCAGAGGATATAGCTTAGTGGAAGACTGCCACTGGATTCAATCCCCACTACCAAAAATAAAAGAAAAACAAAATCAAATGCATGTAGAAACTGACAAATAGAACAAACTTAATGGACACATTAATATATTTGAAGTTTTATTTTTGTTGATTGTATTCTTGATGATTGCCATTCTGAATGATAGAATAATATGCTACATTTATACTTTATTCTATACTTTTATTTCAGTAATATACTAATACAAGTATGTATATTAATACACTATAT
>NW_025999977.1:19132411-19165501 GCF_001458135.2 Marmota marmota marmota | reverse complement strand
CAGCCTCTCCCTCGTGTGCCTTGAGACCTCAACGCACTCCTCTCTCTCTCTCTCTCTCTCTCTCTCTCTCTCTCTCTCTCTCTCTCTCTCTCTCTCTCTCTCTCTCTCTCTCTCTCCTCTCTCTCTCTCTCTCTCTCTCTCTCTCCCCCACCCCCTCCTCTTTCCTTCCCACCTCCAAGCCAGCCACCATGATATAGGAGATTGGGTCTGTCATACCCCTCCACCATAATCACCATAAAGTATTGCCTCACCTCAGGTGGCCCAGAGCAATAGAACTGCTGACCCTGGACTGAGACTTGTGAAACCATCAGTGAAATTAAGCCTATCCTCAACTTATTAGTGTCAGGCTTTTGGTTGCAGCAATGAAAAGCTAACTGACAGTCTTCCACAAGCTTTCTCTGATTGAGACATTAACTACAAGTTTTCAGAGGTCCCCAGGCCATTCTCACCTCTCTCAAACTAGCTGCAAATTTGGAGGCTCACATAAGGCAAGATCTAGAAAGGACCCTAAAATGAAGTTTCTGTGATTCTCAGGGTATTCTTCCATGTTGGCACATAAATGTGTTGGCAGTATGCAGAGTATTGTCAACCAGGGAGTCTTACCAAGCTTTTATTTATTTCTTTTTTCTTTTTTCTCCCCTAGGGATTTTACTGAGGTTTCAAAATGTAGGTAAGATTGATCAAATTATTAGTAGTTCAGCTGAATCTTTAGACTCCTTCCCTTTCTTTGAAGTTAGGCTGATACAGATCTGAAAACCACAAACTTGTAATCATATGTTGGTCTTTCTGGGTGACCACACTCATCCTGAGTCACCTTATTAACAAAATTTTATCAGGCATGTTCTTAGGGGCCCACTGTGAGTAACAAAGACAATCCTACCACTTGGAAAATTCCAAGGGTTTAGAGGTTCCTAGAAACTGGGAATAAACCCCATCCTGATTATTACACACTGTCTCACTTTTACTATGGCAGAAATAATGGCATTTAGTTTTTTGTTTGTTTGTTTGTTTTTAAGATATGATAAAAAGAAACCTAAATCACTTAGCAAACAAAATAAATTAGAAGTAATGACAGTGGTGAAATGAATGAAATAGGTTGATTAATGACTCTCTAGTAAGACTTTTTAAAATATAACGGGTCTCTGATAGCTAGGCACTATTTCAATACCTGTTTGACTTAGATTTTAAACCAGTAGCCTTAACACTTTTCCAATACCTATTTAGCATGGATTTTGCTTGGTGATGCTTTCTAGAAGCTATGTAAGTCTCTAGAGTAGTATATGTAAGTGTTTCCCATGGCGTTGCTGGAGTTCTCTGTTCTTCTCACTTGAGTAAATCCTACTCCTTTCACTCTTGTCCGCTCTCATTGTCTGTGAATTTCATCTCTCAAAACTTATGAGATGAGAACCCAGAAAGATATTGGTAGAATGTGCAACTTAAAAAGACTCCACCCATCAACAGATATGAAAAATTTAGCCTCATCTCAAACTCTGATTTCAATAAAAGCCAATGGATATAGACAATCTTTATTGACTACTTTCCAGGAAATATGTATTTTTTTAATTGTTTAAATTTGTAAGGAATCTTACAGAAATTTTATAGTAAGAAACTTTGGTAATATTCTTGTTTTAATTCTGGAAATGTTATCATTCTATTTCCAGTTTTATGATCTAATACATTTCAAAGTAGGAAGAAATACATGATTTTCTGTTAGAAGCTATATATGAACTATGGATTTGTTTGAGCCATCATAAGGCAGGGAGGTGCTTTTCTGGAAACTCATGGGTGAAATACCCAAGTTGGAGAAAACCCATATCATGCTGGCATCCTGCCTTAACTCACCGTTGGAGATGGGCATAACCTGCCAAGCCCCAAATAACTTGTTTTCCCAATTCTTATCCTGTTTTTCTGAATAAGCTCCTCCTGAATCCATTTGATGTGTTTTATTATAAATAAAGCATTCTTGGGCTTTTCTTTTTGTTAGGATCAGACCCATCAGATCTCTTCCACCGTCAAGCCCCACTTCAAATATTTTCCTTCATCTTTTGTGTTTATTCCTCAATATTACTTTCCTAGCCTTTATATCCAGCTGGCCCACAGCTGAAACAGTTACCTGCTGCCTCCGCATGTGGGTCATGAGCAGGAGTTTTCCATCTTGAAAATAATAACTATTAATATTTTTATTGTTGGAAATTAAATGTTCACCAAGGATATTTCAAATGATTTGTCACCGGAGATCTGAGGATTTCCCAGAGTAGTGGATTCCAACTCAGGGTGAATAGGATTCTTGACAAACATTGCAGACATGAATTTAAGGATGCATCAGTTAAAGGTACAGATAGGCATTTATTTAGGAAAGCAGAGGCGTATTCATGGGAGAATGTGAGCTACCTCAAGAGTGAGAAGCAGCCCATTAGTCTGGGATATAGCTATGGGCTGGACTAGAGAGAGGTAGAATCAGGGTGTAGTTTTATAATTTCACATCAAATTTTTTGTAGTGCTTCCACATTGAGGTTGCATCATACTACTTTGCGCAGGCAAAGATCTGGGCCAAGAATGTGGTCTGGATTGTTCACAAGTTTCTTATTTTGCATTCTAATAGTTCAAGGATATGTCCTGCCTTCCAAAGTTCCATATACATTTTCTTCATTCCAAGAGTCCATGGGTGCTGTCTCTTGAAAGCTGACATTATCCTTCTGTATCTGAATCCCCAAATTCCTATATCAAATGCATGGAATCATTATACTTGCCCCTGATGTAACAACATGTTGAAAGAAGAGTACTGCTAACAGACCATTCAATAATGCATGTCTCCCTTCCCCTTCTGTAGCAGAGAAGACACTGAACAATTCTTATCAATGGAGACTCAGATGTCAGTTCAAATCTGCATAATGAATCTTACTCAGCAATCTGTTTTTCTATATTTTTCTTAGTCCACATCTCATATTGAAACCATACTTTTGAGACAAGATGAGATTCCCCGCTTTGCCATTTTTCTTCTGGGTTCTTGTCTCTCAGAACTGAAAAATAAAATCTATGAAAAATAATGAAAGGGAAGAATAACAGAGTAGGATTTATTTAAGTGAGAAGAGAAGAGATGAGATGAGATAGAACTCCTGTAATGTGGAAGGAGACTTGATGGCAGGAAAATTCATTTTGGTGTGCTACCCTAGGGCCTTATATGTTTTTTGGTGGGGTCTGAGCATTAATCAAAATCTATGTTAAACAGGCATGAAAAAGTTATTGTGTCCTTTAAACTTTGCATTATTTATTTATTTGTTTATTTTAATTAGGTATATATGACATCAGAATGCATTTTGAATCATTGTACACAATTACAACATAACTTTTCATTTCTCTGGTTGCACCCTATATGTAGTCAGACATGTAGCTAGGGTAATGATGTCCATCTCATTCCACCATCTTTCCTTCCCCCATACCCACTACCCTTTGCCCAAAGTTCCTCCATGTTTCCCATGCCCACCCCCCATTATCAATCAGCATCTACTTATCAGAGAGAACATTCAGCCTTGTTTTTTTTTGGAGGGATTGGCCTACTTTGCTTAGCATGATATTGTCCAACTCCATCCATTTACCTGCAAATGCCATAATTTTATTCTCTTTTAATGCTGAGTAATATTACATTGTATGTATATATATATACATACCACAGTTTCTTTATCCATTCATCTATTGAAGAGCATCTAGGTTGCTTCCACACTTTAGCTTTGGTGAATTGAGCTGCTATAAACATTAATGTGGCTGAGTTACTATAGTATGCTGATTTTAAGTCCTTTGGGTACAGACTGAGGAGTGGGATAATTAAGTCAAATGGTGCTTCAATTCCAAGTTTTTAAAGCAATCTCCATACTGCTTTTCCAGAGTGGTTACACCAATTTGCAGTCCCACCAACAATGTATGAGTGTGCCTTTTCCCCCACATCCTCGCCAACATTAATTGTTGTCTACATTCTTGATTACTTCCATTTTGACTGGCATTCGATGAAATCTTAGAGTAGTTTTAATTTGCATTTCTCTAATTACTAGAAATGTTGCACATTTTGTCATGTATTTGTTGATTGAATGAATATCTTTTTCTGAGAAGTGTTTGTTCAGCTACTTAGCTCATTTATTGATTGGGTTTTGTGGGTTTGGGTGTTAAGTTTTTTGAGTTCTTTATACATCCTGGAGATTAGTGCTCTATCTGACATGTGTGTGGCAAAAATTTGCTCCCAAAATGTAGGTTTTCTGTTCAGCTCATTGGATTGTTTCTTTTGCTGACAAGAAGCTTTTCAGTTTGTCCATCCCATTTATTCATTCTTGATTTTATTTCTTGCACTTTAGGAGTCTTGTTAAGGAAGTCGGGGCCTAATCTGACGTGATGAAGATTTGGGCCTACTTTTTCCCCTTTTTTCTCAGAGTCTCTGGTCTAATTCCTAGGTCCTTGATCCACTTTGAGTTGAGTTTTTTTCATGGTGAGATTGGTTTTAGTTTCATTTTGTTGCAATGGATTTCCAATTCTCCCAGCACCATTTGTTGAGGAGGCTATCTTTTCTCCAGTGTATGTTTTTGGCTCAAGCATTTGACAAAATTCAGCACCCTTTCATGTTCAAAACACTAGAAAAATGAAGCATAGTGGAAACATACATCAACACTGTAAAAGCTATATGCTAAATCCAAGGCCAAAAACATTATTATAAATGGAAAAAAAATCAGCATTCCCTCTAAAACTGGAATAAGACAGGGATGCCCTCTTTCACCACTTCTATTCAACATAGTCCTTGAAACTCTAGCCAGAGAAATTTGACAGCCAAAAGAAATTAAAGGAATATGAATAGGAAATAGGAAAATTAGAACTCAAACTACCATTATTTGCTGACCACATGATTCTATACTTAGAGGATCCAAAAAACTCTACCAGGAAACTTCCAGAATAATTAAATGAATTCAGCAAAGAAGGAAGATATAAAATCAACACCCATAATTCAAACGCATTCCTATACATCAGTGATGAATCCACTGAAAGAGAAATTAGGAAAACTACCCCATTCACAGTAGCCTCAAAAAAATTAAAATAAAATACTTGGGAATCAATAAAAGAGGTGAAAGACCTCTAAAATGAAAACTACAGAACACTAAGGAAAGAAATTAAAGAAGACCTTAGAAGATGGAAAGATCTTCCATGCTCTTGAATAGGCAAAATTAATATAGTCAACATGGCCATACATGCTTATCCAAAGCAGTATACAGATTCAATGCGATCCCAATTAAAATCCCAACATCATTCCTTATAGAAATAGAAAAAGCAATCATGAAATTCATTTGAAAAAAATAAGAGACCCATATTAGCCAAAGCAATCCTTAGCAGGAAGAGTGAAGCACGAGGCATCACAATACCAGGCCTTAAACTTTGAGTTTTAATTCTTCCTGTAGCTCCCATCCTTGTTCACCCCTATCTTCCATTTTCTCTGCCACTCCAGGACAAAGGAGTTGGCTGGGATTTTCACAAGTAAGCCTAAAGGTCTTTTTACATTTGAAAAAGGCTTTGATGAGGCCTATTAATATTTTCATTGGGTAGCTTCAAATTGTGGTCTTTACATAGGACCAAAACCTAAATTGAGGCACATAACCCAGATTGCCTGATGATTATCTATTCTTATTCAATATGAAGAAATAGTTTGTTTCTACAGATAATTTAAAGGTGCAGAGAAGCTTAAGTAAAGACATTTTCTTCATTTTATTTATTGTAGTGAGTAGTTTCTCTGCCTTCACTCCCCACACCACATTTGAATAGATCACGTTTATGTGCTATTCCTACAAACCTAAGGTCCTCTGCCAAACCAAAGCAATCAAAAGTGATTTCTAACCCTTCTTGCATGTTGAACTGTGCATTTTCTGTAAAATTGTCACCAAATTTGACCCCAAACTGGATCCTTTTTCTCTCTCTCAGAATTACAGAATCGTTAACAAGACTAAGCACGAATTGAGCCATGAAGGAAGGTTTATTCTTTGCCAAGAAAAAGAGAAGCAGGGAGAAGACTCTCAGGTCAGCTTCTTTACCCTTGGGTACTTTTTGTATATAGGGTAAAAGAAATGAGTGAGAGGGACAGGCTAATAAAGGGGAGGAATATTCATATCTTTTCTGGGAGTATGCAGACATTTTCCAGGAGTTCAAATGCCACCCCCTCTCTTCCTTTTATGATTCTTCCCAGATATCATCATGGCAGTTGTCAACTGTCATGACACTGGAGTGTGTGCCACCTAGCATGCAGATGGGATTGGAATGAGGTCAGAGATCGTCTGGAGGTCACTGTGACAGCCATCCTAGATCTAGCTGGTTTTGGCTAGTCTATATGTGAAGGAATTATGGTCTAGAGATATCCTGCTTTCAAAGATAAACAAGATTAGGACATGGTAGACATTGAGATAGGTCACCTGGGTGGCATAAGGTTAGGGCAGGGTACCAAAATGACTGAAACCAGTTGTTTAAATCATCATTAAGTGCCGCAGTCTGGCTGGGCACAATCAGGAGCCACTTGTCAAAAGAAACTAACTTTATTTTTAGAACCACACACGCCAAACAAAACAGCCTCTCAGGAAAAACCCTCAGAGCCTCAACTGCCACCACCGGCTTTCCACAAGCCTCTCTCTCCAACACAAGCTTCTCTCCACCTCCCACAATCCTCCTGCTCTTGAGGCCGATTGGCTGGGTCACGTGGGCGGAGCCAAAAAAGTCCCCCAATGAGCAGCTCCGTGGTCTGAAAGGGCAGGGAAACAGCCCAATGAGCATCACCGCAGAGGAGCCAATCAGCTAGATGTTGCTGGGGCCGCTGTGAACCAATCATCAGCCGGCAGCTGGAAGTTTGCTGGCAGCTGGAAGTTTGCTGGGGCCCCTTCCGCTATGGCTCTCAACAATTAAGTATATCTTGTAACTTGCTCTGGGTATAAAAGAATATTTGATTTTTTTCCAGGTTGTTTCTACATAATTGAATCCAAATAAAATATTATGCACAAATTATTGATTTACTAAATATTCAGAATAAGTTATAAGAGAGGATCTTTCACAATTTGTCAAATTGTGTCCTAAAACAGAAACAACTAGAATTCTTCACCTCTGGGGCATTCCTGTGTCAGATGAAGTCTTGCTTAAAAATAAATAATACATTATTTTATGATGATAAATAAATACTCATTATAGAAAACAAAGAATTCACATAGGTATACAGTACAAAAATATAAATCACCTTTACAGTAATCTGCTGGGCAAAAAGAAATATTTTTTCTTCCCATCTTTAGTTCATGGTTGAGGCTGCTATAACACAACATGACCCCAACCCATTAGTTTGCCTCTTGGTAAGTGCAAAGCCAATAAGTACAATCAGAAAACAAAGGAGTGGAGAAGGGTTTATTATTTGCAGCAAATAGAGCACTGGAGTGAATTTGCAAAGCAGAATTCTTCCCAAAGAAAGAGAATAAGGGGATTTTAATGGGGAAGCTTATACATATTCATATAAGGAAGACTCTTCATCATCTTGAGAGATAGATACACACCTAAGCATCACAGTTTTAGATCATAACCATACGTTCAAAAGAAGGATGGTAGGCAGATTCTTGAGCACAGTACTTAGCCCTTTTAAGTTTCTTCAAAGAATCTAAATAAAAAGAAAAACAATTTTGAAACTAGAACAGTGGTACACACCGGTAATCATCCCAGCCACTTGAAGCACAGAGACTGGAGAATCACAGGTTCAAGGTCAGACTGAGTAACTCAGGCTGTCTCTAAATAAATAGATAGGGGATGTGGCTTGGTGGTACACTGTACCTAGATTCAATCCCCAGTACCAAAAAATAAAAATAAAATAAAATACAAACTATTTTTTTTAAAAGATGTTAACAATTTTTAAAAGGTGACAGCTTTTTCTCTGTTTAAAAAAAGAAAGTCTTCCCTTAAAAGTGCCTGCCTTGCCTTGTGGCTAACAAAAAAGTCAAATTAACAAAAGAAATATTATAAATTTATTTAATGTAACTTCTGAATATGAGAGCTTTCATATGAAAATGAAGATGCTCCCCCAAACAGGTAAACTTTTGTGCATTTTGTACAGAGTTTGATGAATAGAGACTAGAGAAGTATGACTGAATAAAAAGTATAACCTGAAGATAATATCCTGGGGAAGGAAACTGTTAGCAAGACCTGTTATCAGCCTCTTCTCTGCAGCTATAGATTTTCAGAGAGAAGGATGTTTCATTCCTTTGAGTACAGGAGGCACCTCTCAAGTGAGTATCTTATTATGGAAAAGAACTTATGCATGCACCAGTCACAGACATTTAGGAAAATAGATACATATTTAATAGAAAATGAGGACAATATGCAGACAGAGACATTGTTGGGGTAAAGCAAGCAATAAGCCATCAAGGGAGAATATGAGCTTTAAGGGAGAATATGAGCTATCTCCAGTACCTGGCTGGTGTGGGATATTAATATTTACAGAGGGACAGTTACTACAGGCTGAACTGGGTAGGGGAGGGGGTCGGGGCAGAGTTACACAATTCACACCAGCTTTCCCTATGGGTGCTCTCAGGTTACTTTTGCAGACAAGGGCATGGATCAAAGGCAGGGGTCAAGGTTGCTTATTTGATACTAAGTATCTTGTCCTTTATTCCCAAATTCCTATCTCATTGAGACCTGCTTCAAAGAAAGTCAGAGAATCCTTCCTACATTTCATGGACTGATAAAAGGGAGAAGGACATGGAAAGGCCAGAGAAACTTTCCTGCTCGTGTGTTTCGCTTAAATTTCAAGGTGTCATATATTGTAGTAGAGTGTCCTGAACCCTATAAAATTAATATTTAAAGACAGTGCTGTTTAATATTGATGTATTTCCTTCCTTTTTTCCCTGTAAGGTACACTGACTGACAAGAACATAGATAATTTCAGCTGATTTATGGATAGCCCAGCATAAATATTAGGTAATGTATATGTGTTGAGGGGAACCAGGATACCTGTTCTTTGGCACATGGATTGTTTTGAAATAAAGGCCATTAAGAATCAGAAGACACAGCAAAAGCTTTAAATACAAGGCACAAGTTTTCCTTTTGTATAGCAAATTCATATTTATAAAGAAAATTTTTATTTATGGACATATCTCCCCTTTTGAACCAAGAAGAGAATGACATTTAACAGCTCTCATGGAAGGAGATGGCAACATCTTAGATCTGCATTAACAAGTCCTACTCAGCAGCCCTCATACCATCCTCTTCTTGGTCCCTTTCTTACAATGTGCCTCACATGCCTTGAATCCCAAAACTCCCATTCCATCATCCTAAAATATTACATAAGACCAAATTCTAAACACCACTCTGATCCATTCATTTCTGGGTACTCCTGTGTGCTATTTGTGCAAGGCACAAATCAATAATCTTCTGTTTCTCTCTTGTTCATTTGTATTTGGCTTGTCTTATTTATATGGTCCCAATTGGAGAAATTAAGATAGATAGAGGAAGTGATTTTTTCCTTCCCTATTATGTGTCTGTGTTTCTTGCTCTAATTATTTACGAAATTAGGTCTAAACTTTTTTTTTCTTTTGAAAATTTAAACATGAATTATCAGAGAACTGAATAGTGACAGCCAAGTAATAAAATCATTGACACCTTTTGTTTTTAACCTTGTTATATGCAAGGCTTTAGGGAATTTATTGCATAAGCTCTGGAGATAGTCATGGTAATATATCTCTACTGGAAAACTTTCTCTGGGCACCATGTAGGCCACACATCTTCTATGAAAACCAGTAAACATCTCATGCTGATACAATTTATACTTTTGTTCACAAATTGAGAATGCAGCATAAGTTACTTCCACTGAAATATGAAGGATTTGTTTCTAGATTAATTCTACCATAATGCTAACTTGAATGTCTAATAATGACTCCTTATTTGTATACTTTTAATAGCCATAATAGGCCTCTGAGATAGGTACGTAAGAATCTAATTCTCAGTTTTTAAAGGCTGAATTAAAATTTTAATTGGAAAATAAATGACTTTCTAAATTAAATGTCATCTTTGGACAAAGTGAACATGAGTTAGCCCCATATATTTACAGTCCCTCTCTTGCTGGGTTCCATTCACCATAGTAGAAAATTAATAGGAAATATAAAGACCCATGAAGATTATTGGTAATAAATGAGAAGACAATAAAAATTAATAAGTTAAAGCCAAACAAAACAACAACAACAATAACAACAAAATAATAATAAAAAACAACTTAGGAAATAGAAGAAGAAGAGGAGGGATAAATGATTAATTAAATAATAATAAATGTAAAACCCTTGCTACCAGTGATTAAAAAGTAAGCTTGTTTGTTCTTAATATCTCTAAAGAGTCTGAGAATTTAAGATTATCCAGTATAACAAAGTTGGAGGTTGAGTGCATGACTATATAGAAGTACCAAGTCAAATCCAGACCTAATTACTTGCTAAACATAGCCCCTTATGACATGCTCTGAGTTGGAGAATTCAGGTATAAAGAGACTAAGTTAAGGAAACTAAGTCAGAGAGAATATATCTAAATTCTGCTAATTAGTGGAACCCTTAAAGATACAAATATTTTATATTATTTTATAATGAAGTCAGCAAGTTTTCCCAAAATGCCATGAACTAGTAAATCTAATCACATTCTAATGTTTCATTTTAAATGCAATGATAAAGCTGAGAATTAGTAGACATTTGATAAAAACAGCTTATTTGAGAAAGAATAAAATAAATAGTAAAAAAGAATTCCAAAGAGACAAGCCAGGTGCACAAGAAACTTCATAGATACCTACATTTAGCATCCTCCAGAGGATAAGAGAATAGTTTATACAGACATCAGCAAAGCATAGGATGGTATGGAGGAACTCAATCAGTAAGTCATAAATAGCTTTTGGAAACAAGGGAGACAGCCTAAACAATAACACTAACAAAAGTAACATAACTTTAGAAGATTTGAAAAAATTTAAAAAGGAATATCTTTGAAGCAAAATGTGATCTTCTGTAACAGCTACCAGATTGTACCTAGAGATAAATTTAAAATTCAGAAAATATTTCTTCAACCTTTGTTCATCTTTCTTTATATTAGTTAACTTTAGATTTCGTTGTTAACCTAATTTTCCAAGCCCATTGCTCTATATTTAATCAGTAACCAAATCTCATTAGTTATATCTAAAAATTAATTTCTGAATCTGATTCTTCTTCCTCCTGTACACTGGTGACTTTTATCTAATGCTCCTGTTCTCTCTTGCCAATACCATCGTGAAAGCCCTGTTATTATGTGTCTGCATTTTGGTGTAATATTTATTTCTCTTGCTTCTAGTATTTCCTTTCTAAAGACTTAATTATACTGTGACAATTCAAACTATTTTCTTCTCCATTTTTCCTGATACAAAACAGTGAAATTATTAGACTAGTTTAGAAGGTCCTTGTTTGCCGGACTGAACTCACACTCTCAGCTTCATCCCCAGACACACACAAGCATTCAAACCCGAGTTACAGTAAAATTTCAGTATTTCGTACATAATTATGACCGTTAATTCCTTCATTCATCCATTGCTTTAATTGCAAGTGCTATATGCTTTTATGGGTTTCGAGTTTCTCTTCTATATCTTGACACTCCCACTTACACTTAATCCATAGCTAAAATATCAACCATTCTGTAAAACAAAATTTGTTATGAGATAAAGATTTCTGAAACCATGTTTACTTTAGCCTAGGTGGACTAAAAGTTTTGGGTAATAATGGGCAAACGTTCCTGAAACTTTTCTGTTAGCATTGAAATAGAAGCTTCAATTTACTTGGAGAGAGTCATGTTTTTAAATTGGCATTTTAAATGTTTTTACAAGCAAATAGAATGAGTTGTCACTATTCTACAAAAAAAAAAAAAGAATTTGTAGGGGATGTGAATGGCTGATTCAAAAACCATAAACTCATCTAAACTTTACTAATTTATGTTTCAGAAACTAGGTCAGTTCATTTTATTTTGTTTTTGCAATCTATTATGAACAATTATATTTTGGGTACATGGAATAGAGAGGAATTGAGGAAAATAAACATACAATTTAGTAGTAATTTTATGAAGACTTTGGCATAACTACCTGTAGGAGTCTAAAAATATACAAGAACTATGGGGATGGGTTTGTGGCTCAGTGGTAGAACACTTGCCTGGCATGTGTGAGCACTGGGTTTGATTTTCAGCACCACATAAAAATAAATAAATAAAGGTCCATTGACAACTGAAAAAAATATTTTAAAAAAATATATGAAGAACTATATAGTAGTGTAGGTTTTATAGGTAGAAACCCAGCAAATAACAAAGCTTGGTTTTAAGAAATATATATTAGGGAACTCTAGAGAAATAGAACCAATATTCTGTGTATATATTTATTCATAGGGGAGATTTATTATAAATATTGGCTTACCCAATTATGGAGACTAAGAAGTCCTCTGATATGCCTTCTACAAGCTGGAGTATGAGGGAAGTTTGTAGTGTCAGAGTCCAAAAGCCTGAGATGGACAATTGATGGTGTAACTTTTAATCTGAGGCCTAAATTTAAGGAATTGATGGGTAGAGGGCTACTGAAGCAATTCTGTGAGTCCAAGGACTGAAAAATCAGGGGTTCTGCTGTCCAAGGCAAAATTTAGGACATAGTCTTGACAATAAAGAAAGTCAGATTCTTCAGAAATCAGCACTCCTTATCCAAAGAAACTTCTAATTATACATATAAATATTAAATAATTTTCAAATGATTTTACAACAGTATAATGATGCTTAAAATTTTTTCATGCAAATTACCCCAAATTCTTCCATACTAGTCTTTGTTTCCCTCCCTAGTATGCACTGACAAACTGATTTTATTGGGAGAAAGTTAAATGCTAGCAAGAATGTTAACTTTTTTTTTTTAAACTGTGATGAAAAAGTATTTTCCAGAAATAGTGGAAAAAGAGAGTTGGCAGTAATTCTTACTGGCTCCTTGTCACTTTGGAGACAGTATATATATCTTTACTATGGACAAAAGTGAAAGATTTAAGGTCAATGCTGGGAAATTTTTAAGCAGAATACAAATTAGATTGCTCTAAGATGAAAAAAAAACCCACTATTTTGTAATCAGTTATTTTTTCAGAGTTTTTTTTCTCACACTCACGTATTTTTTATCATTCCTCCTTCAGTCTTCCCTTCATCCCCTCAACCCTAGATATCTTTACACACAAAAAGATAATATTAACAGAAAAAGCTATAAAAACTTAGTTATAATTCAAATGTAAAAAGTCAAGACTTTGGTGAATTTTAAATTTAAATTATTGAAAATATTTTAAAAATTATTAGCAGACAATCAACCTGAAATATGGAAGGATATCAACGCCTGCAGGGAGAAACAGGACTAAGCATTTATTTACCTGGGAAAGACACTATAGGATTCCATAGGAGTCGGTTTTAGTGAATTGCTAAAGTGTGAGTTTGAGAAAATATGGTGTGACAGCCTGGGGGTGTAGACACCAGCAGGTTCAGACTCTTTTGTGAGCTTTTTCACTAGTGTCCCCTGAAGCGACTCACAGGAGAGATTGGATAGAATCCAGAGGGAAAAAAAAAATCCTTGCAGAGCTGACTGGAGAAGAAAATTACAACAGGAACTTCTAGAATTCAGTCAACCTATATCTGCTGTATTATAGAGAAAAAGACAGTCTACAAAACGAAAAGCAAAAAACATGACTGTTGTGCCACTGTTGGAAATCTACTGCAGGAGCAGGAATGGAAGAAAAGAGTGGGAGGTTCAGTATTACACAGGTGAGGGACAGAGATGCAAGCTAGTTTTGACAGTGTAGTTAGAGGAAGGCATGCACATTCCTCAAAGCCAAACCCTCAGACACAGGGGAATGGAACCTTCCTAAGACAGTCTGAATTAGAACATTAAAAAAAAAAATGCTATCCTCCAACTCCACTCATTTCCAGGCCAAAAAGTTTAAAGTCAAAATAACAGTTGAATGCAGCCCAGGATACTGCATCACACCAATTCTCTCAGGAAAGTAGGTATTGAGGAAAACTCTGCAAGGTAACCCATATTCTTAACTGAAACTGTTAGTGGAGGAATATGAAGCCTGTGATAAATTTTTAAAAAAAAAGAAAAGAAAAGAAGAAAGAAAACTTGCTATTAACAGACTTCAAGTTTCTGGTTCACAGTTTCATTAACACACAACCCCACAATTGCTGAATGGCATTGATGTTGACATTGCTATATTAATATTTTATTATTACACAAACCCACATTAAGCATGAACATGTCTTTGTTTGGGAAAGAAATACATACTCATGTCTAAGTGCAAAAGGATATCTATATTTACCTTAATATCTGCTATCCTATACACCATGTCCATCATTCAAATAAAAAGTTACAAGGCATTACAAAAAAAGCAAGAAAAAACACAACTTGAAGAAACAAAGATAACATCAGAACTAGATTCAGAAATGCCACATATGTTGGAGTCAACACAGGAAATTTAAAATAACTATACTTAATGTGTTTATGGCTCTAACAGAAAATGTGTATAACGCTCAAATGAGATAGATAATTTCAGCAGAGAAATCAGAACAATAAGAAATGACCAAATGGAAATGCTAGGGGAAAAAAAGTAAACAGTGAGAGAGATGATGAATGCTTTGATGTCTGATCAGTAGCCTCAACATCACCAAAGAAAGAATTGGTGAATTCTGTAAGGTCAGGTAGCAGCGACCAAAGGGAGGCAGATTTAAAAAGGCCACTGAACGAGGCTTTATTGAGATTTCACTCTTGGGCTCCACTGGACTGGAATTTTTATTGGGCTTAGGTAAGGAAGGGAGGGTTTGGGACTGGAAATGGGTTTTTTAGAGTCCCTTGTCCCACTGGAGTTGGGGGTTGGGGGGGAGCTGGCTTAGATCCAGGATTGACCAGGAGACCCCGCTGATTGAAAGGCAGTTCCATCAGTGCCTTATTGGTGTTTCTTTTGGGTTGCTTGGTGCCTTGTTCCTTAGTCACCTCCATCATCTGTCAAATTCCAAAGGTCAGTAGCAATTAACCAAACTGAAAACAGAGCAAAACATCTGAACCTACATAAAAATATCAAGTGATCTTAACACTTGACACTTAACGCTAAGCATTACTATAATTCAGTGAGGGTAGGGAGACAATGTGATAGAAAAAGCTTAAAGAAGTAATGGCTAAGACATCTCTAAAATTAATGACAGACACTAAACCATAAAGTAGCTTACAGGACCATCAAGCAGGACAAAATAAAATAACAGACGTCTCATTTTTATGCATATCATATTTCAACTTCTTAAAATGGAAGACAAAGAGAAAATCTTGAAGACAGAAGAAAAAACATTACCTACAAAGAAACTCAGGATGCGAATTACAGAAGTCTGATCAGAAAATAAATAAGGATTGAACATGTAGAGAGCTTGCCTAGCATGTACAAGGCCCTGGGTTCAATCCCCAATACTAAAAGCAAATAAACTGTCAATCAGAATGATAAAATATTCATTTTTAAAAAAGTAAGAGAAATTAAGACTTTCAGACAAACAAAAGTCAGAATTTATTGTTGGTAGAGCTAATTAATCTACAAGGTATGAGAAAGAAAGTTATTATTTTACTTATGAAAAAGATAATACAAATTTGGAGAAATTGTAATAGCCTATTTTAAGTCTTACTAAATACTACAATAATCCAGATAGAAATACATACCTAAGAGAGATACATTGATCAGTGGAATAGAACAGAGCCTAGTAACAGATTCCCACACATAGACAACTAACTTGTCAAAGCTGCTGGTAAAATTCAACTAAAAATTGATAGTCTCTTCAACAAATGGTGTTGGAATAATTGTACTTCCACATGCAAATATGAACTTTGACACATTTTTAAATTAACTCAAAGTGAATTATAGACTTAAATTTAAAATGCAAAATTATATAATTTCTAGTAAAAGTAGTAGAAAATATAATGATCTTGGGTTTCACAATAAGTTTTTATTTTTTTTTATTTTTGATGTGACATCAAAAGCATGATCTATAAAAGGAAAAGAAATGGTAATTATTGCACTTAAGACATTTGTGATAAAAAAGCAAGCCCAAGTTTGGGGAAAAATTATCCATATATTAAATATGTGATATGAACTTTTTATCTAGGCAAGATAAGTCTTGGGTTTTCCTAACCACATAGAATTTTTAAAGACCAAACATTTCTCAACTTTTGGCCTGATTCTCGTTGATATTCATTGCCTCTAAAAAGCTGTTCTTGGCAATGTTGTCTAGTTTTATATTTGCTTTCTGCAAAAAAGAATTACCCACCTTCCTCTCTTAACCATTATTGGAAGTTTTTCCTTTTTAAACCTAATGGAAGTTGATTTTAATTAACCAAGGGGAAAGCCTAAGTTTGGTGCTACCATATCTTTAGTACTTGTACAAAGTTTCCCAAGGTTTTTTTTTTTTTTTCCTTTTTTTTAATAGACTGGGGGAAGTTTCCTTTTTAGAACTCAGCAATCTACATTTTACTTATATTGTATTATTTGCAGGTTTGTTTGATTCATGGTATGTAGCACTGGATTGACATTTAATTTTAGTGGAACAGAATCCTGGAAACACTTAAATAACTATGTTAAAAAGTCAAAGGGAAAGCATGAACCTATTAATAGTACAAATTCCTAGAGAATATACTATGATGGTTAATTTTGGTCAAACATTATTCTGGATGTTTTTGTGAAATTTTTTGGATGTGAATTATATTTAGAAGTAAGAAGTCTTCTGTAATATGTTATTTTTTTTTCCATCTGTTGAAGGCCTGAATACAAAAAGAGACTGACCTCCCCTAAGTAAATTCTCTAGCAAATGCCTTTCATCAGAAGCCTTGGCTCTCCTTGGTTCTGTAGCCGACTGCCTTTAGACATGAACTGCTACTCAGTTCCCTGAGTTCCAGCATCCCCCATAGATTTTGCTGTTTCCAAGCTTCACAATCATGAGCCATGTCCCTTCAGTCTTTCCCCCAACACCCTCTCTCTTTCTCTCCCCCTCCCCCCCCTCACACACACACACACACACACACACACACCCCAACACGAACACATATACTCTGTTTCTCTGGAGAACCACGCTTAATACATACATACATAAATCATGAAATATGTAATTTTTTTGTTTTGTTGTTTATTTTTGTATTTTTGTTATTTTATGAGAACTATTTTGAAGGTAGAACTCAGGAGACTAAAGTTGAGTCATGCTAAGACATGGTACACACAAAGACTAATTTGGTTTTAACTTAATATTGTATCATTTCCTGTTTCTGTCAACTCCCATTATTTCTCTACTCCAACTACTACATATTCACTGTGTAATATTAGGGGCCTATATAGGGAAAGAGAACAGGACCCTCAGAATGGCTTGTGTTTTCAAAAAAGTAGATGGAAGTAGAGAACATATGAACTCCTGTAATATCTGATATATTACATCAACAGTGCTCAAAAGAAGATGTTGAATGACTTTAAGGAATTTTAGAGTTTTGGAGGATTTAAGCAACATAAATTAATACAGCATAAGACTGGTAGCAAAACTGAGATTAATTTTTTTATTTTAGTTTTTTTTTTTTTTTCTTTCTCTGCTGGGTAAGTTTTCTGCCACTGGGCTATATCCCTGGACCAATGTTAAAACTTTGATCTATCCTTTTAATAATGCTCACAGAATTTGAAACATGAGTAGAGTCAATAAATCTTAATGATGTGAATTTAAATAATCAGTAATAAAAGTAAAAATTTAATTAGATATTTGAAACTATATTGTGTATCTGAGAACTCAAGAAAAACAAAATTCAGTCTACATGACTTTTTTATTGTTTTTAATCATAAATGACCAAATAATCCATGAATGTTGCTAATTTCATTTCATTTTTAAGTCAAGTTTAAGTACAGTTTTTAGCAATGATAGGGCAAAGAATAGCCAGTTGATATAATTTTTTCATTGTCTGATTTCTTATCAATAAGATGAAATATATTGACCTTCCCCAAACTTCAACTAACCATTTAAGCTTATTTGGTATTTTTTCCCAATAACCTTACCACAGACTGTATAAAATTATCTGACATTCCAATAAGAATTACTAATAGTTATGGGCAACACTGAAACCAACTAGCAGGGGCAGGGGGAGGTGGGGGCTGGGGTTGTGGCTCAGCAATAGAGCACTCATCAAGCACATGTGAGGCCCTGGGTTTGATCCACAGCACCACATAAAAAATAAATAAATAAATAAAATAAAGGTATTGTGTCCAACTACAACTAAAAAAATTATATTTAAAAAAAAATAGCTTACTGCCTCCTTTCCTTGGTGTACTTGCACTCTTCGGTGTTCTAGACAAAGTCATTATATTTTATCTTTATAAAAGAAAATGATTGTAAGGTAAGAAAAAGTAATTTCCTATCTGTGAATTCAGCATTCTTCCCAAACTTCTCTGTATTCTGTAATTCCTGTAGCATTTTCAGAATACTGAACTTTGCAGAATCTTTTGGTTATATTCATGATTTCTTCAAAAAATAAGGCAGTGATTTACTATTTTGATATAATCACAAGAAACTCTCAGGAATATGACTTCTTAATATTTTTTGTAACACTAATCTTGTGGTAATCAGATTTCATTTTAGAAGTATAAAATCAAAAGCATCACATATTTGTCATGATTACTCAATGCATTTTTATTTGTTTGTTTACTTGTTTATTTAGATATTATCTACCTGGTCAGGGTATTAGCTTAAGGAAGGCAAGAAGAATTGAATTTGCATTATGTGGTATCACGTACAATGAGAAATTAATCTTTCAGTTAATTGTAATTTTTAGACCTAAGAAAAGGTTTTTAATATTCCCTTGGAATGAAGAGAAAAAGAATATCCACCTTTCACTATCTTTCATCTACAAAATAGAAGTTGGTAACTTTTCTGAAGTAAAGAAAGTAAGAGCTCACTTACAAGCAGGGTAAAGATGGAATGAGTGTCTTCACTGAAAGGAGGATAAATAGAGATTTAGAAGTCCATCTAAGGGAACACACCACGTAGCCTGCTATTATGCAGGCTTGGGAATTTAGTGCTAAAATAGAATACTATACTGCACCTGAGTACTGTACTGAGAGAAGGGTAGTTGCTGACCTCCCCTGCCCAGTGCCCATGGATCCTGAGGCATCAGTGCCTCCACAGGTTTAGTTACAAATAAGCAGGAAAGTAACCTGGTGTGTACCCTCTGCTGCCTGCAGTGAAGTTCCATGCAGGAAAAGAGAATCCTGTGGCTGCTTTAACTACATGTAGTTCATTCATAGAAAGGAAACAAATAGAACAAATACATACCCAAGGAGATAATCACGACAGTAAGCTACCTGCCATATCTTGTGCCTACTACTTGTTGCAGTGTTAACATAGGGACAGTTTTAAAATAATGAATTAAAAAATGATTTTAAAAAGCATTTTTCTTCTACTCTTTCTGAATGGGTAAGAGTGGGTCTTTACCTGAGTAAGATATGCATGTGAATTCTTTTTTTTTTTTTTTTTTTTTTTTTTAAAGAGAGAGAGACAGAGAGAGAACTTTTTAATATTTATTTTTTTTAGTTATCAGCGGACACAACATCTTTGTTTGTATGTGGTGCTGAGGATCGAACCCGGGCCGCACGCATGCCAGGCCAGCGCGCTACCACTTGAGCCACATCCCCAGCCCTGAATTCTTTGTAATATAAATTCATCAGACTATAGCAAGGATATAAGGAAAATCTATTCTATCCAAAGATTAATATAACACATGCTAGATAGCATGTTTTTTTTTAAAAAAAAAAGCCAGAGCTGGGGATACAGCTCAGTTAGTAGAGTTCTTGCCTCACATGTAAAAGACCCTGGATTCAATTCCCAGCACACAAAACAAACAAACAAACAAACAAACAAAAAAAACCACATATTTTTAATTTTTGTTATATTTCTAACAAAATGTGATGTTTGAATATATTTTTCATCCACACTAGCACAGGAACTCAAAGGGAATCTTGTTATAACAGATAAAAACAATTGCAAGTCAAATGCAGGAAGGAACTTTTCAAGATGCAGTGACACTTTCAGAGGACATGTGCATTAATTGTAGGGACAGACCATCCTTCATGCCCCTAGCACTCTGAAGTCTTACATAAACACAGTGAGCATTCTGACTAGTTAAGACTCATGGGATATTTTTTTTCTCGAAAATCAATCAATCAATCCAGACCATTAAAGTGGCTTCTTTCAAAGAAATAATAACACATCTCAATTTTGTACTAAAATGCCATTAAATAACAACAAAAACATGCTTAGTGGGAGGATTATTGACAAGGTCAATGATTAAGTAAGAAGGATTAGATATTCAGAGCTTGAATAAATCAGTGAATTATATGTTGCATTTCAGAAAAAAATTAATTCCAATTCTAGGCACTGAAAATGTGTATCTGTAATGAACATGTGGATGAGACATCGTGTTGTGCTCTATAAGGAAATAGAAATTCAAAATCTTCACCATCACTATCCACATGTTTTCAGATTGAGGGCAGCACACATGGCACATGCCCATGTTTGTATAATCCCTTCTTTTTATGTTGCCTCCTTACATATAGGTATAGGTACATCTGCCTCCAGTTTATCATTGAACCTTGAAAATCATGTTAGTATTTATGCTTTAAATCTACATTCTCTATTGACATTCACTTTTTCAAGATTTTAAGTTTCCAGTGGCATATCAGTCCATACTTAAATTGATACATACTAGTGATGAATTTATATCCTTTAATTCTAGTGTATTCATAGGATTATATAATGCTTTCTAAAAGCAGATTTAACATGCACATTCCTAGTTTAAATCATCAAATATTGCAACTCAATCTTTATTATTATTCAAAATATACATTAATAGTTCTGAAATGCTGTTTGTATGTTTTATAGAGATATGATAATGCTTCCATGTCTTTATCCATAAATTTATGAAAGAGAGAGGAGGGAAAAAGGAAAATAAGGAAATGAGCATGTTGGTAAACAGATCAGGTATCAAGAAATCACTGCAAAAACCTTGGAACCATAAAGCAGTAAGATGACTTTTATTTTTATTAAGAAAATATAATAAAACACTCAAGTATCTTTCCCTCTTTGTCTCTCACACACATATATACACAGTTCTGAATATGAATCTTTCCATAATAATTTAAATCAATACAGACTTTAATGAAATGTTGGTGTAATTCCTGGCTGCTAGTTTTACATGCACATGATTTCTAAGCTGCTGTTGTGAGACATAAAAGATCAAATAGTATGGTAAAGACAGATTTTTGAAAACATCAGGACAGGGCATTAACTATGAAGCCCTAGAATTCTGATAAAAATATGCCCAGAGTCCCCAACCCAATTAAACACATTTAAGGAAATGGGGTATTTCAGATTAGTTTCCCAGAGATGCTGACAGTTCCCTTCAAGAAATTAATCAAATTCAGCTGAACTGCATCACGCTAGACACAGCATCTCTTTCTCCTAGCCCAATAGACTGAAGGCATTGTGTTGATGCATTAAAATCTTCTTGAATAAACTCTTTTATTTATCTTCCCTCTGTAATTCCTAACCTTGTCAACAAGCAAAGTAATTTTGTTAGGATGAAGAATGAATCACGTTTTGTAACAGATGTCTTCAACCTCAGGTGTGCTTACTCGTGAAGAATACAAAGACTTTCCAGAGACTATGTGGCACTGTTAGTATCATAAGAACTGTGTTCCGGATCTTTGACTTCTCAATGTGTTTCTGTCTAAAACTGATTGGATCGAGAGTTCTGAAGTTCAGATTTATCAAAGGTTCTGATACTTCTTTGCCATCCTTATACTTTGCTCAATTGTCTTTGTTTCAAGTTGCTAAAGAAAGGCAAACTAATTAACCTTCCAGAGTCCTATCTATGGCCCCATCCATATTCTTGGGCACAAACCAAAAGGACAATGAAAAAGTACATAGATCTTGAGGAAGGGTATATTGGCAGCAAAGACACCTGACCTTACCTAAAAAAGTAACAAATGAGAATCAATAACAAGGTCACCACAGAGCAGCCTGTACTGTATCTGCTAACCTGTCTACTGATGTGACCCATCCATACATTCATATCTCTCTCTCTCTCTCTCTCTCTCTCTCTATCTCTCATCCATCATCTGTATCAGAATTTGAGTTTAGAAGTGAGATATCATGGACTACTATTATCAGGATTATTTTGATGTGAAAGCCACTATGAAATGTCAAATGTAATGAAATCAGACTTTTGCTGAGAGAAAGTAAACTCATTTGGCTGTCATTTGACCAGAAGAAATGCCAGGTCAAATGGATTTGATATAACTATTTTTCATAAATTGAATGAACTAAATATATAGAGCCTCTCATGGACTTATGCTTAGAGCTTTAGCTTGGAAAAGAACTTACACATTTAGTTAGATCCTCTTCTTTAGCAGACAAGAAAACTTAGGACAGTAGAGAAGTCAACTGTTTACACGTAGGGTGCTAGCAGAGTCTGAACGTAAGCTTTGGACTCCAGAATCCAATATTATTCTTTCCATTGCATCAAGATCCCCCTTTTTATAAAGAAAGCTTGTTATCTACCTAAAAATCTATATGCTAAAAATTCAATAAATGGATAGCAAAACAACATAGAGCTGTAGCACATAAACATGACTAGAAATTATTGTGTTAATATAAATGAAGGATACATAGTCCTATGAAATCCAATAATTAATGAAAGCAGTCATTATTAGATGTCTTCTTGTTGACTTTTAGGATTTCCCATATATTTAGTTACTATATTACAAAGTAGGAACAATGTAACAAGTTTTGTCTTAAAATCTTACATATTTATATTTGAGAACCACTTTATTAAAAATAAAAATCCACCTACATGCTGTATTACAAAGTAGAAACAGTATAATAAGTTGCACCTTAAAATCTTACATATTTATATTTGAGAACCATCATGTTAAAAATAAAAATCCGCATACAGATTCAAGTCTGTACATATGTGTTCTCTTGCTATCATTATTGGTTACATTAATTGAGTTCTTGTTGAAAATTTTCATTGTTATTGGGATACTATCAGAAGCTCTATATGGCATTTTAGTTTCATGATTTGTTGATCACATTAGCACAGAGGTCTGAATTTCTGCTACCCAAGTCAACCCATTGCTTTATTAACTTACTTTCTGTTTAAAGCTGCACATTTTCCCCCAAACTCAACAGACTCATTGTTTTTACATTTTTGTTGTTGTTGTTGTAGATGGACACAACATTTTAATTTTATTTATTTACCTTATGTGGTGCTGAGGATCAAACTCAGTGCCTCACTCGTTTGAGGCAAGCACTCCATCACTGAGCCACAACCCCAGCCCTCAACAGATCGATTTTTAACAAAAGAAGTTAAGTCTTCTTTAATTAGGATACACCATAGATTATCCTGTATTTTTCTGTCATGGTCTGTCTTAATTAAAATTATATTTGACTTAATAAAACAATCCCCTGAAAATGCTTACATAGAATTAAAATACATGGCTGAATTTAAGCTGATTCTATACAGATATCAGTATAACTTGCTCTTTATAGCAAAAGTTTTGAAGTCAAACTTTTGGCTTGAGTCCGGGTTCAGCTGTTGGTTAGCTGCCTGACATTAGGCAAGTTGAGTACCTCTCCAAGCTACAGTTTCCTCACCTATAAAAGTGGAGAAAATGATTATAACACGCTCATGTATTTGTTTTGAGGAGTAGATGAGAGAGTTTATACAGTTTAACAATATTTCTGGGCTATGAATAAGCATTCTCTAAATATTCTTTATGATCATTATTGATTTATTTTTCAATCTATCAAAGACAAAATGTTTTATTTCATAAAAATCAGTGAAAGGCTCACATTTTCTCCTGTCTTCTCTAAAGATACAGCTCATCTTGATTTATTTTCTGAATTACAATTAGTTTAAAACTTCCCAATTTGCATGTAACATACTACTCTATGTTTAATTTTTAAGCATAAGCTGTGTGGCCCTAACTAGAATATAAGTTCCCTGAGGCTAGGATCCAAAGTGCTAAATATTTAGTAGCCAATTAACATAAATTCATTGATTTACTGGTTAAACATTAAAATGGATACGAAAGTTAGTTTTTTAATGACAAAATGTGTCATTTCTTTTGATATAATCTTATCACAACTGTAAAAAGGAAAAATATACAAGGGCAGATGATGAGAAATAAGATGCCAGTAAAACAGTTTTGGAATTTGCAAATAAGATCCTAAAAAAAAAACAAAACAACAAAAAAAACAACCAACCAAACAAACAAAAAAAACCACCAGACTGAGAAGTCAGAGGAAAAGTGAAATTATTCATCAGTAAAGAAAGCTCATAAGCAAGACTACATGGGAACTCCAAAGAGGCTCAAGCATTTGAAACACAAAATATATATGAAGAGAGAGTAATACCTGAAAACAATATTGTTTAAAAGCTTATAGAACAAAAAGTTTGATTTATACTTTTTATAAGAAGCAGAAATGAAATATAAGAAGTGAAATGTAATTAAAATATCATTCAATTATAGATAAAATTTACATGTTGAGATTGCTGATAAATGTTATAACCAAAATCCTAACATAGTAATAGTATATTTCTTTCTTTCTTTCTTTCTTTCTTTCTTTCTTTCTTTCTTTCTTTCTTTCTTTCTTTCTTTCTTTCTTTCTTTCTTTCTTTTTTCTTCCTTCCTTCCTTTCTTTTTCTTTAGTAGATTTAAATAATAGCATAAATAAAAGCATTTGGGTATAATGTGTTAGAGGTGTGGTAACTAAATTCTAGCTTTGCCTTTTAGAAAGAAAATAATAATACTTGAAAATTAAGTTGAACAAATGTTTACATAATTATATTATTTAAAAATATTGAGAAGGTACAACTGAAAAAGTGGATACCTTGAGAAATGAAAATATGGAATGGTAGCGTTAGTACAGAGATTTTTTTTTTAATGTTTAGAAAGTGTAGAGACTATTGGCTTTCAAAATTTTCTGCAAACACAACCTTAGATGTATGTGTGTGTGATATCTGTACCTATATATCTGTATTTATATTGATTTGGATATGAGGTGTCCCCCAAAGCTCATGTGTGAGACAATACAAGAATGTTCAGAGGTGAAACAACTAGATTATGAAAGCGGTAACCCATCCTAGTCAATTGGTTAACTCATTTGATGGTTTAATAATGTGATTGGATTTATGGTGGGGTGACTGTAGGCAGATAGGGCATAACTGGAGAAAGTAGGTCACTGCGGGGGCCATGCCTTTGTGGTTTATGTTTTGCCCTGGGAAGCAGAGATCTCTTTTAATTTCATGGGTGTCATGAACTAATTCTCTTTCCTATGCCATGCCCTTCCGCCATGAATTTCTGCCTCACTGCATGCCAAGAGCTATGTATTCACCACCGTGCACTAAACCCCTGAAACTATGAGCCAAAATAAACTTTCCTTCCTCTAAGTTGTTCTTGTCAAGTATTTTGGTCATAGCATTGAAAAGCTGACTAAAAGAGTATATCAAACTCTAATAAACATCGGCGAAAATATTATGATGATAAATAAATTATGAGCTCTGTCAGTGCTGCGATGGGCAAAAGGTGCGACTTATGCAGTTGAGGGGGAAAAAATAAAGAATGTCCACGCGCTGCTGCCCTTTTCAATGCTTTATTCATTCAAATCACTCAATACAATTTCACTCTATATATTTTTAATCAAGAAATGACAATCCTTAATGCTAGGCACTGCAATAGACATAATCACTTCACAGCAAACAATTCTAGATTAATTAATCCTAAGCACTGCAAACACATTTAATCATGACAGGCTAATGACAGACATTCCCTCTAGGTGCTAAGTTCAGGCATCAGATCAGAAGTCCCAAGCCTTAGGCTTTCAGTCTGGCAGATGCACACTCATTCACAGACTGTGGTGATCAGATCAGCAACCAAGGCAGGTTTCTCCTGGGATGGAGCTGATGGCTGGCTGAGGAGGAGATCCTAGGGAGAAGTTGTGGCTCTCACCCGGGTCAAGATGTGGCTGTAGAGTTTGAGACAGGTGAGAACAATGCAGAGGTTCAGGCAGAAGAGAAGAGTTGGATGTCAGTCCAGGTCCTCTTCAGGCTCTCAGGCTTCTGTGCATCAGTGTCAGCTGGTTGAATATCTGTTCATTTGTTCTATTATTTATACTAAATTTGGGGGCTTTTGACCCCCCTTTCAATCCTTATCAGCTACCACTGGATTTCTCAGTGACATCATTTACCCTGGGGTTAAAACATCTGGTCTGGTGGTCCCCACCCTGATCTTTTAGCCTTTCCCTCTTATCAGGGGAGGACAGCCTGCCAGAGGCTTCACTCTGAGTTTATCAGGGAGGGGAGAAGTGACTTATTTGTGCCTAAGGACCATACTGGAGGGCTCTGTTAGACATGTCTGATGAGACTGCAGCTTTCAAACTGGAGTTTTTAAAATGGAGTTGTTTAGATTCAGGCCTAAAGCCATCCTCTAGTCAGGAAGAGCTGAAAACATGTCTAGAAAAAAACAGTTTTCAGGGGCTGAGGTTGTGGCTTAGTGGTGGAGCACTTGCCTGGCATGTGTGAGAATCTGGGTTCGATCCTCAGCACTGCATATAAATAAACCAACCATTTTTCATACAAGTGGGGTTTAGAAAGGACATCTTTCAACATAGTTCTGCACTTGAGCCACACTATGGATATTGCCATGTGACACCATTGAAATCCATCTATCCTAGATTCTGATGTTTAAACCAGACATATACATTGAGGTAGGTGGATAAATGCCACATAAAATTCGTAATTGTTTTGTCTTCTGACATTATTTTTTTCTTAATATTTCTACTTAGGAAAGTTTTCCACTAACTACATTTCTTTTTTCATGCCTAAGGAAAGTTACTTTTCCTCCACAATATTCCACACTAGAGAAGAGCAGTAGCCTTTAACTGCAGCACATATGTTTGAAGACGAAACGTTGAATTCTAAGGGTTTTATGTAGACCTGCAGCATGCTGTTTGCTAGAAATTGAGAGTCTGGTAAGTGAGTCTTTCAACATTTCAGAGCTAACTTCCTTTTGCCTAAAACAAAATGGCTTTTCACTTCTCACTACGACACATTGTTCATTGCAAACTAAAATTTTTTGTCTACCTATTTCAAACTGCCTCTAGCAGAGGAGTTAACAAAGTTATTGAACTTTTAAAGTAATATGGAATTCAGTGATTTTGCAGCCTCTCCCATGGGGTTATTTTCTGGAGTATCTATTTCTGTCTGGAAAAGAAAGGGAAATAGGAATGTGAGTAACAATATGTAGGAAAGAATATAAAGACACATAAAGAAGAAATAAAGTGACAGGCAATTTTATGGCCTATAAAGTTAAGGTAACAGGAGAAAAAAAATGCTAAATTTTCACATCCTAGGAGTTATGAGTTCTCATTATTAGTTACTAGTATCATCCCTGAACCTGATAAAATAATTGAAGGAAGACTGTGGAATGGAGAATTTGTTAGTAAAGATGGAACTGAGTAGTAGAATTTATTTAAGTCTTTATCAAAGGCTTGGAACTAGAAGATCATTAATTTTCATCATTACACTGAGTTTCCTCACATTTTATCTAGAATCATTAATACAGTGTGCAACACGTGTCTTCTCATAATGTAGACCTCTGTGTATTTATTGATCTACCTTTTCATATACCCATTTTACTTAACCCGGGAGAAGAATGTAGGTAGACAGAATCAGATAGTAGAAGACATTTTGTTACTAGGGGTAGGGGATACCTTTATTCTCAAGTCAGGGCACCCAGAGAGACTGGGATACAGTTTTCTTCTATTGCTCAAATTAACTTTGATTGTTTTATCTTTATTTTTTTCAGTTCCTTAGGAATATATAGTAAGCTATGAAAATAAAACTGAAAGAGGACAAAACTGGCCATCATTAGTTTCATTCCCAACCCCAAAATACCTCTTAAAGCTTCTTGGTTGCCTCATTGACAGCTTTTCTGTTTGTCTCTTTTGGAACCTGGAACATATGAAAGATGTAACAAACTAAATGGACTAACAAAAAGTAGTAAAGCCACATGTGTGTTCTGGATTCAATCCTCAACACCACATAAATGTAAAATAAAGATATTGTGTCCACATAAAACTAAAAAATAAATATATTTTTTAAAAAAGGCAAACATGCTTTAAAAAAAGTTTTCAGTCTTGTTTATTACATACCTCAAGTGCAATTCTTAAATTCAGACCTATAATTGGTAACTTGTACATTAATAGAATTTTATTTGGAAATATTACTGTTGATTTAACTGTTTATACTGAGAATGGAAGTGAAATAAATGCTCACAGAATCATTATCAAAAAGATAATTAAGGGTTTCCTTAATTTCAGGACACAAGAGAGACCAAGAATAGAAGAAACAATATAGACATATATATGCTACTAATTCTGGAAGTAAAATTTAAGAAATTAGTTCAATTTATTGTTTTCGAATTTGAAATATGTTACTAGAGCTAGTAACTATAGTGCAATTAAATTCCATTTGAACAATTTCCCTTCCTATTTTAAACACATCAAATGGATAGACAAAAAAATGAAAAATAAAAAAGACAATCAACTTGTAATGTTGGAGCAAATGTCCTTGCAAGGGAAATCTTCAGATGCTATAAACAAAAAATAGAAAGATGGAGTGATGCACAGAAGAAAGATCAATATCGCAACAGCTAGTGTTCTAACAGCTCATGTTCTAACATGAGGCTTTAGGCCTCATGCTCAGAGGTACCTGGGACTGTCACCTTGCCTATAAGTAAGATGTGAGAACAGCTCAAACTTTATGACTTACTTTATGACTTACTATAAAACCATTAGGTTGTGCTGACCTATGAGTGGAACAGACTCTGCCTTTGGATATCACAATCCTGAGACAATGGTATGAACAGGTGCTGGGCCAAATATTTGCAGTACTAATGTAATGAAAGAAACCTAGTTGAACATCCATAAAAAATGGTCTGAACTCAGTGGATTGTATGGCACACTGGCCAAGGAAGCACAAAACTTATCGTATACAGAAACCTCCATAACTCAGGGAATGTGTGGATCACAGAAATGATGAAGAAACCGAAGGTCTGCATTGATTTATTCTAACCCTCAAAAATACTTTAAGACACATAGGATTAAATAGTTAAAAAATCATTACATATTTCTGAAGGAACTGTTAAAAGATTTAATTGGCAAAAAGGAAAATAAAGCAGGTAGGACTGAATGAAGAAAGGAAGATTATAAAACTTACAGAAAAATTTAAATAACTATTTCACATCAATATTAAGTGAAATCACTAATGTAAGGGATCATAATATGTTAGAAATAAAACATTGATATATAATAATAAAAACCTGGAATATGTAAGAGGGAGTTTAGGACAAATGCCAAGGTTGTTTTTGCAGAGAATAGGAAAAAAAAGAAAGGCAGAGGAAATGATTATATTTACAAATTGCTGGCAAAATATAGTTATTTATTTTAGTCAGAATTACTTATGTTAGGTGCTGCTATAGACAAACCCAGCAATATAAATGGCTTAATAATAAGAATTTATTTCTAACTCATGCAAATCTGATGGGAGTCAGGCAGCTCTCTCCCATCTTGAATCTATGCTATGTGAAACACATGCCCTGCAAGGTTCTTGCTGTAGGGAGAAGAGGCACACTGGCTCCTAATAGCTTCATCTTGAATCAGTCACTTCTCATTGCCCACCAGCTATTGGCTTCTGATGGTTCCAATATAATGACAAGGGAAAACAAATATGTACACAAAGGATATTTGTGAGCCATAAAGTACATGTATACAAATATTTACTAAATAGAAATAGATTGCTCAGCATCCACACTAATAGAGGATACATTTAAATAAAGAAAACGTAATAAGTTCAACCTGGGGAAGAAATGTAGCAGAGCCAAGGGAAATTATGTTAAATGAAAGTTACAAAATCAGGCTGTATAACTAAGCCCAAACATGTCAGAAATCCCAATAAATTTAAATATATTAAACTCTCGCATCCATGGCCAAAGAATTTAACTCAAAATATCGATCTGTTTGTTTCTTGCTAGGGACACAGCTAAAATATAATAATGCAATCATTGAAAATGAATCTATAAAAATGAATTATAATAAATTAAAGTTAACGTAATATTTTAAATATTTGAATACTAGAATATAAAATGAGAATAATAAAGGAAGGATTGACATCTCTTAATGATCAGTCATAAATACATAATAATCATGACTTTATGTGTAAACAATAAAGTAACGCTGAGATTTGTGAAATAAAATTTGAGAGAACTTTAAGCAAAAAATGATAAATCCAAATCACAGTGATATTTAAAAATATATTTCTTACAATGATATAGATCAAAAGAAAATTTTGGTACAGATGTAGAAAATAATATAAAGGAGTACAAATTGGAATGACACAAACAGGCTATTTGAGAACCAAACTATTAGGAAAGACTGATAGGAATATACAGGGGTTTCTACCTAAACTCAAATAACTCAGCTCTCTAAATGGCCCCTGGCAATAGCACCCAAGGGCTCACTTGCGAGGTGATTTGAGATCCTTTTCCAAAGCAAGTCTCTTCTTTGGATTACAGATTACTTATCTACACTGGCTGCCAGCCCGAGAGGATAGCAAAAATTTCCAGTAGCTATGAAGGCTCCTTACTCTCCCAATCATGGAGGGATATCCAGGTGTTTTGTGTCTCTTATTTTGCTGTTGTCCCAAGCCTCTGAATCTTACAAGGTACCAGTCTATGTCTCATTTATTTCCAGTGTCACTCTCCTCCAAATGCAGCCAGACACCTTACTTGTTCTCCTTTGAGTGCTGCTTTTCAGTCATCTTACATCCTAGAAAAAGCCAATAAAGAAAAAAAAAATGCAGACTTTAACTTGCATGTAATTAAATAGGGAAAGCACCTGCTGTGGTTTGAATGTTTCTCCCCTCCCAAACTCAGGCTGAAATTGAATTTTCATTATAACAATATTAGCAAGTGGGACCTTTAAGAGGCGATTAGGTCTGTATTCATACTGGATTAATGCTGTGATCCTGGGAGTGGATTCTTATAAAAGGCATAGTCCCCCTACCCCTTTCTCTCTCTGTGTGTAGTGTGTGTGTGTGTTGGTCTGTCTCTCTCCTCTCATCCTCTCTTTGCCTTTCTTTCATGGGATGGTGCAGCAAGAAGTCTGCACCAGATGCTAGTCCTCAGTCTTCAATTTCACATCCTTCATTAATGTGAGTCAGAAATTATCCAGTTAGTAATATTTTGTCACAGCAGCACAAAACAGACAGCACCTAATACAGAATATTTGCAAATGCATAAGATAATATTATACTCTGTAATTTTGAAAATGAACATGGCTATCGATAATGAAAAAATAAATCCGATAAAAAAGATAATAAGCATTAATCTTTTCAAAATCCTTCAGAAACAGAGTAAAATTATGGCATTTGCTAGTAAATGGTTGGAATTGGAGAATATCATGCTAAGTGAAATAAGTCAATCCTACAAAACCAAAGGTGGAATGTTTTCTCTAATATGCAGATGCTAATTCATAACAAGGTGGGGGACACTAGGGAAGAATAGGGTTACCTTAGATTAGGTAGACTAAAGTGATGGGAGAGGAGGGGATGTGGGGATAGCAAGGATAGTAGAATGAAACAGACATTATTGCTGTATGTATATATGTGACTACATGACCAATATGATTCTGCAACATGTAAACTCAGAAAACTGAGAAATTATATCCCATCTATGTTTGATATATCAAAGTGCATAAATGCATTCTACTGTCATGTATAACTAATTAAAACCAATTAAAAAAATTTAAAAAAATCCTTCAGAAACACACTGTTTTTTTTTTTACAATTGACTTTCTCTCTCTTGAAGTATAATTGATAAATGAAAATATTTATATTTAAGACATACAATGTGATGTTTTGATGTATATACTCATTATGAAAAATTACCATAATCAAACTAAGATATCTTTAACCTTGCCTAATTACTTTTTTTCATGTGAAAATACTTGATAACTACTTTTTTAGTACATTTCAGGCCTATATATAATCCATTAGGATTAACGATAGTCATAGAAGGTGTACTGTCGCGACCCCTCGCCGGCAAGGGAAAACACGACACAGGATTCTTCTTTCAGCAGTTTATTCAGGCCTTGAGTCATGTATCATCTTCTAGCACCCGCCGCTCGACACGCCCAAGCACAGCTTAATAAAGCCCCCCGCATCCCAGTCCTAAGCCGCCACGTGGATCTCTCTCATAGGGTGGTAAGGGATTGCGCGCCAACTCTCCATAAAAGGAGTTGTTTATTACAGGCCACAGTGGAAGCCGGCGCCATCTTCTAATGGCGGCCACGGTCTATAAGAATGGCTTACCACAGTTCCCCCTTCTATTTTATAAAACAATGCAGGCGAAAGTAGAGGTCCTATCCCACTATGCAGAAGTGGCTGCAATGTATGGTTCAGTCCCAAGGAGGCGCCTTCCCCAGACCTGATCCCATATCAGCCGACGCCTTTTTTCGTAGGGCGGGGCATGGATGTCAAACCCGCATGCAATAGGACATGCTTTCCTTGAGGTCCGTTGAGGGATCACTCAAGTGCAGTGCCTTGCCTCGCATCCTGCATCGTGACGACGGCGAGAAGTAGGATAACACAGGTAGCCTGGTAATAATGACAAAATTTAAGTTGGCAACACAATCCCTAAGCCCCAGAGGAAGGTACAGAGTCTGTAGCTGAGAAGAAAGACCAGTCCTGAAACCCATCTGCGTGCAATGGTAACAAGACCTGCAGAGTGCAAGGGCTATTCAGCACTGGGAGAGAATAAAGGAAGAGGACATGCCAATCCCAGTGCAATGTGAAACTAGCATGGGGTGCAATGGCCCTGCCCAGAAATCACTGTTTAAGATGTGCAAGCCAGATTTGTGGAGAAATGCCAT
>NW_025999977.1:19111360-19132085 GCF_001458135.2 Marmota marmota marmota | reverse complement strand
ATCTTTCCCTAATTTGTCCCAGCTAGGAATCGTAAGACTCCCTGAAAAGGCAAACCAAGGAGCTGCTATATCAGCTTCTCTCAAAAACATCTGCAAAGTGCTCTGCTTTACCTTAAGTCCTTTTGAACGTAGCAGCCCATCCAGGGCCAACAAAATTGGGCTTGAAGAGGTAGCGCCCATAATGTTTCCAAAGATATAATGAAAGTGAAAGTACAAAAATCCCCGCTCTCTCCTTTTCTACAGAGGAGCATCCCGCTACTTACTTGCGGATTCCCACTTACCTGGGAACTTACTGGTGCACCACCCTGACTGCTGAAAGTTCTGGATCCTGGGTTCGAGGAATATGTTCCACATGCCGGCCACCAACTGTCGCGACCCCTCGCCGGCAAGGGAAAACACGACACAGGATTCTTCTTTCAGCAGTTTATTCAGGCCTTGAGTCATGTATCATCTTCTAGCGCCCGCCGCTCGACACGCCCAAGCACAGCTTAATAAAGCCCCCCGCATCCCAATCCTAGGCCGCCACGTGGATCTCTCTCATAGGGTGGTAAGGGATTGCGCGCCAACTCTCCATAAAAGGAGTTGTTTATCACAGGCCACAGTGGAAGCCGGCGCCATCTTCTAATGGCGGCCACGGTCTATAAGAATGGCTTACCACAGTGTACATATGGAATAGGTATATAAATTTAAATTTTATTCAAGTTAGAATAAAATTAGAGGCAGAGAGAACAGGATAAAAATAACATTTGTAGAATATTTGCTAAGAAATTATTATTATTTAAAATTTTTTTTTTAGTTGTAGAGGGACATATAATCCCTTTATTTTGTTTATTTTTATGTGATGCTGAGAATTGAACCGAGTGCCTCACATGTGCTAGGCAAGCACTCTACCACTGAGCCACAACCCCAGCCCTGAGAAATTATTAAAACTGAAAATTCAGAAATTTTATAAGCCAAAAGCCATGGCATTACTTTTTTGAAAGTGTTGCAAGAAATAATTGTGAACATACGATCTTATAATTAGCCAAACTGTCTTTCAAAATGAAGATGAATAGAGATATTTCCAATGCAAACAAAACCATCGATTTCAGAGGCAATAACCCTGTACTGAAAAACAAATCAAATAACAAAAATAAACAAACTTGAGGGCATTCAAGCAGAACAGAAATATTCACAAACAGAAACAATCGTGTAGTAAGATACTTGTGTGCACACGCATACACACACACACAAAGGGGCAAAATGAGAATAGATCTAAAGCTTTATGAATTTTAAGTATATGAAATATTGGACCAGACATGGTGGTGCTTTTCTGTAATCCCAGCAGTTTAGGATGCTAGGCAGGATGACTGTGAGTTCAAAGCCAGCCTCAGCAATTTAGCAAGACCCTAAGCAACTTAGGAAGACCCTATCTCTAAATAAAATATAAAAGGGCTAGGGGTGTTTCTCAGTGGTTAAGCACACTTGGATTCAATCCTTGTTACCAAAAATAAAAATAAATACATGAAATATTGGAATACATAACAGCATACATACTAAATCCATGTAAAGTAGTAAAGATAGAGTGTGAGTGCTGATACTGTGCACCAATGAGCTTCTAAAAGAGGAATGAACAGTAACAATGACCAAGTAATAGAAAGCAAGGCAGGAAAGGAGAAAGAAAAGGATTAAATAGCAAATGCCCCATTTAGAAAATAAAGAGCAAGTCATTGGATTTAACCCAAGTTCATCAGTAATTTTATTAGATGGATTGTAAGAAAACCCTAGATATTGGGGCTGGGGATTGGCTCAAGCGGTAATGCGCTTGCCTGGCATGCATGGGGCCCTGGGTTCGATCCTCAGCACCACATAAAAATAATAAAATGAAGATATTGTGTCCACTGAAAACTAAAAAGTAAATATTAAAAAATTCTCTCTCTCTCTCAAAAAAAATGCTAAGAGGCTTGAAAATAAAACAAAAAGAGAATGCTGCAACAGAAGCCACATTTTCAATATTAGGGTGACACAAGAATGAAAGTAAAAGGATGTGAAATGATACATGACACAAATGTTTATAAAAAACAGCTGGTAATCTTTAAAGCAAGGTGTATTATCAGAGATGAGAGGGACATTTTGTAATGATAAAACAATCAATATAATGGGAACACATATCAATCCAAAATGTCCATATGCCTAATAAAAAAGATAGATCTACAGATAAAAATAGGCCAACACAAATTATTGCAGGTTTTAAGATAGCTTTCTCAATATCTGGTGGAACATAAATGTGAAAGAAGTGAGATACTGATTGCAAAAGTGCATTTTGAAAACTTAACCTAATTGAAATATAGGGAGTACCTAACACTTGAACAGTCACATTATTTTCAATGTCTCATGGAACATTTATACATTAATCAAACCGTAACTATTTCAAAGAATGAAACCATACAGAGTAAATTATCTGTTCATATTGAAATTAGCCTAGAACTAAGACAATAAAAACCAATACATCTAAAATGTTTTGACATTATGTAACAACCACCTAACTCACCTGTGAGTCATAGAGGAAATAACAAAAATTAGAATATATTTGGCCCTTGTGATAACAAGATATTAAAACTTGTATCTTGTAAATTTAATGTAGAGCTTAGAATATGATTTAGAACAGAAAAGTATGTAGTAGAAAAAGGGCTGAAAAATCAATGATAAGATTTCAGTCTAAAAACTAGAAAGGAAGAACAGAAATTAATTCACTAACTAAGCAGAAGAATGAAAATGGCAAAAAAATAGGAGCAGAAATTAAATAATGAGAAAGTAGATATATTTTTCAAGGAAAACAAAATAGTGCCAGGTGCAGTGGCACAAACCTGTAATCCCAGTGACTAGGAGGCTGAGGCAGGAAGATTGCAAGGTAAAAGTCAGTCTCACCAACTTAGTGAGACCCTGAGCAATTTAGCAAGATCCTGTCTCAAAATAAAAACCAAGAAGGGTTGGGGATGTGGCTTAGTGGTTAAGCACATCTGGATTCAATCCCCAGTATCTCTCTCCCCAACCCGTCAAAAAAACCCAACATAGTTAAACATTATTCTTTGATTAAAATTATTAAAATCCATTACAAAATATATCAATGAAAAAAGAATACATCAATTATTGATTATAATTTCTCCAAAAAAGAACAGTTATGTAAAATAGACAAGTTCCTTGAAAGCTATAATTTATTAAATGAATACAAGAAAGAACAGAAAAACCAATTAGTTCTATATTTATTAAAGAAAAATATTGATCATATTCAAATACTTCTAGTATGGGCTCTGTGTGTGTGTGTGTGTGTGTGTGTGTGTGTGTGATATCATATTTCTTAACACTTTTGTGAGATCAGCATAGCATTGATGTAAACAGCTGAGGAGGATATTATAAGATAGCAAAATTATGGATAAATGTCTCATATATATAGGTATAAAACACTTAGATAACATAAAGGATTAGATATTATAACCAAGCAGAGTTTATTTCACAAATGCATGTATGATTTGAGATCCAAAATCGGTCAATGTAATTATAACATTAACAGAATAATGCAGAGATAAAAAAAAAGAAGCAGAAAAAGCATGTGGTAGAATTTAGATCTCTTTTATGATCTATAAAAATATTTCAGTAAACTAGTAAAAAGCATGTGATAGAATTTAGATGTATTTTATGATGTACAAAAATCTTTCAGTAAGCTAGTAAAAAACCTTAGTGAAAATTAGAAAGTAAAATAAATATGTACATTATAATAGCACCACCAAATAACATTAACATAAAATTATGTAACTGAAAAAAAGAGACAGCACTATCTGTAAAATACCTGGAAGTGTTACACGTGATTGGTCAGAATATAATTGGTCAGAATATAAAATGGCTAGGCAGAATTCACTAAAGGTTAAAAATATGCATAACCTTTGTCCTAGGAGTTCCATTCTTAGCAATTTCCCAGAAGAAATGTGTATTCACTTGGATATAAAGACATATAAAAATGTTCTTGGTGTTACTGAACAGGGGTCTAAGGAGGTCCCTCAGAGTGGGCAGTGGGACCTCAACTCAACCAGGTGTTCTTGACTTCCACCCCTGAAAAGAATTTTAGAATGCATGGAAAACAAGGCACAGCAAAGATTTACAAAAGGACATCAAAGCAAAGGTATACACACCCCAAAAGCAGGGTGCAGAGCTCCTGTCTCTCACAGAAGAGGAGAGACACACCCAAGTTCTATCTCTCTGATGATATATAGAATTTCCCTGGGAGGAAGTGTCCTCAGGCAAGCTTTTGTGAAAATCAAATCCTATGTCAATCATGTGATATTGGGGGTTCAGAATGTTTCTTTTTGGTTAAGCAGTCTAGCCATACATCAGTAGTGGGCACATTGTGTATGTCTTTGAATCGTGTGACATTTAAATTGATTTTTTTTTCTTCTAGTTGATCCAGTACAAGCATATGCTGGAGGTTTTGTTCATCTAATTAAACAAATAAGCATGTCTGGTCATGTTCATGAATCCGGGTCTCCACCAGTTAGGTTCTCTTTTTCTTTCTTCTTGAGAGCCCACCTATCTCATGGATAATCTCTTTATTCATAATAGCCCCAAATTGGAAACAAGATCATTATTTTCCAACAACAAAATGGATAATATGATCTTATTTTAAAAATAAAATATTATAAACAGTGAAAATAAATAAACTTTACAAACAACAGTACAAGCAAATCTGATTGAATGAAAGAAGCAAATCTCTAAATACACACACACACAATTATATGTAATATAATTGTACAATTCTATTTCTATCATGTTCAAACATAGGCAGAATAATATAGGGTGATGATGAAATTCTGGGACAAAGGGTAAGCTAGTCATATACTACATCTTCATATTAATATGCATAAGTTTTTCAAAAATTTATCAAGACACACATGGATTTTGTAGACTGAAGTAAATTTTGTGAATTAAGTTAAACTTTGAAAATAGTTTTAAAAAAACATTGAGCTGGTTACAATGGCACACACCTGTAATCCCAGTGACTTGGGAAGCTGAGGCAGGGGGCTCACAAGTTTGAGGTTAGCCTCAAAAACTTAGCAAGGCCCCAAGCAATTTAGTAAGACTCTGTCTTAAAATAAAAAATAAAAGGACTGGTGATATAAGTCAGTGGTAAAGGGACTCTGAGTTCAATCCACAAATAATTAATTGATCAATTAACATATAATAGGGCTGGGGATGTGGCTCAAGCGGTAGCGTGCTTGCCTGGCATGCGTGCGGCCCGGGTTCGATCCTCAGCACCACATACAAAACAAAGATGTTGTGTCCACCGAAAACTAAAAAATAATAAATATTAAAAAATTCAAAAAAAAATTAACATATAATATTAATTTAGAAAACAGCCAGCAAAAATTCATGAAAGAATGGTAAAGTGTTATTCAGAATATGAACAAAAGCTACACATTATTTAGGACTGATTTAAATAAAACCAAAACATACAAAAGTACATAAATAAAACTGGTAGATGTTGTAGCAAAAACTGGCTACCCATAGTTTTCCAAATTCACTTCCACTTTGTGTTTATGTTTATACTATTTTATACCCATTAGATTGACAAAAATCAAATCAAATAAAAATACTCAGTGTTAATGAACATTTGGAAGGCTCCAAATCTCATAAACATTTTATAGCAATTTAAATATATTTAGCCAGATTGGAGAGTAAATCAGGAATTTTGAGTACTTTTAAAATGTACATATGATGTAATTCAGAAATTAAAATTCTAAGTGGGTAGCTAGAGGAGAGCTTGTAAATATGCCTAAGAGAAATAGAAAATATTTGCAAAAGTAACATCATTTAAAATGATAAAATTTGGAATCCCACATACAAAAACTATCCATGGATGAATGAATAAATAAAATGTACAGCATTATTTGTTGAATATTATAAAGAAGATTTCAAAATCAATGAACCAATATGTATCATCATGAGCAATCTAAAAATGATAATTCAATAATACAAGCAGTTTTAAAGAAAGGCATTCTTAGTATGTTAGTGTAAATAACATACTATATATTGATTGTATATACTATATACTTGATTATATATACATCAGAAACAGAAGTATTTCTGAAATAGAAGTATTAATAAACAGTAAGACATTGTCTCCCAAATCACAATAATTATAATTGCCTAATTTTTTTAAAATTTAAGGTTAGGAAAGAACAAAGTCTTTGGAGAAACTATATTAGCATTAGCGTTAAGTTTTCAGATTAAAGCATGAAGACATCTTAAATCGATCTCAGGAATATGCTTACTTCATATCCAATATTTTAATAAATGCAAACTAAAATTTTATTAGGAGTTCTATGTTTTCACTAGGCTAGCTTTGAAGAAGTAACAAAAACAGTACATTTTCAGAATATCTATTTTGTTAGAAAATGTGTACTGTATTTGTGAAAGTTGTATATTGAATATGGATATCATATGGATTCTTTTTTTGAGAGGAGGGTATCAGGGATTGAACTCAGGCACACTCAGCCATTAAGCCACATCCCCAGCCAGCCCTATTTTGTATTTTATCTAGAAACACAGTGTCACTAAGTTGCTGAATGGCTCGATTTTACTGAGGCTGGCTTTCAACACATGAACCTCAGGTCTCACCTTCCTGAGCTCCTGGGATTATGGGTGTGCACCATTGCGGCTGGCTGACTATCATGCACATTCTAATGATGTGAGGAGGAAAACATTATTCCCATAATGACACTGTTTAAAGTAGGGAAAACTTTGCAAAAGAATTCAATATCCATAATATGTAATTAATGGGAAACATCCCTAAATTGTAGAGCAGATGGACAGTATCTAAAGATTGGATTTATTTCACATTCAGTTCTAAGATTTATTGTATTCAAAAAAATTTTTCTATCTATTTTTAAATTGATAAACAGAAAATTTCATGTTCTATGGATATAGCTCTGTAAGTCTTATGCCATATAAGTGTCATGTAAATGGAATTACAGATAGACTTTGTAGTTCTTTGGATCTGGCCTCTTTAGTTAAGAAAATGCATTTGAGACTCAAGGTGCTTTTCATTTCAGTACTGTTATTTCATTGTATTAATTTGACTGTTTAATTATTCAGCTATTGAATGACATTGGTAGTTTCTAGTTTTTTAGTGATTATGGATAAAGCTGTGAAAGACATTTGCATCAGATTTTGACATAGAATGCTGAATTAATAAGTATGGATTTGTCTGTAAGTTTGACAGTTTTACATCACTTATTCTGAATCTCTTTTAAGTCTACTCTTTTTTATCTTTTATTACATATATTTCTATGAATCAGAAACAAATAGTTAATGTTTTATTTTATTTATTATTTAATTATCAAAGTACTATAAAATTAATATCTTTAATTCCCTATGACTTTATAACAATCTCTAATAATATTTTAGTGTTACTTTAATAACAAAATTATTGTAACTCATGCCATGGTAAATAATTTCATTCATTATTATTTAGGATAGAAAATAACCAATTACCAATAACCAATAACATGTAAGATTTTGTCTTTTATTTAAAAATAAACTTCTGGCTGGGTGCAATGGTGTACACCTGTAATGCCAGCAGCTTGGGAGGCTGAGGCAGGAGGTTCAAGAGTACAAAGTCAGTCTCAGCAAAAGCAAGGCACTAAGTAACTCAGTGAGACCTTGTCTCTAAAATAAAATATACAGAAAGGGCTGGGGATGTGGCTCAGTGGTGAGCGCTTCCTAGTTCCATCCCTGGTTAAAAAACAAACAAACAAACTTCTAAAGAGAATTCTACATTTATGTTTTGTTTTTTATTGTTTTTTAGGTACTAAAGATTGAACTCAGGGGTGCGTAACTAATGAGGCACATCCTCAGCCCTTTTTCTATTTTATTTCAGAGACAGTGTCTCTGAAATAAAATAGAAAATTTAGAGTTGGTTAGGGTCTTGCTAACTTACTTAGGATGGCTTTGAACTTTCCATCCTCCTGCCTCTGCCTCCTGAGCTGCTGGGATTTCAGGCATGCGCCACACTTCTAGGTCTTTATTATCAAATAGAAAATAGTGTTCCATGATTTTGAATATATATGAAAAGAATGTCCTATGTTTTTTAAGAAATGTAAAACTGATGGTAGTTTCCTCTGTCTCTGTTTTTTCCTGACCTTACATTTTTAAGAATCCACAGACCATTGTAATGATTGTGATTTGGGAGGCAGTGTCTGATCTTTTAAAGTTCATGTTTACATTCTCAATTTTCATTTGTGGACTACTGATCAAAATTTTCTATAAAATTGTTAATATGTCAAGACATAGTATAGCTCTCACTTGAAAGCCTTTGTTACCTTTAAAGAATACAGACTACATCCTTGCATTTCTCCTCATGATCTGGCCCCCAGGACTTGGGATCATGGCAGAGTGCTGGCTTCCCACTTTTTGCTTTTCTTTGTATTGTTAGTATTATTTTCAATCTGACCTTGATTTGTAAGAATCTTTTAAAATGACTGTTCCTTTTACTGGAAAGTAGAGTAGTTAAAACTGTTTAATATAAATTACAAGTCAATTTAAAGTGGCAAATTCAAACTGTTGCGTGCCACAGTATGTTAAAAGTCAGTGAAGCAAAGATGACTTCATTAATTTCTGCTTTGTAGAAATTTCACTGTGTTCTGATATTTAATTTAAAATTTATAATGCTTGGTATATCAACTGAATAGGTAATAGGGGAATCCATATATTAAATATTAGTAACACTGATATTTCTTGCTTAATATAGTAATGAATAGAATTAGAAAGTCTAAAATGCTCCTTTAATACCCCAGTAAACCACTCTGAGACTCCACAGGCCTCAGGACAGAGACAAAAAGCAAACAAAAGTTTCTCTGTGTACAAAGTATCTTCCTAATGTGAGCATTGTCTGACCCATCTGTGATTTATGGTACCTTCCAGTCCGAGGCTATTTCTTTTTTTTTCTTTTATTATTATTATCTTTTTATTTGTTTTAATTAGTTATACATGATAGTGGAATGGATTTCGATTGTTTGTACACAAATGGAGCACAACAGTTCATTTCTCTGGGTGTACACGATGTAGAGTCGTAGCACATGTGCAGTCATACATGCACCTAGGGTGCCCAGGTCCATTTATAACCTGATGTGTTATCTATAAAGTTCATACTTGCTTTGACTGTGAACTAATCTCCAACCTATTCCTGGGACAGTTTCCTATAGTGCAAAACTACACACACACACACACACACACACACACACACACACACTGTGCGCACACATTAGGTAGGAATAAAACAAAAATGAAAAACAAACAAAATACTATAACCTTTGTGCTTCAGACCACAGTGTCATGCAAAATAAAGTGACACAGTAATAGTCTGTGTGCTTCAAGCCTTCCTCTGCTATGTGAAAGCCCTAAGCCTCTTCCAAGGTGCTTTCCAACCAGTTATGCTATAGGAAGGGTACGTCTCAGGCATTGCTGGCGAGGTATCCTCAGTCACCACAGGGCCTTAATGACTTCTTCCTCTTTGTTCTGATGTTTTTCATAATGCTTGGGATCAAGTTCCCTACTGCCTGATAGGGTGCATCCGGGCAGATCATTGGTTATTAACCTTGAATTCATTCAAATCACAGTTTTTCTATTATACTATTAAACCATTACATAATGTTTTATTACTCTGTGGATAATTTATAGCCTTTTCCAACCTATACTTCTTGTATAAAATGGCATCTCCTCTCCTCCTCGAGGCATACTTCATTAGCTTTTAATTAAAAATAAAACTTCCTTTTGCAGAAAGACATTTTAGTTAATTTGTCAAAAAATATGCACTTATTGATTTCTTAAGTCGTGCTCAGCATTATTCATGGGATTGGCATCATGTTGAAGTTAAAAGAGTGGATTCCTTCCCAGTGAGTGGGCAGTGTAATTAGGGAACCAAGGAAAACACACAGGATATTACTGATGCCAAAACGTTATGAAATAAAATATGATACAAAAGAAATAAAACCGGAAACTGTCTTTGGTATACTGTCTTCTTACTGAATCATGTAGCTCTCAAGTTCAAATGGTAAAGGAGTTATTACGAAAGACCTTCATGGATTTCATCTCCTTCCTATGTCTCCACCTTTTTTCTTCAGAACAGACTCAATGATAGTATACATTTTCATAATCTTTTTCTTTTTCTTTGCTGACCATAATCTCCTTAGGAGACCTTAAACTTCTCAAGGGCACAAAATATAAATTCTACTTCTTTGTCCATCTACCATAAACCTAGCCAAGTGCTAAGCAAGGAATAAATGCATGATGAGATGTTTTAATCAGAGCTGACAGATGGTTTTATATCCCTCACTATCTGAGGAAATGCTTGCTTACATCTGCCCATGTGTTTTTAAATTTCTGTATGTCAGAGTAAAGGCGAAATATTTGCTTTGGAGGCGCATTGGAAACAGAAATGTTAAAACTTCCTTTAGGGAAAATCCGAGGCAAAGGGTCTCCTATTCTGGTCCATTCCTGTGTTTGATCCCTTGATTCTGTGATTAACTATCTCATTTACAATTGACATTGAAAATAAATTTTCCTCACTTGTTGTAGCTTCATTTTTGCATTCTTTCACTACTGGCTATTATTTATTAACTCAGTGACTGCATTATTTACAGTAACTGAAAAACAGTGCTGAAGATTTTATGAGATCTTACAACATCTGACTTTTAGACTGTTGAAATGAAAGAGTTTGGAAATAGTTTCTGCCACCTGCCACCCAGGAGGTCCAAGATGTCCATTAGAAACAAAATCTGGGTAAATTATGACTGAAGTCATTCTGGCTTGTTTCTAGTTTGTGCCATAATAGTTTTATTTATTTATTTACTTTGAAAGATTGACCATAAATATTGGGAACTAGTATTAGGATTGTAATTTCCATTAAAGCATCGGTAAAACATTTTCAAAAGATTTTTAATGCTTGATGTTTGGGTTTAAAACTAATCAAAAGGCAAAACAAAACAATTATTTAGGAGTAACTAAGGGTTTTTTTGTATAAAATGAGATAGTTAAGAAAATACAAATAGCTGGAACCTGTCAATAGCTTAAGTATAACAGAAGCATAATTTTTAGTTTTTAATTTCATCAGTATATAATATTTATCTTTGTTGAAACATTTCTCCCTCTACAGAAATGTTCCTTCAGAATCTCTTCATACAAATCATATTATATCATTTTTTTTACAGGCTAACATATTTGTTAATAATTGTTCTCAAATTGTTTCCTGCTAGGTTTTCTATCATTCCAACAGTCTTTGTATGCATAATTTCCCTTTAGTGTCTTTTATGAGCAATTCTTTATTTCTGATGGCTGATAGAGAATGACTTTATAATTCATTTTTGAATAGGTGAAATAACTTACAAAATCTCTCAAAGCAGGTGTATCTACTTGCTTGCAGCTTTGTTGAGTCATATTTTTTTGGAACCTCCGGAGGATGTTGACTTAGCATGATAAAAATTATTAACTGGTGAAACTATAAAGAAAACACAGATTCTACTCACAGACTCATCCTAACCTTTCTCATCATGAAATGCATTTCAAAGACATAGATGCTTCCTTTTGCGATGTATCTTGAGATCAGAGGATGAAAAAAGATTCTCCATAAATATGCATCAAGTACAGCTGTTTGATTTATACATTATGCAGAAACATTAAGAAAACAAAGTTGAGTATAACCTTGCAGTAACACACACACACACACACACACACACACACAGCACACCATTTCAAAAAGAAGCAGTGTGAAACATTTTAGTCTTTCATGAAAATTGAAGAATTGCAATTTGGCATTTGAAGATGTATTTAAATCATTAAAACACTACTGAAATCTATTTACTGAATCCTCAATCCTCTCTCTAGTTTCTGTACTATAAAATTTGGTTTTCAAACCAGGGGGGATTTTTCTTTTTGACATGATGTAAATTCCAACAGTGCTGTTAGGTTGGAGTCTTAGCATCTCCTCTACTGCATAGGTTGAGTAACTCTCTCCATTAGAAGACAATCACTCAGAGAAACAGATTGACTATGCAATGGAAACCTGTCCTCAACCGTCAGGCCCCTCCCACTTGCTCAAAGCCTTTCCGTATCTAGAGAGGACCCTTGGCAATAGGTTCTTAGGTCAATATGTCTCAAGCTATTAGTCAGCTGCTAAAACTTATATTTGAAACATTTTTAATCTTTAGACAGCATACATTTCTTCCTAATCATTATTTGTGTGTTTCCTAGGGTGTATTCACCCCTATGAAATCTGGATCTCCACTTGGTCTCTGCATAGGACTCAGTCTGGTAGGCTCTATCTACAAACTGTAATAACTCAGTCTCCTTATCTCTGCATCATCATTTCACTACTGCTGTTTGTGGATGTTGAGTGCACTGGTTGAACAAATAATTTCACTCAAACCAGGAATCAAGGAAAGAGAATCCAGCCAGGCACAGTGGTGCACACCTGTAATCCCAGTGGTTTGGGAGGCTGAGATAGGAGGGTTGTGAGTTCAAAGCCAGCCTCAGCAATGGCGAGACACTTAGCAACTCAGTGAGACCCTGTCTCTAAATAAAATACAAAACAGGGCTGGGGATGTGGCTCAGTGGTTGAGTGCCCCTGAGTTCAATCCCTGCCCCCCCCACAAAAAAAAAGAAAGAAAGAAAGAAAGAAAAGAAAATTCAGTTGATTAGTTGATTTTCTTTCAAGAACTGTTACATTAGTAGCCCCATCATATTCTATTTGTGTATATTTGGAATAGGTAATTCACCTTTGAATGAGAACTCCCAGGAATTCAGAAGTCTTTGAAGAAAATTTGTAATTCAAAATATAAATAAATTCAGAATGAGATTATTTGGGCATATCTTTGTTTTTCTTCTTTCTTATTTGTTACATTTAATCCTGAAGTTGAGGTGTGTATTAGAACTCTAAGTTTCAGCCTTCTACTGCATTTAAAAAATAGTTAGCAAAGAAACCATTTAATAGAGGAATAGGTACATTTATATTTGCACAATTACTCCACTTGAATCTTAGTTTTTTTTTCCCCCTTAGGTTGTTGGATAAATAACAGTACTTTTAAGAAAAGAAAAGCTAATTAGGGAACAATTAGATGGGCATTTTGCATATTTTCCTTTTATACAGAATTCCTAGTAGACAAGTTTCTCCAAATGTGCTGAACAATAGAGTCTGATATTAAAAGGCAGAGCAGGCTAAATATGGATAAATGTGAAATGCCCCAATTATTTCCTGTGGATTTAATTGATTGAGCTCATTTTGGGGGTGTCTTTTCTATTGACTAAAAATTGACTTCTTAGACCAACTTACAAAATGACCTTTGAAGAAGAAATTTTCAATACACTTGTTCAGTTTCCATGCCACTAAAAAAGGTGTTATTTATAGTTAAGTACAATAATTTTGTATAATGTACAGCAGGTATCATTTTAAACATAATAAATGAAATTTTGATTTTAGGCACTATTTATAAGGCACTTCATCTTACATTATTCTACATTAAAATCAAAGATACCCAATTCTATGCAGGGGTTTCCTTCAAAGTCAATTCAATAGCCACATTTAAACTCCAGCTTTTCCTATTTTACACTTTGAAGTTATAATAACATACTAGTGACCTTTTTTTAGAAATTTAGTTCTGCATGTTAACCTTACTAAAGGAAATCCACACATTATATTATTACTCTAAGTCTTCATTTTACTGTGCAGTTAACAGAAACATTCACTTAACACATGATGTTTAATTTCCTCTTGAGTTTTGGCTTATTATATTCTATGTAATAGTGGTTAAACAACAACTCAACTTAGCTCAGGTTGAGAAATAACTGAATGTATAGCACAGAAAAATATTAAGATTGTGGAAGTGAAACTGGTGTAAGAATGTACTTGATGACATTCAAATGAACCCATTTATTAGTAAACTACTTCCAAAAATAAAATTAGGAATTTAAGAGAGCCACTTCATGATTCTTATGATATCAGAATGTTTAGAAAAAATGAGAACAAACCATATTCTTTTAACTGTACACCTTGTGCCCAAGGAATAGCATTTTGGAGATTGAATATTAATCTGGCATCCCAGATTAATAGATGAAGTAAGTCAAATTAATTTATGATGTAGTCAAATCCTGGCTCTACTCTCTAGTAGTTGTATGACTTTGGCTATGATAAAGGATCTTTCTCAGTCTCCAGTTACTTATCCATTAAGTATAAATATAATATGTAATTAATATTTGTGGTGAACATTAAATATGTTGGTATTTATAACATTTATAAACTATTTTCACACACCTTTTATATAACTGATAAGTAAGTCTTCAGATATGAATGTGTATACATATGTTTTTATAAACCAATCCTCAGTGATTCATGTAAAAACAAATTTTCTAGATCATTCATAATTATTTAAAATTATTTCAGATAGCTGTCTTTCCAACATCTGGTATAATTTTATCATTTTGGCAAATATATAGAGAATACATATGTGCCTGAATGAGTAAAGTTATAAAAACACATTTATTGAGGTGGGTTGTGGAAAAAAGTAATCATTTTAACATTGAGTCTGTGTTACTTGGATCCCTTCTGGTGTTCAGTTAATCTATGTCACAGTTTCCTTTTGACTTTATCAACAATAGAGTACATTCTATATTTTATGGGAACCAAAATTTTGTTACTACTATTACTACTACTACTTTGTAAATATCATGGAGGAAATATCCTTATTGATATGGAACCAGAAATATTATAAGTTCTCAACAAATATTTGTTTGTAGATTTATTTTTTAAAATGCCATCCTGGGAATGTTTTCTGCTTGATTTTATATTAGAACTTGACCTATGAAGTAGGTCCAGAAAATTTTGAGGAGAGTGTTGGCATGTGACAATGTATAGACTTAGGCTTCAGGTTCATGCATATCATTTAAATTTTAAATAATGTGATTGACAGAGCTGTTCTTGTCTTTTCACTCAAACATAAATCTGTGGTGTCCAGTTGATTGTCCTACCATAGCACAAGATAGGTTTAACTTCAGATCTAGCTAAATATTTTCCCAGTATTAAAAAGATCGCTCTATATTTTTCCTGCATTATTTTATCAAATTTTCTCATGCAACCTCATTACTCTGCTGCATGAAATTTTTCTTCCTATCCTACTGTAACATCATGGTAAATAGTTTAGTCTCTAAATCCAGACCATCTATGGATAAGTTTTTACTCTGCTCTTACCAGCTGTGGGATCCTGGAGAATTTCATCAAGAGAAATGTGCCTTGATTTCCATCTCTAAAATGGTAATAACTACAGAGCCTGCATGCATTTGAACAGTGCATGTCACATAGAAAATGTTCAATAAATGCTGCTGCTTTAATTATTGTTGTTGTTGCCTTGTTAGGCAAACTCATTTACCCCTGCATTCTATCGGACTGAAATGCAGATATTATCTCTTAGAGTCCAGGCCAATTTACTCACATTTTTTTAAATATCATTGACCCAAGTGATTCAGAATATTTCCACATATGATTTTAAAGGATTCTATTTGAAAATACACTGTTAATTTTAGTAAAAGCAGATAAAAAGCAGTTTGAGAGAGGGTTATATATACTTATTTAAATATTAAAATTAAAAGTAGTTTTATACTTTGTAAAATAATTACCACTGTTAATGCTATCAAATACTATCAAAAGTATATGAATATGTGTGTTTTCTGTTGAAACCCAATTAGATGTTTCAGTGGATGCAAAGTATTGTTCATGTATAAATAACAGGGATATTCAATGATTATGGGTCAACTTTTAGATCCAATACTACAATGTTGCTACATTTTCATTACTTCAGTTTTCTAATATCAATAAAGATTAATGGACATCTAGAATTAAAACTTGAAAAAAATAGAATTAAAACTTGAAATATTCAGAACGAAAAATCATCCTTTGCTTTACAGAATACTTAATAAGCACATGTATGTATGTGTCACGTCATCTATTAACTATTAATGATTTCTCTACTTAAAAATGTTTTAGGAATGTCTCCATTTAAAGGTTTTCCTGTGTTGGTATTTAGGCATCTTTCTTAAAAATATTATTTCAAAATAAGAAATATATGTTTTTATTCTTCAGAAAGTTTTTTGCTTTTGACTTATTCTTTTTGCTTCCCAAGACTGCAGATCATGGTCTTGCTAATTCTGAGGAGCAGAAGTCAGTTTCTGCATCATTGCCATTGGTGATGAGTGATACGTTTGACAAAGGTTAGGAAGCTTTTATAACCACTTGACAGCAATGACCACTGAAGATAGCAATTCCCACTCATTTTTCTGGAAATAGAGCAGCAACATCTTTGTTCAAGAGTTTCCATCTGATTTAGAAGACCTTTACCCTGTGCATTTCTGTAAATATTTTACTCATCCTCTCAAGCTAGTCTATATAAATAGTATCTTTTCCCCAAAAACTTTTCTCTAGTTAGAATTAAAATCTTTCTTGTGGGATTAATATATATATATATATAAGTCATTTACTTATAATCTTACTATATACATCCTGTAACACTTTTTTGACTTATATAAAGTTTTTTCTTCCCTTGTCAGTAGAGAAGGGATAAAAGTTGGATTCACATATAGTGTCTAATTCTGTATCCTCAAAATGCCTAAGGAGGTACAATTAATGTGATATACATTTATTCAATATTAGTTGAATTGTATTGAAATGGTTATGGGAATGAAAACACTAAGGCAGGAAATACTTTAGTTCAACATTTATTTCCACTAACTCCTATTTATAAATTAATTGGCTCTTATTAAAATTTGTTAACAGAAGATTCTGTACTATAAGTAGAAATTACAATGCAGAGAATTCAGTTTTAAATGCAAGGAAGCTACAAACACCATTTGGAATTCCAGATTAAAGTGAGATGGTTGTGGGTGAGGTTGTAAGAGAATGAGAAGAGATTGGAGATTGGCCTGGAATATTAGATAGGTTAGATGGGAATTAGATGGTTAGGTTGGGAGAAGACAGTTGATACAGCCTTTTAAGTAAAGGCAAACTGCAGTTGAAGGTGGGTAAAATCACTTAAGCATATAAAAATTGGAAGCCATTTCACTACTGCTATCTCTATGAGAAAGTATACAACAAGCACTCAAGGAGACTTGAAATAGGTGAGCCATGAAAGCTGAATTGCATGAGGATAAAAAAATTCCATTTACAAGGAGCACATATCTCAGATAAAGATACATGGTGGTCTGGAATCAAATGGCACTCAGTACACTGTGGCTGATGGACATTTGCTGGCTTCATCTCCAGGGAGACCCGAATGTGTTGCACTGATTAACTGAGCAGGGTGTCTCATTTCTATGATTTAGTTCCTCCAAAAGTGTACTCTCAAGTGCAGGGGTTTATGCAGCATTTAATTCTAAATGGCCCATTTGGAAGTAGAAAAAAACAAATCAGTATCAATTTGACTGAGAAATTTAACCATAGTAATGATGAAAAATCACCAATTGGCAGCTCTTAAACTCCTTAGTACTAATAGTCAATGTAGGGAGAAGACTATGAAAATATATAAGTAAAATGGAACTGATCTCAGACTATAAGGTTAGGCAAAACTTGGAGGTACAAACTTTTGTAACTTAATGGAAATATCAGACTTAACAGTTGAGGTTAAAGGTTTTTTCAAAAGGAAATTTTAAGACTGATATGAAAATTGTCTATTTTTAGGAGACTCTAGTCGCTATAAGGGTATAGCCGTTAATTAGCAATGAGGTTCACAAATCAAAATCCAGATTCAACTCTAAGCTTTTTATTTATTTATTTTTAAATTTTGGTACCAGGGATTGAACCCAGGTGCACTTAACCACTGAGTCATATCCCCAATCCCCTTTTTATTTTATTTTTATTTTGAGGCAGGGTCTCACTAAGTTGCTTAGGGCCTCTAAGGATATTTTTGACATTCTATCCATTTAATTTTTGGTTAGGCCCCTAATAGTGGTTTTATCTTGGAGATGATACGGTTAACTTCGGGGCATTAAGAAAGGACTGCAACAGCATGAGTTAAAGCTCTAATTACACTTTACACATTCTTATTCCATTGAAGACCAGTTGAAATATTGGGATATGACATCTAATATCAGGAAACAGACTTTCACGTAATAGATTAGCTAGTGAATCACATGAAAAAAAGAGTCACTGAACTATATTTTCGGGTGATTTCAGATTTTAAAATATGGCTCTTCAGTGCTCAGTGACGTCATTATTTTGCATGCACTGTGTGTACATACACATAACTGACAATGACAACTACATACAATTCAAAGAACAGAAACATGCTGTTTTGAAATTTGTTCAGCATAACATGGCTGGGTTTCAAAACAGAGACATATTTGTTTTCCACCTTATGGCAGAACATCCATCCCTCTCAAAAGTCCATCACTGAAGACCTGCCTATACTCTGATAAATTTAGTTATATCTTAAGAATTTTTTTTTCCCTTCAGGAAAGAATGAGGAGAGCTGATACCCTTGCTGACCTTCTAGCATTACTCATGGTTGAGAGAATAAATAACACTATACCACCAGTCTCCATGTAAACACTAGCATTTTTTTCCCCCAGCAACCTGTACCTAAACCATAAAGGGACTTACAGTGTCCTTTTAACCAAGTAATTCTGAGAATGACTGAGTTTTTCTAAGCACATAGCTCAGTGCCCGACATGTGGATGAGATGAAATGCATGATACCTTCTTAAGCAAGAGCACTCTGCTTCCCAAGAATGCCATTTTTTTAAAGGGCTTCTTTTTATAATTGTGGGGCATGTGACATGTGGAATGTTCTTCTGTGATAAATTGTAATTAAAGCTTCTATTTTTAAATGTGTTTATATCCTGTATACTTAGTATGGGCTGGCAGTTCTATCTTGGTAGGCCCATGGTAAGGAAGGAGAGAAGGATTAAGGGTCAAGGAGCTGAACTTGAAACCACATTGATGAGTGGGATATAGGAGTTCCAGAGCTGGGGAGGAAGTGCATCTAGTAGAAGGAAGGTCTGGACTGGGAAAAGGAGCTGAGGCCATTTGATTGATTTATTGAGCTGCTTCAGTTAAAGGAGATATAATGCCTACCTTGTTTTGTCAATTAGCATGCCTCGTTGTATTTGAAAAATAATGTGGATCATGCCTGCAGCTATATATATTTTTTACTTTAATTAATGTACAGTTTACTTATGTTTGAACAAACCTAATTTTACTGATCCATCTTCAAAGGTATACATAGATACATCCAGTTATTCTGTTATTAGCAATGCATTTACTCTGATCCTGTCATAATTTGTCATTCCTCCTTACATCATGATGATTATGATCATGAGAAGGATGAGTACGATTAGGGAGATTATCAACAAAGTCATTATTGATCACCAGGCACTGTGTTAGCTGCTCATAAACACATGATAACACCCCTACACAGTCAGCTGAGTAACAACACAAAAGTAAACAAATAAAATATGTGAAAATGAGTGCTATGTTAAAGGTTTGTCTTTGGTTACTGCATTTCATAATCTATAAGCCAATCTTTGGCGCACTAGGAAGGATTTCTTCAGGACAAGAGACAACTAATTGCGTACTGGAAGGAGGAATATGAGCTATCCAGGGGAAAGAGTGAAGAAAAGAATGTCCTAGGCAGAGATAGAATCTTGGACAAAGAGCCAAGAGGAAGAAAGCTCATGAGAAGCTTAGTAAGCTACAAATGATTCCATTTACCTAGAATCTAAATTTCAACAGGAATAAAAACAGGTGATACCAGAAAAGAAGAGAAGTTTCCTTCCTTATTTCCCCCTTCCTTTCTGTTTTCCTCTCTTTCTTCCTTCTCCCTTCCCTCTCTTTCCTTATTCTTCCCTCTCTCTCTTTCTTTCAATATTGTTTGCCTTATAAGTTAACACTCATCCCTACCAGGTGCTACCTTGAAGAATCAATTCCTTTATGGGATCATGGGAAGCCCTAAGATTCTTAGTACAATTGCTTCTCATTTTATTTTGTCTCCCTAATTTTTTGCTCTCTTACCTAAATATCATTTATATATAGAAAAATAATTGAAAACCACCCAGTCTTTTGTCATTTTTAAAAAAGAGTTTATTCTATGTTTTAGGAGATATTTGCAGCGGACCAAGCTTCTTCTATTAGCAAGTTCCCAAACCACTCTCCTGGAGATGGGATTTAGCTCTGTTCTGTAACAATGCACAGTGAATTTCTCATTTGCCCTTAAGCTCCTTGGCCCGGTGACACACCACTTTAGGTTTAATCAGTCAGAAAAATCACAAAAGCTCCCAGTCTCAAGTGACCACTCTGACCTTTTTTTTCCCCTGAAAACAGGAAGAGAAGAAATTTCCCTATTTTGTGCAGTCTGTCTTTGATTCTCTATACACCTGTGTGTTTTGTTTATTTCCAATCCACTGTGACCTAAGTTAATGCTGCTTCTGTCAGTGGGAAAGCAGCAGTATGCTTTTCTGCCACTATAAGCAATCGTTTCTAGAGGTTTATCTCCTTGAGGGTGTAATTTTTATCAGGATTTTTTGAAGGGAAGCAAAGAACATATGAGAAAAACTCAGGCAACTGCATACTGGGGCTTGGCTGGAGAAGGATTTAGGTTTGGTTCATTTATTAAAGCCAAAGTTCTTGATCAACAAGTTCTCAAAAAAAAAAAAAAAAAAGTCCC
>NW_025999977.1:19099509-19110973 GCF_001458135.2 Marmota marmota marmota | reverse complement strand
TAAAAAAAAAAAAAAAAAAAAAAAAGTCCCACTTTCCCTGATGGGGACCTGTAAACCACTAGTATCAAGTCACATGTTCTCAGATACCTTCGGCTTAACTTCTGAATTTATAACAACCTGTGGACGTTTTGACTTTTTCTATTAGTTACATGAAATTCCATGGACATTTAGGACCCTTTATTCTTAACATGTGACTTCTTACAAGTAGTAAGTACCTACTCTTTATGTACTTTTGTCGAATAATCTGAAGTTAGTTGAGTAGTGAGCTGTTATCCAGAGTATTAGAGCACAAAGTTTGGAATGTGAAATGGTCAGGGAGACATTCTATCCCATGTTTTTCTCTTGCAAAGAGTAACTGCAAAAGCCCCCAAAGGCACCTCTTCCAACCCAAACCTATTTCAGAACATTGTTGATTTTGTATTTTAAAATGTTCAAATGTGTTTCTGCTATATTACAAATATATTTTTGTTCATCAGCTCCCTCTGGTTAAAAACTTAGTATTATTCAGTTTGTTTTTATGAACCTTTAAAAATAAATTTCCCCTTAATGCTAAGTTATTTGTTATAAACTGAATATTGGTGTTTTGGTCATGCTGATCATCATTTCAACCTTTGTGGAGGTATGGTATTGGAAGAAAATGTCAGATGCGGAAAAACAAACAAGTAAATATAAAAACATCTTGGACAGAGAGAAATGAGTTTTTCTTTTTGGTTGAAGTATAAGTAAGGTTGTAAGTGATTCTAGGAAAGAGAAGTAGTGTAAACAAAGCCAGAGAAATAAGGGTAAGCAGAACCTGTTCTTTCTGAATATATGGCCTTGTTGAACCGAGAAAGACTGACTTTTGTCAAAAACAACAAAAAAAAAGTTAGGCCCCTGTTTAGCTTGTGGGAGGTAACTTTCAAGCCCTCGGGATGTCTAGCCTGATAAGAATGTCTGTACCTAGCTGGGTCCTGCTGGATGATCAATGCTGACAATGTAATTTTTTGTGCCATGCATTAGATATGAAATACACACACACACACACACACATAAATACTACACACAAAATAAATCAACACTGCTTATAAATAAGGGAGCATCCATGTGAAGGAAGACAGAACTATTCAAGGATTCAATTCCACTCTGATGCTTGCTCAGGAAAGCTCTCCTAACACTCACAAATACATTTTCCAAAGAGTGTTCAGCTCATCTTAAATTGATTATTTTGTCCATCTGGGTAATCCAGTTGTTCTCTTTTGCTTAATCATCTTTCAGACATGTCTAGATGCAACATTGTCTCTGGAAATGCAAGTTAAGATCCTTTAGAGGGGAGAGAAAAGAAGGCATTAGCTTCCCAGGTAGCTCAGTCTTATGTAATGGTGGTCAGAGTTCCAGTTCATATCAGTTTTGTCTAAGAGCCATTGGAGGGTGATAAGAAGAATACTTCAGAGAGGCATATGTTCCAGAACAATTTTCTACATGGATTATTCTTTTATCAGATTCATAAGGTTGATTCTGGCTTTATGATTCTGTGTGTACAAATCTCTCACATATTCTGAAGAGCCTGAATGTGAGTAGTGATTCATTTCCAGGCTGCCATCTTAATGGTCAGTTTGTTTGTGTGAATGGGAAGGATTTACAAAGAAACTGTGACTCACAGGAGTCTACGAGATGTGAACCAGATTTTGATGTTATTTTAGTTTGGTGAATAAAAAAGAACAATGAAATACTTTGAATAAAGTGTTTAGAAATCAAGGCCATAATATGTTAACATAAAAATATATGACTTCATTCAAACTACTTTATATGTGTGCTTTTAGTTTTCTCATCTCTAAAATGACCTTGTAGAATCATTTACCCTGATGTCAATTTCAGTCTGAAAATTATTTTCTTATATAATTGTTGAATAATCATTCTTCTAGAATTAACAGAAAATTTGATCTTAATTACTTGCAATCTCAATTGCTCAGATATACAAATATGGCATACCTATCAAACAACTCTCTTTCTGTCTTGTAGAAACTTATTATGAAATTAAAACGTGTTGAACAACTGTGATTCATCTCATGACCTGTTAAAGAATGCACATTGTTAGTACTAGTTACAAGAACTTATTAAATGATAAATGAACCCATTGGCTCATAATTATACATATTTTGTAGCCTACTCTATTCATTCTACTCTATTGTTACCTTGAAACTATTGATTCACTTGGAAGCATTGTTCATGTACTGGACCCCATTTCAAAAGAATGACCCCCAGAAGTTTCTAGCTTTTCATGAATTTAGTTCTAAATTACATGTCTCCTCTGCTCACCCCACCAAATTCTATTTGTCTCATTCCTCACCATCGATTGCCTTTCTTAAAATGAAATTGGCTTCACTGCAAACAAAATACAGATGTCATATTTGGCCACTGTGTCTGCCTGCTTCATGCTACAATGCTGGACAATCCAATGAGCAGAACAACTGTGGGCCATTGTCACTACAATGACAATGAGGGGAGCAGGCACAGTGTATGTTCATTTATTATGTTAACAGCTCCTTCCCTGACTGTGATGCCACATCATGTGGAAAAAAATGCTTTCCATACCAACACAAAAAAATTGCACCGCAGCAGGTTACTTTTGACAAACCACAGAATTTATCCATAATCTCTAACTTACATGGTAATGTGATAATGTAAACAAATATTCTGAGAATTGACATAACCATTCTGATTCCATGGGCCTAAATTAATATCCTTCAGTCTCTTTTGCTTGGTATCCTTTCTGTTTTCTTTTAGTGAAATTACCCAGAGTTGGGGAGGAAAAAGTTTTAATCCAGAAAACTTCTCCTTCTCTATTTCTCTTCTATACAATCCTCACTGGTCTTGATAATTTTCTTATATCATTTTCTGATTTTAGGAGACTGATTAGGCAACTTTAGCTTGTGTGCACAGTCACAAAAGGTCTTGTACAACATGATTACACGTTCTCTAGAATCCTCTTCCAGGGTGATATGAGCAGTAACCCCTCTGAGAGTCTGTTTATAGTATTTCTTCTGTACTCACATAAAAAGTTTGGAACCAGGATTTTCATATAACTGCATACTTGATGCTAGCAAGATATAAGACTTTGAATTTTGAGTTTGAGGTTAGAAGTGGTTGTGGACAATACTTACTCACATAATGATACCAATTTAACCAGAAATCTGAATTTTGATTTTTGGATACTAGTTCAGATCATAGCAGAATAGGACTTGAGTTTGTATTTCTCACCAGTAGGTTACTGTTCTTTGTGTGCAATTTCCCCTTCAATATTGTGGTGCTAAAAATGCTGATGTCAAAGTAGGAATAATTGAAAATTTAAATATGCAGGATATTTCTCAAAGGAGAAAGGAGAGAATATTAAGACTCACACAGAAATTGGAGAGACCATCACTGAAAATTAAAAGACTATGGGATAACAAATGACTTTCTTTAGTAAAGGAAGCAAGGGGAGGGGTACTGTCTATAAAACAAGTAGAAATACAAGAGTACTATTCATCTTTAAATGAAATATTTCTCTTACTGATTTTATATTTGAATATTATGAATCAGCTGGAACAGATTACCTAGTATTCTGGTGAAACTGAGGCCAAGATTTTTCCCATTTTCATTATTTCTTACTTTCTTTTCCTAAATATTAGATAGATATGTAGGATCAATGACAAAGTACTGAAATTCCTTCCTACTTTCAATCCCTTGCCTTCTTCCCCACTTCACTGCCTTCCAATAGAGCTTTGTTACTCAAGGAGTGTTCCATAAGCCAGCAGCACTGACATAGCCTAGGAGTTTATAAGAGATATTGAATCCAGTTCTTGTCCAAGAGCTCCTGAATTAGAGTCTGTTAGATATAACATTATCCCAGATAAGAGGTGTTGCAAAAATAACAATGCATTGCTGCTGTTCTCTTTGCCAAGCAATGGTAATAGTGAATCTCGATTCTGATATATATTATATGCTAGTATATTCTTTCGGCTTGGAATAGTGATCATAAGTGAATAATTTGGGAGTTTTTAGTTTTTACTTGATTTTATATACAGCATTTTGACATTTTTGAAATTTGACAAATATAGTACATGAATGAGATAATACAACAAATGCAAAACAACTTTGGAGATGCTGAAGGAATTATTTCTGTTCCAATAAAGGATTACCCAAGCTCTAGGTGTGTAAGAAAGACAGAAAACTTTTATAACTTGAATAATGGAAAGAAGTCTGCAGCTTAAGAAAAATTTGGAGCAATTAATTTCTGTGTTAATTAACTTTTGTGTTAGGAAAGGAAGATGTTAGTTTTGTAACTTTAATTTCAATGTGGGAAATTGATAATAGAATATGTTCTATTTTACTGACATTATATTTGTTTCACGAGTAAAGAAACAGATTAACCAATCTCTTACTTTTTCTATTATCTATTTGTACAACTTTTCTTAAGATATAAGATTAATAAAATATTTTTTGTTTGGTTCCCATTTTAATATCTTACCCTTTGATAGTTATGCTAAAGAGCAAATAAAATAATAAATTGATTTCCACTTTATAAGTATTAGATAGATATGTAGGCTCAATGACAAAGTACTGAGGAATATTTTAGAGAGGGTCTCCCCCAAGAAGAAGAGCCAAGCCTAGTTAAAACAAGCTTAATTCTTTGTCTCATGATTCATCAAGAATAATTAAAAGTCTGGAAAAATTAATATAAGAGAAAGCAAAATAATAATAGTAACAACAAAAACAATAATAATAACATCAACAAAGATAAAACAATTCCCTACTTCTGTCATTCTATCTCTTCTTAATTGGCCTCCATTTGTAGCAAGAGCTCCATAATTGACTAGATTCCAGGAATATGTTTGGACCATGCTCATCAGTGGGCTATACTGTAAACAAGTTATCTGCTCTAAAACAGAATGAATTATGAAGGAAATGTGGTAATACTTCACAGAATTTGATAACATGTTTTTCTTTTTAAAAATGACTAAAGCATCACAGTAAGAATGCCCCTTTCATTTGTTTGCAGAGTCCTTGAATAATTCTGTGTTGGAAAGTTCCTTAATCAATTTCAGTGTCTGGAGGCAAAATAATTTTGAAATAAGCATTTCTGGAAATGGGCAAATTAGTTCAGAATTTATTATAATATACTGAGTGTTTTAGTCTACTTTCTATTGTGTTAACAGAGCACCCGAGGCCAAGTAATTTATAAAGAAAAGAGGGTTATTTTGACTTACAGTTCTGAAAGTTAGAAAATCTAAAAAGCCTGGCACTAATATCTGCTCAACTTTTGATAAGGGACTTATGCAACTTCAACTCATGAAAGAAACTGAAAGGGCAAAGAGAGGAAGAAAGGACGGAGGGTCAAACACCCATGATAGTTAACCCATTCCTGTTTTAAAAGCATTTATCCATTCTTGTGGTTCCATTCCCATGACATAAATATCTCCCATTAGACCCCCACTTCCAACACTACCACACTGAGGAATTAAGCCCCAACATGGGTTCCGTTGGGGATGAGGCATATTTAAACCATAGCATTAACAAAATGAGGTGGTCAGGCCAAATTAAAAAATATGGGAACACAGAGGAAGTAAAATGCTTATTTCAAAATTATTATGCCTCCATACACTGAAATTGATTAAGGAACTTTCCAACACAGAATTATTCAAGAATTCTTAGGTGCAATTTGCATCAGAGGAAAGGAAGGACTCTTGCTTTATTTTGGGATCACTTCAACCATTATGGAGCAATACTGTTGCTGCTAAAAAGAATTGGCTGTAGGTCATAAGGAAGTTTATGGGGGACAACATCCATTCAACCTTTGTTAGGCTTGTATATGACAATGATTAAGGAGATATAAATACCGGGTAGGACTAGGGCTAAGATACTTTGATAGGTGTTAGGTTGTTTAACTCTACAGAACTGATGATGGAAGGACATGAGGGTAATAATTTAGTACAGAGAGAAAACAGAAGAAGAACAGGGCAAGTGACAGGGAGGGAAGGGAAGGAAGGAGGGCAAAGAAGACAAATTCCTGGAATAGAAAAGGAGGGAAGGAGAAATGGAATGAGAGGGCATTTGCAGAAGTGATGAGAAGAGACAGTCTGAATGTCTTCTACTCTTTTGTCATGGATGACACATGACTTTGGTAGATATGAAAAAGAGGAAATAAAGCCAGATCTTTTAAATCTCAATAATCTGAGTAGTATCATGTTGAAGTGTCACAGTAAATATTGGGTGGGGTGGGAGGAGAATTTAGAAAAACGAAGCAATTAAAAACGTCAAAGTGTCAGATTCTGTGCAGATTAAGGAAGATGAGAACAGAGAAAACACCTAGGTGTGTGCTATTTGAGTGCTGATTTGAGGGAGAGAAAAGATGCACTAGAACCATAAGGGAAGAGGACAGATTATTGGGCATAAGGAAATAATCAACAAACGAGGCAAAGAACAGCAAATTTAGGTTGGAAAATAAGATAATAAAAGGACAGAGGAAATCACTTAGCCCATGACTCATGAAGGGCATTGTGCAGATAGGTACCATGGTAGGACAAGGACCTCTGCAATAATATCTTTGTCCTCAAAGAATCTTACATCCTATCAGGTTGGTACCAAAAGCCTTTACATTGCAAAACAAGTATATGGTAAATATCCCGAGGCCTAGAATTCCTTCCATGCCCTCCTCTTCTTCTAATGACTACAGTCTAAATACAGTGATCCATTTTTATTGTCTGGATTATTGCAATGGACTAATAACTTCCTTAAATATCATGTCTTCCAGTTCATTCTCTAAAAGTGATTCACAATGATACCATGTTGATATTTTTGCTTGCCAAATTAGTGAGTGGAGGCCAGGGGTGCTAGATGCTATGATGCAAGGAGCAAACCTATAGAAATAAGATTTGCCCTGTATGTCTTAACATTTTCAAATGTTCAAGTATGTTACATCCATTATGAATGCAACCTGGTATCATTATGGGAAATAATCATCTTGAAAAGCTGTTATGAAACGTTTTATGATAAGTTCAGTGGTTTAGTGAATGTTATTTTGGAAAGGGAATCTGCTGCAGAATGAGTTAAATTTTATTGAACTCCGTATCCATGTCGTTTTTCTCATGTACCATAGCATCTCCTACCACACGTTTAATTAAAAGAATTTCAGAGGAGAAGTGCAATAGTATGAATTCATGGAAACCATTTACAAATGCTAACAGTGAAGATTCAGAAACTCCTTTTGACAGATTTTTTAAAGGTGTTATAAATCAGTAGTGATACATGAAAGGCAGTTCATGAATTTCATTTACAAAGATTCATTTAAAAATAATATGTATTGTTGCATTACTACTTATACTTTTGGAAATCTTAAAGGAAATGATAAGTAGTATAATCTGTAAAAATTTAAATATTAAAATTTAACATAACCACATTCATTTTCTTTCCCTGACACTATTTCCAAAGGTTTCTCAAATACTTCTATGGTTTCTTGTTTTATCTTTTCTGCTTCATTCTCTATTTCTTACTGCTTAGAGAATAACATAGTTTCCAATATCTTTTTAAGTATCAGAGATAGTATGTGCCTTGATAGGAGGAGGGCTTTTAAGATAGGGGTTGATTCTTCCTTGTCAACCAACCAGTGCCATATACAGAGGAAATGATTTGGACACTGTGTTTATTTATAAATGAGTCCTATCTCATTTTGTAAGATTTCACAGTATGTTTGTTTTCTTCATGCTGACTGTGTTTATTTTACCTATTTATTTTATGATCTGGTAATTCTAAATATTGGGATGATGCTATATATCTCTCCTTCATGACTGCTTTGGTTTTTACTTTTTTGTATATCTCTACTATTTAATTTTCATGTTTATTGAGCCTATAATATATCCCAGGAATATATGATATATTAAATATATAACATTAAAACAGAAAATGACAAATGTCTTCCTTGATGGAACTGGCATCATAGCACGGGAGAGAGAGAAAGAAGAACTAAATGGAGTACAATTTTTATGAGTGATAACCATTGCTGTGGAGAAAAACAAGCAAGATGAAAAGAATGAGGACTGGCCTAGGAAAGATATTTCTGATTTTTATACACAGTAACTAGGGAAGATCTCTCTGAGACAGTGACAAGTAGCTTAATGAGAAGGAAATGAGAAGGGAATTTTGCAGACATCAGGGGCAGGCACCGGCAATTTCAAAGGCACCCATGCAGGCATTTGCCCGCCATCTTCAAAAAAGACCCATGGAGGGGTGAACAACTGAGCAAACAAAGCATGTTAACTGACAAAGGAGGCTGGAGAATTGCCATAGAGAGAAGATGGAGGACTTGAAGATCACCATGAGAAATTCAGCCTAAAATTCTACGTGAAATGAGAACAGATTTTAGCAGAGTAGCACAATCAGATTTATATTTTTAAAGAATCACTGTGGATTCTGTTTTGAAGATAGCCTTGAGGCAAGGGCAAAAATAGAAGACTAATCCAATATGTATTACAAGACTAATAATATAAACTTAGGAATGTTCTCCCCCTGCTTTAAGACCAAGCTCTACAAGTGTTTCCAAACTGAAGGTCTAATGACATTTGTGTTCTGAATTTAAGCAGCACTTGGCTAACAATACTGTTTTGCTATATTTGCTTACAGCAATTTTTTTTTTGTACCAGGGATTGAACCCAGGGGTACTTTACATTGTACCTCATCCCAGCCCTTTTTCACTTTTATAACATTTTTTTAAAATAATTTTGAGACAGGGTCTTGCTAAATTGCTTAGGGCCATGATAAATTGTAGAAGCTGGCCTTGAACTTGCAATCCTCTTGCCTCAGCCTCCTGACCACTGGTATTACAGGCATGTGCCACTATATCCATCTTACAGCAACTATTTTTTTGATAAGTACTTACAGAGATGTAAAAGGTGCCAGACATTATGCTGGAACTACAGATAAAATGGATGGTAAAAATACATACAAAAATGTCTACTTCAAGCCAGGCATGGTGGTACACTCCTGTTATGCCAGCAGCTTGGAAGGCTGAGGCAAGAGGATCGCGAGTTCAAAGCCGACCTCAGCAATGGCGAGGTGCTAAGCAACTCAAAAGGGCTGCAACGTAGTTCAGTGGTCGAGTGCCCCTGAGTTCAATCCCTGGTATCTAAAAGAAAAAAAAAAAGGTCTACTTCCATGAACCTTTAGTGCTTATATTCATTAATTTTCATATTCCTCCTCCCATAGATTCAGTGTCCGTTTGAAAGTAACTCATCCCATTCTGTACAGGTTGATTTATTCACTTATTCCTTAATCCATATGATAACTGAAAGTCTGTGTGCCATGTACTGAGAAACTCCTGTCACTCAGAAAAGTTGGACATATTGGCACTAAGTGAATATTTAGTATAGTCAAAGGGGAGGTGGCTAAGGATTAAGAGGCTGTATCAAAAGATATAGTCAGGGGACATGCAAATTGTGCTCCTTGTGTTGGAGGTGCTGACCCTAATAGCTTTTGCCAATGATTTGCAAGCCTTCCCTAGTCTCAGTTTCCTATGCTGACCTCCACTGTCAAGGCAGGACAGTAATATTTGCTGACCTTTCAGGGATGGAAGAAAGAACAAGAAAAACATGCAAATGATTGCATACAAATGATCAGGCTTAGACTGGCTCAATATAAATGCTAACGAGAAAAGGATGCAATTCACTTCACACTATGATTTCAATGCACAAGGAAACATCAGACCATCGATTACCTCTCTCATATGTGAAAAGTAGATGAAAAGAAATCCAGCACTCACAACAATAGAATTTTGTTCAAAGTTCTTGTTATAACATGTCTTGTTTAAGGATCAAATATTTATTTATGGTCATGAAGCATTAGGTGATGTGATTATTGTCTTATAATTATTAAAGAATATATAGAGATTTATTTACGATTTAAAACAATCTATTTTCCCCAATCATTGAAATGGAGAGAATTCATTTAAATTATGAACTTCTAGTAAAAACTTTTAGCTGTACTTTTGATTCTTTATCCTAAATTTTTGTATTTCTATTTATTATAAATGAGGTAATGGCTGATTCTCTTAATTTGTGTAATCATTTCCAATTCCTTTGTATACTCTGTTCCAATATATTGTTATGGATGTTATCTTCAATTTATACTACTTGTTCCTACACTATTTTTGAGTAAAATGGACCTGAAAACAGGGCTTCTGAGTAGGTGAGATGCAGGCAGTAGGTTTGGAAAAAGCTTGTGTTGTGACATTACTACTCAACACTGCTCATTTTATGTAATTTGAGGTGGACAGATTTGGGGGGAACCCAAAGTTCATCCTTGCACTGATTTCTCTCTCTTTCTCCCCTACCCCTTTTTCCTACCTTTTCTTCTTTTTCTTTCAAAACTCATAACAATGATATATTTGAAGGGTCAGATTCACTTATTTTTTAGAATCTTATAAACCATACATTTCCTCATTATTAGATACTTGCTAAATAATTTTATCTCAAAGTAGATGATAGTTTTGAAATGACTTGTATGAGAAGGCACATAATGTCAGTTATTTTTCCCAGTATTGATCCCTTGGCGTAGATGGCATCTGCCAGAATACTCAATTATAAAGTTACATTTTCTGTTTTATAATTAGTAAGTAATCTGTGGAATACAATTTGAGACTATTTGAATATCTTGTTCACAACAAAATTTGTCTCATCTTTTTTTTCACATCCAGTGCAGAAAATCTGGTCTATATCTGTAATCAGTTTGGTTATGAAATGGCAACTTTCTAATTCTCCTCTTCCTTTTATACTTTTAGTCAGCATTATCTAATAATGAAGAACAGCACCCTACTTCTTTTAGTATCACTCAATTGCTTCATTATCATTACCCAATTTGTTATATTCTCTAATTAAGTATTTTAATGTTCAAATTGTCACAAACTTAGCCAGCAGCGACTGCTTCCAGACAGATTTCTTATCCATTAAAATGTTGAATTATATTTTCACAAAGTGCACAGAACATAAGAATATAGCCTAATAAATATGACATAACCCAATAAGGTTTAGGTAAGGAATATACATATCCAGCACCCAAATAAAAAAAAATTGTGTGCTATTAGAAACACAAAAGTGCTTTCATTTACCTTTCTAATCAATGTTCTAAAACAAAAGTAATTATTTTGCTTACTTTGAACATCATAGATTTGCTTTTACTTCTTATAAGTTTTTGCATTAATAGAAGTTTACAAAATGTATTATTGTATCTGACTTTGACTATTCAAAAAATATTTGCAATATTCATATTTTATGCCATAGTTCATTCATTTTTTTGCTGTAATAATTTTCTATTTTATAAGTTTTAACCATTTGTTGGGGCTGGGCATGTGGCTCAAGCAGTAGCGCCCTCTCCTGGCATGCTTGCGGCCCGGGTTCGATCCTCAGCACCACATACAAAAACAAAGATGTTGTGTCTGACGAAAACTAAAATATATATA
>NW_025999977.1:19068845-19099493 GCF_001458135.2 Marmota marmota marmota | reverse complement strand
ATATATATATATATATATATATATATATATATATAAAATTCTCTCTCTCTCTCTCTAAAAAAAAACCATTTGTTTATCCTTTTGACAAGTGTTTATTGATGTACAAGTATGTTATTCCATTTGGGGGCTTGTAAATGATGCTGTTATGAATATTTTATCATATGTCTTTTTTAAGACGTGCATTGTATTGGGTAAATACATTTGAGTGGAAATGATGGGCTAGAAGTTATGCCTGATTTCTGTGAAATATTTTTCAGTGTTGCCAATAGAAGTTGAGAGTATTGACTAACAAACATTGCCACCAACAATTGTAGTTTTGTCCCAGACATTCCTATGGATGTGTTTTGTGCTCTTTGTTTATATTTACACTTAGGTCATTATCTAGATCAATGCCATTTTAACAACACTGGGTCTTCTGATCCATGAGTAGTTGTGACACATTATTTAGATCTTAAAATTTTCACTAAAATATTTTTTTATCTTTTCATGACCATGTTTTTGCATTTTAATCTCTAGGTAGTTTATATTTAAAGATGCTACTGATATAATATTATTTTAAGAATTTTAACTTTGATTATTTTGGGTTAGTATATAAATTAGAGTGGATTGTTTATACTGACCTAAATATAGCTAAACCCACTTACTTGTTCTTATAGCTTATTTAAACAAATTATAGAATTTTTCATATAAAATCATTATAAACATGAATTAACATAATTTTATTTCTAATCTCTTTCTATTTTCAGGGCTCTTTGTTTCTTGCCTTAATATACTAGCTAGAATTACAATGTTATGAATTGGTGAGAATAGATGTTCTAACTATATCCCTGCCCTTGGGGAAAAAAGTACTAATTTACCACTAAGTCTGATGCTAGCCTTACATTTTTCTTAGTTTCTCTTTATGACTTTTGGAAATGCCCTGTGTTTCTAATTTACCAAGATTTTTACAGGGTCAGATGTTATAGAGATCATTTATTTTTGTACATATACTGAGAGCTTTTTGTTTTTTCATTCTTTGAACATTTCAAATTATATTGACTTTGAATGTTATACCAACATTTATTATTGAGATGAATCTCAGTTCATCTTAGCATACTGTCTTATTTGTATATCATTGGCTTTGATATACATAAAGGATATTTGCTCTTTATCTTTTCTTCTAGTTTGTTTTCCTTAGTTTTTATATTAGGGTAATCATCTCACAAATCTAGTTTTCCCTTGTTCATTTTATGTTTTTATTTATCCTTTCTAATGTATTTGATTTTCAGGTATTATATTCCTTAGTTATTAGATTTCTATTTGGTTTTAAGCTCTAAAGTTATTTATTGTCAAACTAGAAATATATCTCCAAATATATATATATATATTCCAAAGTGACTCAGATTTTCTCATTGGGTAGCATCTGAATGACAATGTAATGCTGACCAATGGATGTGTCTTTCAAAGGTAACTAGTATTTATAAAGATTGAAATGGTTTATATGAAAGTTCTGTTTCAATACATCTTGTTATAATTTCTAGCAATTTCTTATTGCCAATTGTTCATTTTCAGTTCTCTTTTTAAAAATATCACATATACCTTAGCCTTTTTTAGTGAAAAATAAATAATATGAAGATTGGATGGATTTTCATCATTGCACTTCAAAGTTTAGGCCACATTGACAATTATGCTCTCTAAAATATGAATTTAGAAAGGTTATATAATAAATTGAAGAAATAATTGGATATCAAGGGTTTTTGGATTTCCAGTGTTGCATTATGTAGTTTTTTCCCCCACTGGTAACTCAAAAACTTCTTGTATTTCTTTTTAAGATATAAAATTATGAGTTTTTATAGTATAAATTGAATCTGTATGCTAACCTATTACTTGATAAAAACCTTCAGCATATTTTATTGTCATCACTGAGTGATGACATTAATGTCAAAATCTCTTCATTTTTATGTATAAAGTTATACTTAAATGTTATTATATCTATAAAAATAGGCAATTTATGAAATAATAGACATTAAAAAAATTACTTATAGCCTGGCAGAGACTTCTGATTTAAGTAGTAAATATGTATCCAAAATTATTTCAAAATTATCATTGATAATTATATTGATTTAAGTTCTAAGAAATTAAAGAAGTCACTACCTACTGAGCCCATCAGAGCCATAGGGAAATCACTCTGTCATATCGTGATCATGAAGGTTTTTATGTGAGTTATATCTCAATAGTATTCATTTTCTTGTTCTTCAAGTTGTTCCAAATTTTGCCTTAAGGCCTCTCCCTTTGGTTGCTATACTCCTTTGACAGATTCCATCAATGTAGTTTTCTTCTTTTTTGAGCACTTTCTTACCTTCTGATTCCAGAAGATGCTCCATCCTCATTTTGTATATTTCCTGTCCTCGTCCTAGAATCAGATATTTCTTCAAGGTGCTCTGACTCCTTGTATTAAAAAAAAATATTAAAAATGGTACTAAGTATGCTTATTTGCTAATCAGCTATTGCTTAGTTTCTATTAGTTGAAAAATCAAACGAATATATGTGTGAATAACATGTATATATACATTTATAAATATTTGTGTATTAACCATTTAAGTTCATAAGTTTATACTAGTGTCTCCTAATCTCATCCATTGCCTCATAACCATTCTGTCCTGCCTTGCTTATCTGTCTCCTCTTGCTTTAATAGAGTGGGAACTTGGATCCCATCTTCTACCATTCATTTGTTTTATTGTTCAATTCCAGTGTGCATATATAATGGTATCAGAACTGATAACCTACACTCCAGTGGGAAACCACTTTATTTATCAGAGTACCTTGCTTATAAGTGTTTCTTTTGTCTTTGATTTTAATGAGCCCATTTATTTCCAAGGTAACTTAGATCAGTACCTTGTCCCTTTACCCTCTTCTTAGTGAGGCTGCCTCATACCTTTACCAACACAGCTAGATTCCCTTGTCACCATCTGTGACATTTCCTTCCTGAAATTCCCCAACACCATCAATGATTTTTAAAATTAGCAAACATTCACATTCAACTAATAACATTTTTAAAACTTGTTCTAATTAGTTTTACATGACAGTAGAATGCATTTTGACATGCTGTACACAAATGAAGCACAACTTCTCATTCCTCTGGCTGTACATGATGCAGAGTCACACCAGTCGTGCAATCATACATGTTTCTATGATAATAATGTCTTCTAATTCCACCATCCTTCCCACTCCCACACCAGCTCCTCTCCCCTCACTCCCCTTTGCCCAATCCAAAGTTCCTCCATTCTTCCCCCTACATCCCACCTCTTCATTGTGGATCAGCATTCACTTATCTCACCTTAAAGAAGAATCAAATTATTGCCTTAACAGGTAAATGAATGGAGCTGGAGAATATCATGCTAAGTGAAATAAGCCAGTTCCCCCAAAAAGAAAGGCCGAATGTTTTCAACTATTAACTTTTTAAATAAACCATTCTTTTGAAAACTAAATTAATCATCTATATAGAAATCATAATTTCATACACTTTCTTTGGTTAATGTAGAGCCCCAAACTTACAATTGCTATTTGACAGAGATATGTTCAAAATGCATAAGGCTATATTCATATACTTTCAAAAGTAATCATTAAAGTATGAAATAAGCAATCCTCTTCCCTTCCTTCCTCTCTACCTTCCTTCTTACCTGCTTTCCTTCTTTCTTCTCTCCCTCCCCTCTCCCTTTTCTCTCCCCCTCTTCTCTCTCTCTCTCCCCCTCTTTCTTCTTTTTAAAATTTAGCTTCTCAACCTCATCCCCTTCCCATACCTGACTTAAGTCCTTTACTTCTTTGGCCTGGCTGAAGATGTTCTGAAAATTTTTTTTTAAAAGTATTCTGGTGATTGAAATGAGTGAGAACATTATAAATTGGAGATAAAAAAAAGCCAAGAATGGAAAGTGAGAAAAAAATTAAAATTGGGATAAAAATATAAGAACAAAATAAGGAGAGATATAGGATGAATGTATTTGAGTTGCTCTATCAGTCTGAGAAGACGCATGCCTGGTCCTGGTGGTCATGGCAGAAGGGAAGATGCTAAATGGTGGTGCTTACCACCTAGCCATCCCTTGGTGTAGTATTTGGCAGCAGCTCAGTGGAGAATGATGGTGGTTTACTGAAATAAGTGTTCCCATCAATTTTAAGCTAGTTTCATGTGAAGGAGAAACAGGAAAAAAAAATCTTCCCCATTCACTTAGAAAAAAGAAAACAGAAGTAGGGTGAATGAATTTAAAACCATCCTTTGTTCCCATTTAAAAATGTTTACCTTTTTTATATGTGGTGTAAAAATAATTGTCTCAGCATCAGTCAAATTCTAGCCTTGTTTATTTTAAATGTGGTGAGAAGAAACATATTTAGAAACCAGCCACAAGGCAGTAAAATTGATTTCTGGTTTATCTGGTATGGCTTTGATTCCCTCACTGAGCCAGGGAATAATTGATTGCTGGAAGCCTTGTAGCAGTGGTTAAAAATTGATAAATGCTAAAGCGGGCACAATGGTTTATAGCTTTTTAAGGGTTGTGGAACCTCTATATTTCTCTCTCATCACCAGCTCTAGATCAGGAGGTAAAATTTAAAAGGCTTTTTGTCTTTTTCTTCATAAATAACATTCATTCACTCAGGAATACTGGGGCTGAGGAGATCACAGGAAACTTTTGGGTAGATGTGCAGATGTGTGATTTAGGAGTACAGGTTCAATAGTGGGTAGTATTTCATTGCTTTATATTAACTATTCCAATTGGGGAGGGAGAAATGTTGATAATTATTTTTGATTTATTATTATTATGGTCTTTATTTTTTATTTTTCCCATATTTTTATTAGTGTTTTATGGTTATAAATTATGATGAGATCTGTTGTTACATATTTGTACATTCCCACAATATAGCAATAAAACTTGGCCAATATTCTTCACTTTTCCCTTCCCCCTGGTCCGTTTCCTCTACTCTATTGATCTCCCTTGGATTTTCATGATAATACTTTTTAAAGTGTTTAATAATCATTTAAAGTTTGATCTTTAAAATGAACAGAATACTGGAAACAAATGTATTGAAGTTTCTGTGGTTTCTCTAATTGTCGTTTGTAGATCTGAAAGTTAATTCATGACATCACAAAATACAGCACACCAGTTTTATTATTTATGAGTTATAATTCTTGTGTTATATAGAGAATAAAAAATTTTCCAAGTCAAAAAATAAAATGACATTTTACTAGTTAAATATGCAATATCTAGGAAGATCATTTTTAAAATACTTCATCTCAAACTATGGGGTCTAAGTATTTGTAGCTCTTTTATTAGATTAAGGTGAAATTTCTGACAGTTTACAACATATTTTAAATGGCACTTGAAAATATATGAGACGTTTATGCCAAAATGTGCTTTAAAATGTTTTGCAGAGTAACAGAATTAGAAATTATCTTCTCTATTAAATTACTAAGTTAAATTAAATGCTATATTTATTATCAAACTTTTTCTCTCAAAATGAACATTATGAGATTCATGGTTAGCAATAAAATAGTAAATAATTTAAAGAATATATTATAGTTCCTACAATTTTTCCTGTTTAATATAAATCTACATTAGATTAGTTTTCTAAGAATTACTTTTTAAAAAATACTATAAATGCCCAAGTGAGTTTTCTGGGTCTATATTGAAGAAATTTGCTGCATTTATGTTTCTCAATGTTTTAAAAGTAGTCCCTGAGATAAACTATCTGAGGACATAAGGGGAAAATACTACATTAGCTTAGCTCCTTCTTTCCTGGGATCAATTTTGGCAAAGAGAGGGGATTCCATAGCAATGATGAACTGGATCAGGTATTATTCCAGGACAGTGTGCATGCCAATTCAGATATGCCCAGCCCTCACAAAGAATGCACCTAACTCTTGGGGAATTTACTTTTTAACGGGCAAGTTAAAAATAAATACATACATACATACATACAATAGTGAGAAATACTCTCTGAGGTAACATGAGGCAGAAGGTATAGTATTCCACAGATTCCAAAAACAACCAGGGGAAAACTCTTCTAGGATCTAGGGATACACAAAATAGATCCCAAATCCCATATTCCCATTAAGTTATTAAACAGTTTAAAATAATTCAAATATATATCATTCAGTGAGGCATAAAAGCAATAAAAATGGATTTTATTATTATAAGCTTAAGGAGTTCACCCAAGAATACTCTGTAAATATCAGCAGACACACATACTAACAAATGCACTAGACAGGCAGATGATGTTAATATTCTCAACTAGGCTCCACTGACTCAGCCTAGGACTTTGCAAAAATGGTACCATCCTACTTGATTTTTTTTTTTTTTTTTTTTTTTTGCAGTGCTAGGGATGGAACCCAAGCCCTATAGGCATGCCAGCCATGTACTATACCATCAAGCTACATTCCCAGCACTACTGTAATTGATTCTAAATACAGTTTGAGAGCAAAGCACTTTCAAACCTTCAATTACTGTTTGGTCAAATGTTATTTAAAGCATTGAAGTTCCACTTTTCCTCAGTCATCATTGTACTGTTTTAGTTTTAATTCAACCCACACCAGTTGAGGGCCTAGACCCTAAAAGTCACTGTGCTTTGGAATGAAGTGGGATTTAAAGAACGGAGATGTAACATCCATTTCTAAAACTTGACCATTTGGGGAAGAAAAAGCTTGGGAAATGTCTCTCATAAGGCAATGACTACAGAAAGAGAAGACTATAGGTCACTGTCAATTATAACACTCTGCCAAGAAAGCATTCCTTACTCATTTGAGCGGATCTTACAGTAAGATATGAATTTTGAGAAATTTTGGCCAATGTATAATGACAAAATATCAATCATAAGGTGAAAATAATATCAGAATGTCTGAATTGACAGAAGTAAAATAAATAGAAAAATTCCTCCATATCCATGGGGAATGGGTTCCAGTCCCCACTGTGGATACTGAAATCTATGGATGCTCAAATTCTTATGTAAAATGGCACACTATTTGCATATAACCTACACACAACCTACCTCTGCATAATTTAAATCTTTTCCCTATTATTTAAAATGCCTATTACAATTCAAATGCTATTAAATAGTTGCTCCACTATATTGCTTAGGAAATAATTACCAGGAAAAATTCTGTTCATGTTGAGTATGGATGCAATTTAAAAACATTTTCAGTCCATGATTGGTTGAATCCACAAATGTGAAAACTGTGGGTACAGAAAGTTCACTGTACTTACATGTAGAAGTGTTAAATGATTGGAAGAAATCTACCAAAATTTTACCAGGTAATTTCTCTGATTGTTGAAATTGCTTGCTATTTTTAGTTTATTTGCTTTAGACATCTGTTTATTTTAATTAATCTGTAATGAACACATTTCTTTATATCAGCTTATTTTAAAAATGTGCATATTTATATATATATATATAATTTATATATATAAAATATATATATTTTAAGCACCACTTTGTTAGATGATTTATCCCACTCCTCAGTCTATATGCAAAGGACTTCAAATCAGCATACCATAGTGATGCAGCCGTATCAATGTTAATAGCAGCTCCACTCACAATAGCCAAGCTATGGAAACAACCTAGATATCCTGCAACAGATGAATGAATTAAAAAAAAAAATGTGGTATATATGCACAATGGAATATTACTTAGCCATAAAGAATAATGAAGTAATGTGTTTGCTGTAAATGGATGAAACTGGAGTATATCATGTCAAGGGAAATAAGCCAATCCCTAAAAAACCAAAGGCCAAATGTTCTCTCTGAAATGTGTATGCTAACCAAAAACAAGGGAGGTAGGGAAGGGGAAGAATAGAAATCCACTGAATTAGACAAAGGGGAATGAAGAGAAGGGAGGGTGGAAGGGAGTGGGAAGGACAGTAGAATTACCCAGACATAACTTTCCTAGCCTTGTATTTAAATACATGACCAGGTTAACTCTGCATTGTGTACAACCACAAGAACAGGATCCTAACTAGAATAAGTTGTACTCCATGTATGTATAATTTGCCAAAATACATTCTACTGTCATGTATAACTAAAAATGACAAATAAAAATAAATAATTAAATTACCTGAAAAATATTTATAGTTGAAAAATTATTATTTTCTAATCTTGCTTTGCATACATAGTTTTTCTTTTATGCTTCTTATATAGGCTCTGTATAGCATAGAGGTAAAAAAAAAAAGTGTCGTTTTTGAAGCTAGACTGATTTACAACCCTAGGTGGAAGGGCTGGGGAATTATTAGGAGGAAAGTACTTAGAAGGGAAACATTACTTCACCTGCCCGTACTATGTTTTTCTCATAGGTTATATGAGAACCATGGTAAGACTTTCATCATAGAGCTGCTGCAAAATTTAAAAGCATTAGATTTGGAAAATAAGAAACTATCCAACAGAGTGACTCTCAGTGAATCTCACTATCAGTATTAAAATTTGATATAGTCTGTTATTCCCTAATATCTCTCAGTTATGAGCAATCTCTTTCAAATATGCATCTGAAATTATCATCATCTGAATTTACCATTATCCAGAGAGGAGTTTTATAATAATTAACTAGAATTAAATATAGACATTAATGACTACACATACTTCCTTCTATCAATAATAAAAGAAGAAAAGATTGAGCTGATGGGGATACGTAAGACATGGGAAAATAGTGTAGAAACAGGTAAGGGAATTACTAAAGAAAGACAGATGCATGCTGCAAATTCTTTAAAAATTGTTTTTATGTTTTCTAGTGGCTTACACTGATGCTTGTGTCCCAATATAATGCTATTTATTTATTTATTTATTTATGGTAATGGGGATTGAACCCAGTTGCTCTACCACTGAGCTATACTATCAACCTTTTCTTATTTTTATTTATTTATTTATTTTTGTATTGAGATAGGGTCTTACTAAGTTGACCAGGCTGGTCTCACACTTGAGATCCTCCTGCCTCAGCCTCCCGAGTTGCTGAGATTACAGGTGTGTACCTATGTACCTATATTCTTTGTTTTAAAGATCAACTTGTTTTATTTGCTTTCTTTAGTGTATTATGACTCCAGCACAGGCTTATTGAATGATTTGAGCTGTCTGAGATGCCTTCTTATGTTAGCAGTCTAGCTAGCTGTGATAAAGTCAGCCAGGAATGTGGACTCCAAACCGGAGCACCTGTGAGGTCAGCTATTCCATAGACAGGATCAGAAGTGGTTTAATTTAGAATGATGGACTTGGCCTGGGTGAGGGGTTAGGAGTGTCATTTTAGATTAAAGTTTAGTATGATTACTTGCAGAGAGGAACATTGAAGAGCTAGGGGGCCCTTGAATCTCCATAAACTTCACAGGTTTAGGTTCTGGGAAATGGATTTTGGAGTGATTGCTGTGATCTTTGACAACCTTAATATATCAATTGCTTGGACTGCTTTTCAGCAGAACTACCTTGAACAGAAATCACAAAAGATAGATTCATCACTAAAGGCCATGGCATTAAAGCCTTTAAACACTCCCATTCCATTCTCAAACACAGTCACAAAACACTGGCGACATATGGCTTTCTCATTATTCTCTTTTTCTAAATCAGAACCTCATATGCATGTAGGTCTTCAGGAACAGACCATTGTTATTATAGAAATAGTATAGTCAAATCTGTAGCCTGGTTCTGGCAATTATATAAGAATTTACAGCATGCTTTTTTATATACTTAATTTTACTATTAAGTTTCTTTTTATCTGTTCCCTTTTAATATTATCTTATTTTCCTCATCAATATATGTTGATATTTCCTATTTTAGTCATTTTAAATTCCTTTGCAACCAGTCGATATGGATAAAAAATTAAGTTTTATTGACTGTTCTGTAGTTACAGGCAAACTGGAGTGGAGTATGTTTTGAGAAAAGCAAGTTTTGAAGGGATTTGAAACCAGTTGCTGTAAAGAAGAGTTATAGGATTTGAAGTTTTTTGACCTAGAGCAGAGAAGACTACTTTAAGAGGATTCTGGCCTTACTCACTATTTGTAATTGCTTCTGTTTTTAACGTATAGCTATCTTGAACCACTAGAATACAACAGAATCAGAAGAAGGGTCAGTATAGGCCACCACTTCCTCCTTCTCTTAAGTCTCGCATTGCTGCATACACTAGGTGGTAGACACTTTGAGATGATTACATTTTACTAACATATCTTATATCTTTGGAAATGTTGTTCCCTTGCAAAAGATTAGTCCATCTAATAGATCAATTTCCTTTATAGACTCACTCATACTTCGCCCTGTATGTTTCTGGGCTCCTTTCTGTTGGTTTCATTTCTCCAAGGCATTCCAATGTGTCTTTGGAATACCTGTAAACATTTCCATATCTTCATCTTCATCACTGGACTACCATTTCCTTACCTTAAATGTTCCTGGAGACTACAAATCTTAAGAGTTAAGAACAAGAAAAAATCTGGAAATGAAATTGACAGCCCTTGTGGTACAACCACTATTTAGCCTAGGGAAATATTGTATCATAGATTTTTTTCACTTCCTTTTGGTCTAAAATCATCCAATCATTTTTTTGTTTTCACTATGCAACTAGAGAGAACTTTAAAACACTATGTATGGGGCTGGGGTGACGCTTTGGAGCACAGCACCTCTCTAACAGGCATGAGGCCCTGAGTTTCATCCCCAGTGCAGGAGGGAAGAAAAAAAAAGAAAGAAAAATAAAAATAAAGAAAACAGTACAATCCATATCATCTCCTGGTTTAAAGTCCTTTAATGTTTGTTTATATATTATCCTTCATGTAAAATTCTAACATTTTCCATGACATTCAGGGACCCATTTGATTTAATTTGAATTCAGATATCAACATTAATCACCTGCTCTGCATGAGGTTTAAGGGATTGCTGGCACTTCTCAAAACATGCTCTGTTCTCTTTGGCTTTTGGACCTTCTTTTGCACTTACCTCTGAAAGCTGTCCTTTCTGCCCTGGTCCTACTTGGAACACTTATTTTGTAAATGCCTTCATTTTCTGGAATGTACTGTCCTCTTCACAGATCAGGTTAGTGTTTCTTAGGGCATTAATTGTTTTGGCCTTCCTCCTTCTTGATCTTACCCAACTTCAATAAAATAACCCTTGTAATTGCATGCCTTCACAAATACACCATAGTTTCCCTCGGTGGAGCTTATATCCTTAGTATCTCCGTGGCATTAGGTATTTAAATGAAGTGAATTAAATCTGATAGTTGCATATCAGTAATAGGCTCTGATATTAAAGTAGGGATAGTTTGTTTTATTTCATGTAAAGTAGTAAAAATAAAAACCAATTCAGAAGCATTACTGGGGGTCATTTTTTTTTTCAACAAAAATACTAGGAAATTTCCAAAAGATTATTTAAACATGGACTATGCTGTCTTGAGACATAGTAAAATTTTCAACAGCATAATTACTAATACAACTTTAAATCAGGAGTGTCCAAATTTTGCTTTTTATGCACAGGCTTCCATTAGTTTCTCTTCCTTCTTTGTCTTCTCTTGGGGTGCTGGGGATCAAATGCAGAATCTCACACACACTAAGCACATATACCACTGAGGTACACCCTAACATCTTCTTGTACTTTTTAAATGATGTACATATTTTTATTTACAGAAATATACTACTGTATAGCACATTTACACTATTTCTAAATATACTATATAAATTTATATATCAAATATACAAGTATATTTTGATATATTAATTTATGTATTTACTGTATAGTATACTACACTATTGTATACTTTATTTACATTGTAATTATCATAAAGCTTGCCCTGCTATATAACACAAAAGGGATTACTTACAAAATAAGATAAAAAGAATTTGTAGCCTTTTCTTCCCATTTTTTAATGAAGAGTCTTGGGAACCATCCGGAGTTCTTACTCCCATTTTGAAATCATTCTAACACTTTGATTAAATCTTAAGCTTAGTGATATTTTTATATTTTTACAGTATATATTTTTGATTTGAAATTCTTCTTTTGACAACAACATGAAATTTAGGCCAGATAAATGTGTGTTTAATTTGTTATGCTTTTATAGTAAAACTGAATTATGAATGGTAGTATTTAGCATTTTGTAGATGTTGAGGATTGTGTCTAGGTGGCTGAATAGTCAAACCAGAACTTGGGCAGTGAGCCAAGGAAAGCATCGTTTTGCTTAGGGTATCTAGGGATCATAAGTTCTTAGCCTGTTTAGTTTTTTTTTTCTGGTTAGTATTAGTTTTCATAACTGCATAAGGCATTTACCAACATCTATGTCCAAATCATGAGCAATTATCCTGATCAAAGGAAGATGAAAACAAAATTTTTTATTCAAGGAAACAGGTCTCTCTAGAGTCTCTCAGCTACGGACAATTCCTTCTTACATACTTGTGTATTTGGAAGGACACCAGACAATTTATGGGAAAGAGCTTCTATTTCTACCAAAATATATGAAAGAAGCAAGTAAATTTAACACCCCAAATAATTGGTATATCAGTAATTCCACAATCTATTTGAAATATTTATCCTACAAATTAAAATTGTATTTTAGGCAACTTTCTTGGGAAGTCTGTTCAGTCTTCCTAAAATCATCTCTAAAACAGTTCCCATTCTTACACTCAGAAACTCACCACTGTGTTCTTTTTTGATCTTTATACTCTCTTTTATTTTTTTTAGTTGTTCAAAACATTACAAAGCACTTGACATATCATATTTCATACATTTGATTCAAGTGGGTTATGAACTCCCATTTTTACCCCGTATACAGATTGCAAAATCACATCTGTTACACATCCACGTTTTTAAATACTGCCATACTAGTGTATGTTGTATTCTGCTGCCTTTCCTATCCTCTACTATCCCCCCTCCCCTCCCCTCCCCTCCCATCTTCTCTCTCTACCCCATCTACTGTAATTCATTTCTCTCTCGTTTTTTTTTTTCCCTTTCCCCTCACCTCCTCTTATATGTAATTTTGTGTAACATTGAGGGTCTCCTTCCATTTCCATGCAATTTCCCTTCTCTCTCCCTTTCCCTCCCCCTCTGGTCCCTGTTTAATGGTGATCTTCTTCTCATGCTCTTCCTTCCTGCTCTGTTCTGAGTTGCCCTCCTTATATCAAAGAAGACATTCGGCATTTGTTTTTAAGGGATTGGCTAGCTTCACTTAGCATAATCTGCTCTAATGCCATCCATTTCCCTGCAAATGCCATGATTTTGTTATTTTTTAGTGCTGAGTAATATTCCATTGTGTATAAATGCCACATTTTTTTATCCATTCGTCTATTGAAGGGCATCTAGGTTGGTTCCACAGTCTAGCTATTGTGAATTGTGCTGCTATGAACATCGATGTAGCTGTATCTCTATAGTACGCTCTTTTTAGGTCTTAGGGGAATAGTCCAAGAAGAGGAATAGCTGGGTTGAATGGTGGTTCCATTCCCAGCTTTCCAAGGAATCTCCATACTGCTTTCCAAATTGGCCGCACCAATTTGCAGTCCCACCAGCAATATACAAGTGTACCCTTTTCCCAGCACTTGTTGTTGTTTAACTTCGTAATGGCTGCCATTCTTACTGGAGTGAGATGGTATCTTAGGGTGGTTTTAATTTGCATTTCTCTGACTGCTAGAGATGGTGAGCATTACTCAAACTAAAAAGTTTTTTATCAGCAACAGAAACAATAAGAGAGGTGAACAGGGAGCCTACATCCTAGGAACAAATTTTTACTCCTCACACTTCAGATAGAGCACTAATCTCCAGAGTATACAAAGAACTCAAAAAATTAAACAATAAGAAAACAAATAACCCAATCAACAAATGGGCCAAGGACCTGAACAGACACTTACCAGAGGAGGACATACAATCAATCAACAAATATACTCTCTTTTAAAAATCATATTGTACCTTCTCTAGGGTCTAGTTCAAAGCAAGTCAGTGTTTTCTTCTTTCCTTTTTCCTATACATAAACAATTACAGGGAATGATGGGAAGAGAGAGAAAAAACAGACAGACAGAAACAGAGACAGAGAGAGTGAAAGAGAAAAAGAAAAGAATTCTACCAAAATACTACAGAAGGCTATTTTTCATGATGAAAAGGAATAAATATTTCTGACATGTTATTGTCACAGATTAATGCCTTGACATAGATCTCATCCTCTGTGCCTGGTACTCCACACTGACAAATGAGGCAGAGGTGACGCAGAGCTGTGTTTGGACACTGACCTTCCTAGGAAAGGGCAGCCCACTCTGTGGCTCCTGGTTCTAGTTGTCACAGGTCAAAGCTGTTCACCTCATGCTGCCATCAGCCTGGACTTGTCTGCTGTTTATTTTATCTCTGGGTCTTTATTATCACAGTCTGTACCAAATTCTGAAATATCTGTCCAAATCTTTGTCACAGCAAATTTATAAAAGTGTAGTAGTGTTTTATCTCAGTATCAACACCAAATCTCACTATAATAAAGCTTATGTTTATTAACAAGGAATTTTTCATTGTTATTAAAGGGGACAAATGACAGCATCATGAAAAACTGAGAGAAGGAGAGAAATAGAATCCAACTATATCCTATCTATACAATGGAAAGTATGGACCCATTGCAGATGATGATTTTGAAGAATACTTGATGAGAGATAATTAGAAAGGTGCTTTTCATTTTTTTTTAATGAAAAAAAAAAAGAAACACAAGGATGGGTAAAACAGTATTCTCTCAATTTTATTCAACACATTTTATATACACAAAAAATTAAATTATGAATGTTTAGGTAATGCTATCAACAGTTTTAAAATTGAAATGTTTTGATAACCTTTATTTTTATAGTTTTTAAGATTTAATTTTGTAATATTGCTGCAAAAATACATAATATGTTTATGACAAGAAACTATTGTTAAATAACCCATATGCAAATTCTTTCATCTCTCTAACCTAGAGATAGGGAGCTATTTTTATCTATACCTTCAATACAAATTGGGAGAGTGTGTATAAGTCAGTGATGACTTATACAAATAAATCTGAGGCTCAGCAGAAAAGGGCAATGCAGTCAATTAATTAATTAGTGGTGGTTGTTTGCTCACAAGGAGAAAATGGGAGCATGATGCCCCTTATTGCCATTATCTCTGAAACTTTTTTAATTTTTTACTTTAAAAAATGGATCTGTGATCTTATTTATATACTAGAACATATGTTCTATATTTTAAAATTATACTCCAATAATTCTACTCTTCATTTGATTAAAAGGCCAATCACACTTACCCCAGTACCTTCTGATGTCTGATACAGCATTAGCAGAAACTCTATAATATTCAGAGCATTATAAAAATAAATCTGTAAGATGCAGTGTTGTAATTTGTAACCTGGACTAAACCTGGATTTCACACCAGTGCTTCATCAGGAAGTTGGATCTATTTGACAACTATTGATAGTATACATAGCCATGCTAAAGAAAGTGTGGTGTTTCAAAATTTTTACTTTAATAAGATACTATAAAATTGAAGTCATCTGGCATTATAGGAAAAGTTGTAATATATATCAATCAATTTCTTAAATAATTGTGACCTAAAATTTAAGTAATTTTTGGATTTTATTTTTTTAATATTGCTTGTACAAAACTTTTTCCAAATATGTTGTTTATATATGTACAGAATATAAAGCATTCTTCATCAGAATGGAACACATATAGTATTTTATTTTCCATTTAAAAACTTAATTATTGGGGCAAGGTGCTGGGTTTGATCCTCAGCACCACATAAAAATAAATAAAATAAAGGCTTAAAAAATAAAAACTTAATTACTGAGACATTCCATGAATTTATTAAAGATTTCCCTCTTTAGTCTCAACTGCTGCTCCCTTTTCCTTTAGTGTAGTATATGAATCCTCAAGGTTTACTTACCTAGTTCTCAGATGCCAGTGATAATTTTAAAGTGAGAAAGAGAGAAGGTATGAAGGAAGTTGGGCCCATGATTTCTTGAGACTGCATCCTGTGTTGTTTTGCACATAGGAGGGTGTGTTCTTCTATGTTGTGCACAAGCTTGTACAGTTCTCATTGCTGCATAGTGCTTGGGTTCCCAAGTTTGGAATTCTTCCACTGACAATCCAGTCACTGGCCTCCAACATTTCCACTATGCCAAGGTATCGGAGGTAAGAGAGAGTTTCTAACTTGGGACCCAAAGTGAGGCCCAGCTAGCATCCTTCAGAGGCACAGACTTCTCTTTCTTTGTGAGATTCCATTTGGGATTAGAAGTGGCCCTTTCTTCTAGTCAAACAACACTGGAACCCTTTCACCCATCAGTATTTCAAAGAATCAAATCATTAAGAAGCCGCTTTTCCAGGGCAATTGAAAAGTATTCCCCAATATAACCAAGGTCATAGATTGGCATAGACAATAAAAACATGGAACCACCCAAATTTTCCTTCCATTCTTGCTTAGAGATAGTCAACAAAGCCTAAGTTATGTCCCCCAAAGTATCTACCTGAATAATTATTGTCTTTATGATATGGTGTTTTCTTTTTAGCTATAATGCATGATTCTGTGCCTCCTCCCCTAACCCTGAAAGTTTTCATTCATCCTTCAGTGTTCAGTTTAAAGAATTACTGCCTCGGAAGCTTTAGCAAATATTGAAGCAGAATTTCACCATTTAATGGGTTCACAAGCTGCTGCCTTTATAGCTTATGGTACATATGTTTGCCAATCTAAATGATCCATTTGAGCTAAATTGCCACAGCTGCTAGAACACCTCTTCAACCATTTTTGGAGCAAAAATGAAAATCAAAACAGTAAAATTGTATCAAAATAATGGAAGAGTTCTCTCCAAAGGGAAAAAAAAAATTCTTTTTTCTGTCCATGATTACAAAATAATAAAAGTGAAGGAGAGTAGACCAGGATTCCAATGTGAAAGGGTAATTTTTTTTTCAATCTAATTGGAAAAACAAATTTAGAATACTGCTATAGTTTGGATAAGTATCCCCAACCTTGTGTAAACAGGGTTGGTCCACAGGGTGGTGATACTGGGAGGTAGTAGAACCTGTAGAAGGAAGTGGGAGGTCCTTAATTCACTGGGGGTATAAATCTGAAAGGAATTATGGGACTCTGACCTTCTCCCCTTTCTTGTCTTTCCTGACTGTGAGGTGAGCAATTTGCTGCACAACACACTTCCTGCCATGGCCATTTGGCATCCCCATAAGAGGCCCAAAGTAATGAGTCTGCATAATCTTGAACTGAAAATATCAAACCCATGAGCCAAAATAAACCATTTCTTTATAATAATTACCTCATGTGTTTCATAATAGCAGCACAAAATGAACACAAGCACCAACATTATCAAATTATCTTCAAGAATGATACAAAGAACTGAGTACCAAAGAGGAAAATTTCTTAGTGACAACAGCTATGCTTACCATGAAACACTGTCAGCAAAGCTGATATCATTCTTTAGGTATACACTGGGGAAAGACAGCTTTTTTTTTTTTTAATATTAACTCAAAGCACAACAGAGTAGATAATTCCAAAAACAGACTATGATAACTACCTGTTTGGAAAAGATATTACTTATATGATATTCACAAAACTAAATTGGCTGATGTAAAATGAAAATCAAGAAAATTGAATCACCATATAATAAAGGGACAATGCATTTTTAAATCAATCATGAAAAATTGTCCCAATGAAGAACAGACAGCATATAATTTTCCTTTGAGAATTCACAGTAATATTTGCTTAATATGCTGATAGACTTATCAAGCTTCTTGAATAAAAATTGATTTACAGTACAGTGGGGATTTTTCCAGTTGGAATGGGAAGTAGGTTAGATGTAAGAGTGCTTTGAAATGTAGAATGTTCCTAAGCATTATTCCCGAAAGAGCATGGCTTGAAATTAAATTAAGCCCTTAGAATATTAGGCAACATAATTTGATTATAATCCATTTTATAAGTTGAATTCTTATATTTAAAAGGCTTAATTGTGATACATATTTTTTCAAAATATGAAATAGACCTTGTCTAACCTTCAGAAACATAATCTAGGTTTAGTTTTCCACTAAATTATCTCCAATCTAACCCGCTTCCCAGTTTTCTTATTATTTTAAACCAGTACCAGTTACCTTTGGAAATTTCTTCAGTTAAAACCAATTCACTCTCATACTATGTAAATGCAAAAAGCTTTTAAATGCAAAAAGCTTCATTTTTCAATCTCCCACTGGAAATTTAAATCATAGATGGTTTTCTCTTTGATTTGCTAATGGCACGGCAAGACTGGAATCTGGGGCCAAGTCATCTTTAATACGTGCACATAGATATTTCAAACTTATACTTCTGATCTTTCTGGTATCATATAAATATTTTAAAAATATAAATCTTACTCCCCAACTAATATTAAAATTACCTTTTAATAATTATCTTACCATCTTTACTCTCATAAAGAAATAAAATATTTGTTATGGTTTAGATGTGAGGTGTCCTCCAAGAGTTTACTTGAGAGACAATGCAGGAATGTTCAGAGGAGAAATGATTGGGTTGTGAGAGTCTTAACCTAATCGGTGAATTAATCCCCTAATAGGGATTAATGGAGTGGTAACTGAAGTGGTAGGGTGTGGCTGGAGGAGGTGGGAATTGGGGGTTTGACTTTGGGGTACACATTTTGTATCTGGTGAGTAGAGTCTCTCTGCTTTCTGGTCACCATGTGAGCTGCTTCCCTCCACCACACTCTTCTGCCATGATGTCCTACCTCCCCTGGAGCCCTGAGGAATGAAGCTTGCTATATATGAATTAAGATTTCTGAAACTTTGAGCCCCTCAAATAAACATTTCCTCCTATATAATTGTTCTGTAAGTCATAGTAGTGAAAAATTTTACTAAAACAATGTTATAAAATAGTTTAAGGGAAATCACCTGAAATTAGGCACTGAAAATCAAATGAACATATTTTGGTGTATCTGGCAAAACACCCTCTATGTGTAGATATATGCACATATACCCCTTTCCATTAATGGTAATAATTGCACAGGTGAGCACAATTTTTAAAATGATTTTCACCCTTTTCATCTATCTCTGTATATTCCTTTATTTAAAAAAAAATTTACACACTCTTCATTTTTAATGGTAAATATTAAGAATTTTCGTGGTGTCTTTCTGAATTTAATTATTTAAAACTTCAAACATACATTTTTAGATTATTTATTTATTTTTACAGAATTAAGGTCACAAGTTTTTATACTTCAATGTGTTTGGGAGTTTCTCATTTAATAAATATATTAGGAATCCCTCTGAATCAACTAGAATAGTTTTAACTATGTTTTCATGATGGCTAGAAGAAATTTTATGAAAATACAAATTATTCTAAAATTCCACTGTTGATTTTCACTTCTTTCACTACAAAACTGTTTCAAGAATCAACATTTGCAAATATTATTAGGTAATGAATTAGATGATTTTATTGGGTGGAGCAGAGTCTCAGGAATGAGACTGAGTTGAAGGATATATACATTTTAAAAATAGACACTGTCAGAATATTTCCATTAAAAATAAGTATTTCACACCTGGCACACATGCCTATAATCCCAGCAGCTCAGGAGGCTGAGATAGAAGCATTGTTGAGTTCAAAGCCAGCCTCCGGGAGGTGCTAAGCAACTCGGTGAGAACTTGTGTCTCAATAAAATACAAAATAGAGCAGGGAATGTGACTCAGTGGCCAAGTGCTCCTGAGTTCAATTCCCAATATCCCCCACTCCTCAAAATAAGTATTTCACATTCCCCAAACAATGTATATGAATGCTCTTTCTCTCTCCACATTCCCAGTTGCAATGATGGTTTGACTTTTGATAGCAGTGACTTTGATCTTTTTTTTTTTTTTGCATGATGTTACTTAGAAATTCAGTTTCATTTTAATTCCATAGTGTTATGGTTTAAGTATGAGGTGTCCCTTCACAACTCATGTGTGAAACAATGAAAGAAGGCTCAGAGTTAAAATGATGAGATTATCAGAATTTTGACCTGATCAGTGGATTAATCCACTCATGGATTAACTGGGTGATAACTGTAGGCATGTAGGGTATGGCTGAGGAAGTTGCTTGCAGGAGCATGCCTTTGGGGTACATATTGGGTCTCTGGTGAGGGGAGCTCTCTGCCTCCGGCTTGCCAGGTCTTGAGCTGCTTTCCTCTGGCATCCAGTTTACTGCAGTCAGTTTCTGCCTCACCTTGGGTCCAAAGCTAATGAGCCACCTGAGCATAAACTGAATCCTGAAATCACGAACTCAAATTCACTTTTCCTCCTCTAAATTGTTCTTGTTAAGTATTTTGGTCACAGGGAGGAAATGCTAACTAAAACACATAGGAATAAGGAAAAGTCCCAAGAAAAAAATTACTTAAAAATTTCATGATTACCATTGATACACAGGAAAACATCAGTCTTAATATCTCTGGATCTATTTTTGGACTTCATCTTTTTTTCTGTTTTTCTAATTTAGCACTGTTATCATATAGTATGTATTATCTTGGTTTTGATAAATCTGTGGTATCTTAAAAGAAAACAGATTTTCATGACTTATTCTTAATGATAGCATGGACCAAATTTCCTTATAAATTTTAGTTATTGGCTTGTTAATTCTACTAAACCCAGTTTTATTTGATGTTTTATATTTTTATTTTGATATGTTAAGGATTCTTTTTTAAATGTATATAAATGAAATTTATTGAATGTCTTGCTTTTAAGGATTGGTTTGTTCTCATACAAAATGTTTTTATATTGCCTCTCTCCATTGTACTATATGAATCTCCAGAACTTTCTTTTCATAGACCAAGTTGTGTTTAGAGATATTCAGTCATTATACTGTTTCAACTTCTTGTTTGCCATTTCTTTACCTTTCTGAAGTCATTTCTTCAAATTTATCTTTCAATTGAATCATGTTCTCTTTAAGCATGTTTATTCTGATATATGACTTTTTAAATTTCTAGCTGAACTTATTTTTTATTTTCAACTTTTTATAGGACTTTAAAATAATTTCATAACCCCTTTTTATTTGTTTAAATAATTGAACAACTGTATTTATCATCTTCTTTTAATGTATCTGTAGAGGAAATGGCAATTTTGTGGCTTATTTACGTTGCTGCATTTATTTTGTTTGGTTGTGTTCAAATTCTGGCTTATGAAAGTTTTCTTAAGTTCATTGGCAGCTCTGCTCAAATGTTTTTTTAAAGTTCAATGCAGCACACTTTATTTTATTTTTGGTACCAGGGATTGGACCCAGGGATACTCAATACTGAGCCACATTCCCAGCCATTTTTATTTTTTTTTATTTTGAGACAGGGGCTCGCTAGATTGTTTAGGGCCTTGCTAAGTTACTGAGGCTGGTGTTGAACTTGCTGTCTTCTTGCCTCAGCCTCTTGAGCCATTGGGATTACAGGCTTGTACCACTGTGCCCAGCCTAATAATGTACCACTTAAAATTGTTCTGCTTCTTTCAGAAAAAAGTTTTCTAGACTTTTTATGTAGCTCATTGATGATAACACTTTGAAGTTTTCATCATTGAAATCATGATTTTTAACTTCCAAATACATGATTTATGATGAAATTTCAGTTTAAAAAGTTTGATATATTTTGAATTGTTTAGATTGAGATCCATCTTTTCTCATGGTTTGATTTCTGTAGAAGTTTACCATTCAAGATAATCTACTTTTTTTTTTTATCCTGATTGTTAGAGTCTTCAAAGGGCATTTTTAATTCCTTGTCCAGCCCATGTCTCTATATTGCAGAGTGCAGGGTGAGGCTCTTAAAGTCTTCCAAGCAACCTTCTACAAGTTGTGATACATTCAACGGCTTCCAGTTTCTAACATCCTTTACGTGCAATTTCCATTGTGTCTCTTCTCTAAGGAAAAAAGTCTTTCTACTCACTGAATTCTTCTAGATCACAGTTTTTGGATCTTAGGGATGGGCAAAAAAGTCAGCCCACTTATTTGCTTTCACCAAACCTCTTCCAAAATAAGAAAAATTCAATAATTGCATGTTTTACCTCTGTGTACAAGAATCTTGAACAGTAAACTTTCTATACAGATACTTGTTTTCCTATCGATAGTCACTCTTCATTGTGGAAGCACAATATTCACATGGTCCATTCTTTTTCTCTTGGACAGACTGTTAAAACACACACTTTTCAGACCTGGTCTTCTAACACAGGGACCTATATTTCACTCAGAAGAGGAATTTTAGATTAAAAATAATAAAAGTCATTTGACTTATATTTGGACTGCTATCTCCCCAAAACATCTTCTCACTGAAGAATTTTCTAGATTATTTATTAAATTTCCCCTAAAATTAAACTGATATTTTGTAATAAGGATTCCGTTAGTTGCTTTAAAAAAAAAAGTTCTTTGTATAATGTCAAAAGATTTTTCATTATTCATTTACTTCTCAAGATTTTAATTTTGTTGACCACCTGGTTGAAAATAATTCTGCTTATCCAGCTGTTAACTCTAATTACTTTTCTTATTCTTCTCTTCTTTTTTAATTAATCACTGAGTCTGCAGAAAAATAGAATGATTGATCCTTAGGATGTAATCAGCTCTAGTTTTTCTTCTCCCCCAAGCTCATCTTCACCTGTTTGAGCCATCTGTGAGTTCAACTATAGTTGGGTTTATCATTATAGTTATGAGGTGATGTCATATGCAAATGGAATATATTTAGCTGAAGTCGGTAGATTCCTCTTTAAAGTTTATGTAAGAAAATAACTCTATAAATATAAGACGGGCAATGAACTGAACAAATCAATATGCCTAAATTTTAAACTCTCCTCTATAAAGAGGCAGTAGACATGACAGTTAAAAACATTAAACCACATTGTCCAGGTCCAATACAATTTTTTTTTTTACTATTCATTGGCTTTGTAACCTTTAATAAATTATTTAAATTCTATTTGCTTGATTTTCTACCTATAAAGTGAGAATAATATCTTTAACCTATTTAATAGAATTGTCATGATTATTATGTGGGGAAGCTATATGTAAGTATAATTATTCCTAGGGTATTGAATTTGTATTGAATTGAGTCTCTTAAAACGCATTAAAGGAAGTACAGTAACTAAATGTAGGGAGTCAGTATGGAGTAAGATGCATCTGGCTTGGCTTTCTGACACCATAATATGCGAGCAGACCTTGGGCGAGCCAGTCCATTAAATTCTTTGATCTTCAATTATTTCCTCTGTAAAATAAAGTTCAAAGTATCACCCTTCTGGAATTATTTTCAACATTAAAGAAAAATGGAGAGTTAATGCTATTTAATCTAGCACAAAATAGCTTAATAAATTTTATCTCTGATTATTTGTTTCTACTATTATTACTCAGTAAGCAATTAAGGTATCAGTCTTAAGATAGCCTATCTTTAATCATTTCCCATATCAATGAATCAAACAAGACAGGCAAAGGTTGGATTTCCATGATTTCTGGTATGAAGTAAAGACTTTTTTTTTAAAACACTTTATAAATTATTAAATAAAATAGTATCACACCCTTAATGACTTTCCTGTTTGTATTGATGTTTTTCTTGTTTTGGTTCATTTTAAATTTCTAAAACAAAGAAGGAAATAGGAGATAAATGAAGTAGGGGGAAAGGAGAAGAGAGAAGATAAAATAAAAGGAAAAAAATCCTGTGATGTTCATTACACCATTTTTTCCCATAGCAAGGATTTGGAAGCCATTTTAAAAATCCATTCATAGTGAAAAGGAACGGATTACATATATTAGAGTGCATAGTACAATCCCAGCCTACTTACATATTGTGAGAGAATAGTATCAATCCAATAATGAGAATGTCCATTAGTAGCCGGAGCTTGGTTTAGACTAGAGTTCTCTAGAGGGAAAGGAAGAGAGAAGAGAGGACTCTTCTTTCTGACTTCTCACCAGCTGCTGATAGGACTTTCTTCCAGAGAGTTTTCACAGATACTTGGATGATACCTTGACCAGTGGAAGACATCATCATTATAGATGATACTTTGGAAACTACCTTCTTAGACCCTGGACATCAGATGATGCATCTTCAATCTCTATTTTCTTTTATCTAAGAGCTTCTTGCTCCTTTGGTATCTCTACTGGAAACTCAGAAGGACCCCTTCATACTTCTTTTCTATAGTTCATACTTCGGGACCAGTAAAAAAGTTATATATCTCTTGCTCAATGAACTTTAGAGTCCCGAATAGTAACAACAACAGATAGGTACCCATTCCCTGTCCACTTTTCTCTGTCACTTTAGCTCTTTAAGGCATAAGTCTGATACCATTTCTCTGTGTTTTTAAGCCACATGTACTATATTACAAACTCTCTAAGTGGTCACAGATGAGCTTGGCCCATCCTAATCTTGGCATTACTGACATTTTGTCAGAAAAATTCTTTGTTGTTAGGGACTGTCCAGTGTATTGCAGTAGGTAATGGTATCTCCAGTCTCTACCTACGAGATGCCAGGAGCACACTCTCAGTTGTAACAGTAAAAATCTTTGCAAACTTTGCTAAATGTCCTATGAGGACTAAAATTGCCTCCAAGTTAAGAACTATTGGGTTAGAAAGGGGCATGTTGCTGTGCCCCAGGAAGGAAATTCAGCAAGACACAGCAAAATAGCAGTTCTCACTAAATAATTTTTTGTTGTTGTTTTTCTTTAAATCAACTATTGCTCTTCTGCTACTCTCATCATTTTGTTTCTTCCAGCAGAGGGTTTTAAGAATTATGGCATATAATTATCTAATTACTACTGAAAGTCAGATGTGCTTCACAATTATTTAGGTACTGAACTATTAGTGGAAGAAGAAAGAATATAACACTCTATGCTATACACAATATACTTATGTTTACATGACCTTGATAGACTACATTAAAAAATATTTCCTAAAAAAATAACAGAGCCACATTATTGACACAGAAGGGTGCATAAGACATAAACAATCAGAGATTAAACATTAATTATGAGCCACTTTTCATTCATATTTTTAATTGACAAAATTAAAAATATATGTGATGTTTTGCTATATGCATACACTGTAGCATGGCTAACACATTACTTAACATGTGCATTACTCACATACATATCAACTTTTTGTGGTGAGAACACTTAAAATCTATTTTCTTGGTCTGAGGCTCTGACACAGTGGTAGAGCATGTGCCTTTCCTGTGTGAGGCCCTATGTTTGATCCCCTGTGTTTAATAAAAATAAAACATCTACTTTTCTTACAAATTTTTAGTATATATTTGTTTTTATTATTTCTCATTTTTAACTGACTTATAATAACTTTACTTATTTATGGGGTACAACATGATATTTTAATACATTTCTGTGATGTATAATGGTGAGATCAAAGGAATTCATATAACCTATCATTTCAAATATTATTATTTTTGTAGGATGTGAACATTCAAATTCTTATCTACTAGATGCCTATAATCCCAGCCTATAATGTGGCTATAATCCCAGTGGCTCAGGAGGTACTGAGGCAGGAAGATTGTGAGTCCAAAGCCAGTCTCAACAATTTGGCGAGGCACTAAGCAATTCAGTGAGACACTGTCTCTAAATTTAAAGAAAGAAAGAAAAAAAAAAGACATATAATTCCTCTCTACTAGATATTTTGAAATATAAAATTAAATGTCAACGGTAGTCACCCCCTGTGCTATAAACATTCGAAGTAAGTCTTCCTATCTTGTTGCACCACTGTATTCATTAACTATTTTTTCTCTATCCCACCTTCCATCTCCCACCATTCCCAGGCTCTAGTAAACACTATGCTAATATTTACCACTATCATATCAACTTTTTCAACTTCTACATATAAGTGAAAACATGCAGTGTTTGCATTATTTTTACATGAGGTATCAACTCTATTTTTTCTTTCCTTCTTTCTTTTTAATTTGCACCAGGCACTGAACCCAGGGGCACTTAACCACTGATCCACATTTCCAGCCCTTTTTTGTATTTTATTTAGAGACAGAGTCTTGCTGAGTTGTTTGGGGCCTTACTAAATTGCTGAGGCTGGCTTTGAACTCACAGTCCTCCTGCCTCAGTCTCCCAAGATGCTAAGATTACAGCATGTGCCACTGCGCCCAGCCCAGATGTCCACTCTGGATCCAGCCAGAATGCTTAGGGTAGTTGCAGTATTAGTACTACAAAGCATTGTTTCCTGGTTTAGGATTGCCAATTTCTCTGCCAATTTTCTTAAGAAGGCAAGGGATATTTTCCAGGCAATGACTGGAAACTCCAGTAAAAGATCAAGTCAAAAACTTGATGACTATTGGTAAAATAAACATTTCTCCAAGATCTCATGTTCGTCTTAATGTACAATTTTCAATTTCTAGTCTTCAAAACAAAGATAACCTGTATGAATTTCATGACAAATCCCATTCTGTTTCTTTGTATTCTCATCTTTGGCTCTAGAACAACTACTCAATCAAAGGCATTTCTTTAAGTTCTGGATATTTCAACTTCCATTGTCAGCAAAGTTGATTTATAGAGAAGGAATTAAAGATAATGAAGTCATGTTGTAAATGCACAAAAAAATCAATATTTGCCAAATGGGAGAGAAAGAAATCAATAGACAAAGGCATATTATTGTCAAAACTTCTAAAAGTATTTTACCAACTGAGGTGAGTGGACAAAATCTGTAAACATATATCAGCTCCATTGTCCTTTAGTATATTAGACTATGGTACTAGAAAAACAATAATCAAACATAAAACATTGTTAATGCATTCTGAAGAGATTAGGGTAAAGCAAATACAAACTAAAAAGCCCCAAATGTAGTGTTGAAACAATGCTTTGTAAAGATCTAAAACTAGGTTTATTTGTTAGATGTTTCAGGTTAAGGGATGTAATTATTTTATCTTAGTTCTTGATCTCTGAGATAAGCACATTTTTACACAGATATCTGATGTCTTTTTCTTCCATGGAAAGTACTCTGAGTCAAAACATAAGGTGACATAGTCACTTGTAACAGATCTAGACCCTCCATGAAGCTGATATATTTTCAGCAATATGGGGTATCAATTCCATCTTTGGTAGTTTTTTTTTTCTTTTTCTTTCTTTCTTTTCTTTCTTTTTTTTTTTTTTTTAACAAAAATGAGATTTGGGTGAAAAAATATGTGGATAAAGAAGATGACTCTTTCCTGACATTTGTATTACAAATGAACTTTTCTCTACAAGATTTGAAGATTAATATTTACTGAGATAACTTCCCCAATCTACACACAACAAAAGCCCCTGTATCCAATTCCTAATACTAATACTGGTAAGCATTTTACAGCATTTTCTATTTTTCTCAAGTAAATTTTGCAAACATAATTATTTGGAGACTTACAACAGCCCTGTTATACAAGTGAAGAAATATTGACCCTATTTAATTAACTCATTAATTAATTTTAAAATTAATTTTTGGTACATTATAGTTATACATAATAGTGGAATTCATTTCTACATATCAGTGCATGCGCACAGTATTGGTCCTGTTTTTATAAATGAGGAAATGATAATGCAAAAAAACTAACTGGCATAGAGAAATTTACAAAACAAGTTGGAGATTGGAATTCCACTTACTGATTCCCTTAAGACTGCTTCTCCTCCTCTTTCACACATATTCTTTTGGGTAGGAATGCCTATCCTGCTTGCATATGGAACCACAAAAATGATTCCAATAAAACTCACCATTGTACTGATATCTACAGTAATATATCCTTATTGTATTTTCCAAGGTAATATTTATGCATTTTTTCAACACTACATTTGGGACTTTTTAGTTTGTTTTTGCTTTACCCTAATCTCTTTAGAATGCATTAACAATGTTTTATGTTTATTTTTTTTTCTAGTACCATAGTCTAACATACTAAAGGACAATGGAGCTGATATATATTTACAGATTTTGTTCACTCACCTCAGGCATAAGGGAGTAATGTCAATATGATTACAAAATTTCAGAATATGCCATATACCTCTTAAATCTAGTCTTTTGGATCATTAGTAGGATAGAATGCTTGAGTGCCACAGAAATAATGATAGTAAGACCAAATACATGCAACAAATTTACCATATATGTAATATTTTAATATTTTTGCTGTCTCTGGACATTTAATGAACAGTAAGAAATAATGACTAAACATCGTAAAAAAATAACAAGAATCACAGAGTTAAATACTTGACCTTAGATGACAAAATAGGTTTGATATTTATAGTTAGAGAGGTGTAGTTTATGCTACTAAAGACCCTGCTGAATCTTAAAAACAAAAATAGCAGTTCAATTGCTTAGACAAGTTTGAGAATGAAGACCATTTAGTTTTCAGGTTTATATTGAAAAAAAAAACCCTATATAACCAATGCTTTAGTTTTGTAAAGCATTAATCTAGGGTAGCAAGTTCAAGGACTCCTTTAAAAATAGAGACAGAATAATGTGTTATTTTCAAGAGTGAAATCTGAAACAGGCTGCTCAGGTAGACTCCAGAATGAGATCAGATTTGCTCCAAATCCAAAGTGCTCTCTCTCTCTCTTGTCTCCCTAGAAGAGTGAGGATTTTGTGAAGAAACAGCTGAAGTGTGATTGAAAAAATGTTTATATTTGCAGAAAATTTCCATTGACATTTTCCTATCTTTTTATAAACACAAATATGTTATGAATCAATGTCATATGTATGTATGTATATACATTCTATATGTACCTTAAAACACTGTTATGTTATAGTTCATGATCTTCAGTTGTATTATTTAATTTCCTTTAATAGCAAAAAATTCATTGAAAGGGTTTCAATTACTGTCCTAATTCATTAAGGGCATTTTTTTTCACATTTTGCATCAGTGATATTTCCCTTATTCTCACTCTAATGAACTCCCAAATATCTGCAACTTTCCATGATTGTGCTTCAGCAACATGAGCACTATTAATATAGATTTAATTATTATTATCCAAGAAATTCAAAACAGCATGCCATATGGCTTTAGGAGGTTTTCATGTAGACAGGTACATCAATCCTGAAGAAGACAGGGAAATAGTAAACTGGAAGAAAATGGTCCAGGCAGTGGGAAAAGTACCACATTGGATATGTGCTTAATGTGTTCAAGCAACAGCATGGATGTGCCCAGGGCTGGGTGAATGAAGATTATAGCAGAAGAAATAAAATCCACGAGCCCATTTGGTTTGGCTCTGAGTGAGATGGGAAGAGTTTGAAGAAATTTGAGAAGAAAATCTTAACCTCTTTTGTGCTTTAAATAATCATTTTAACAACATTATTGACAAGAAGGTGGGAGAATAGAACAGCAATCACTATCCAAAAAAGAGAGAAAGTCATATTCAGCTGCCCAGGTATAGACTCAGGGCAGGTACAGAGCTAATTAGGTAGTTTTTTTTTTTTCATTTATACTATTATGAAGGAATAGAATACCTGAGCATGCAATTCATGGTTATAATTATAGCCTATTTAAACCAAGGAAGGACAGAAATTAAGGCATGAAATAGGCTAGTGGTAGCAAAAGTTGGTATGATCAATGGATTGTAGATCTTTATTTAGGCAAGGTATTGCTCAATATAAGCGTCTAGAAGGAGTAACCTGAAAGAGCAAGTAATTTATAATTGCCAGTTTCTCATTTAAGAAAATTTAATTTAGCTTCTAAAATTTGGCATTGGCCATTCCATTCTGGGGGTCAGGGTGGGAAAGGCAGACATTTATCCAACCACTTTCAAATTATTCCAGTTTTCTCTCTTTCAACAGGTTTCGCTAACTGACATTTCTGCTACTAGAATAGCTCATTTTAATAAGCACAAATCTTTACCCCATCAAAGTTCCTCCATTTTCCCATCCCCCCGCCCCCCATTATGTATCTGTATCCACTTATCAGACAGACATTTGGCCTTTGGGTTTTGGGGATAGGTTTACTTCTCTTAGCATGATATTCACCAACTCCATCCATTTATCTGCAAATGGTATAATTTAATTTTTTTAATGCTGAGTAATATTCCATTGTGTATATATATCACAGCTTCTTTATCCATTCATCTATTGAGGCCATCTAGGTCGGTTCCACAGTTTAGCTATTGTGAATTAAGTTGCTATAAACACTGATGTGGCTGCATTACTGTAGTATGCTATTTTTTTTTAAATTTTTATTGTTGGTTCTTCAAAACATTACATAGTTCTTGATATATCATATTTCACATTTTGATTCAAGTGGGTTATGAACTCCCATTTTTACCCCGTATACAGATTGCAGAATCACTTCGGTTACACATCCACTGACTTACATATTGCCATACTAGTGTCTGTTGTATTCTGCTGCCTTTCCTATCCTCTACTATCCCCCCTCCCCTTCTCTCCCCTCCCCTCCCCTCTTCTCCCTCTACCCCATCTACTGTAATTCATTTCTCCCCCCGTTTTTTTCCCTTTCCCCTCACTTCCTCTTGTATGTAATTTTGTATAACCCTGAGTGTCTCCTTCCATATCCATGCAATTTCCCTTCTCTCTCCCTTTCCCTCCCACCTCTCATCCCTGTTTAATGTTAATCTTCTTCTCATGCTCTTCGTCCCTACTCTGTTCTTGGTTACTATTCTTATATCAAAGAAGACATTTGGCATTTGTTTTTTAGGGATTGGCTAGCTTCCCTTAGCATAATCTGCTCTAATGCCATCCATTTCCCTGTAAATTCTATGATTTTGTCATTTTTTAATGCAGAGTAATACTCCATTGTGTATAAATG
>NW_025999977.1:19028000-19066715 GCF_001458135.2 Marmota marmota marmota | reverse complement strand
GAGATGGTTTTCTAGCTGCAAATTCTTTTAGCTTTTGTTTATCGTGGAAGGTTTTAATTTCATCTTCCATCCTGAAGCTTAATTTTGCTGGATACACAATTCTTGGTTGGAACCCATTTTCTTTCAGCATTTGCAATGTGTTTTTCCATGATCTTCTAGCTTTCAGAGTCTGTGTTGGAAGATCAGCTGTTATCCTGATTGGTTTAACCCTAAATGTAATCTGCTTCCTTTCTCTTGTAGCTTTTAAAATTCTCTCCTTATTCTGTATGTTGGGCATCTTCATTATAATGTGTCTAGGTGTGGATCTCTTATGATTTTGCACATTTGGCGTCCTGGAGGCCTCTAGGATTTGGGATTCTGTCTCATTCTTCAAGTCGGGGAAGTTTTCTCGTATTTTTTCGTTGAACAGACTTCTTATTCCTTTGGTTTGAACCTCTATACCTTCCTGTATCCCAGTGACTCTTAAGTTTGGTCTCTTTATGTTATCCCGTATTTCTTGGATGTTCTTCTCATGGTTTCTTAAGAGTCTCGCTGAGCTGTCTATGTTCTTTTCAAGTTGAAATACTTTGTCTTCATTGTCTGATGTTCTATCTTCTAAATGTTCTACTCTGTTGGTAGTATTCTCATTTGAGTTTTTAAGTTGGTTTATTGCTTCCTGCATTTCTAGGATTTCTGTTTGTTTGTTTTTTATAACCTCTATCTCCCTGTATAGTTGATCTTTTGCTTCTTGGATTTGTTTATGTAATTCATTGTTGAAGTGATCTTTCATTATCTGATTTTGTTGTCTAATGTCTTCCTTGAGACTCCAGATCATCTGAAGCATGTAAATCCTGAATTCTTTATCTGACATTCCATCTTCTGCAGCTATTACCTCTTCTAGAATTGAGTTGACCTTCATTGCTTGTGGACCTTTCTTTCCTTATCTTTTCATACGGCACGTGTTTCTTTCTGCTTGGTGAAACTATTGTGTTATTGAATTTTCCCCCTATATATTTATATTGCTCTTGTACAGTTGCAAAGTCTCCCTTGCAGGGGCGGGCAGCAGCTGTTCTCCTCCTCCAATTGGGGTGATCTGTCTAACACGCCGGCGGGCCGCTGGGCCTGTTCTGCTAGTCAGTCGCAGGTATGCTTACCTTGCAGGCGCGGGCAGCGTCTCTGCCCCTCCTCCAATTGGGGTGACGTGTCTACCACGCTGGTGGGCCGCTGGGCCTGTTCTGCCGGTTGGTCGCAGGTCTGCCTTGTAGTATGCTAATTTTAAGTACTTTAGGTATAGACTGAGGAGTGGGTCAAATGGCGGTTTCATTCCAAGTTTTCTAAGGAATCTCCATTCTGCTCTCCTGAGTGGTTGCACCAATTTGCAGTCCCACCAGCAATGTATGAGTGTGCCTTTTCCCCACATCCTCGTCATTATTTTTGGTTGTCTGTATTCTTGATATCTGCCATTCTGACTGGCATTGAATGAAATCTTAGAGTATTTTTGATTTGCAGTTATCTAATTACTAGAGATGTTGAACATTTTTATGTATTTGTTGATCAGTTGTATGTCTTCTTATGAAAAGTGTCTGTTCAGCTCCTTAGCTCATTTTTTGATTGGATTGTTTGTTTTTTGGTGTTAAATTTTTTAAGTTCTTTATACATCCTAGAGATTAGTGCTTTATCTGAAATGTGTGTGGCAAAAATTTGCTTCCAAAATTCAGGCTGTCCGTTCAGCTCATTGATTGTTTCTTTTGCTGAAAACAAGCTTTTTATTTTGAGTCCATCCAATTTATTAATTCTTGACTTTATTTCTTGAGCCTTAAGAGTCTTCTTAAGGAAGTCGGGGCCTAATCCAAGATGATGAAGATTTGGGACTACTTTCACCTCTATTAAGCACAGGATCTCTGGTCTAATTCCTAGGTCCTTGACCCACTTTGAATTAAGTTTTGTACATGGTGAAAGATAGGGCTTTATTTTCATTTTGTTGGATATCCAGGAGGAGGGAATGAAGGTGCATCACATTTAATAATACCAAATAGCTTCTTTATGCATGTAAATCTTCTGACACTGATTAAACTTTCCTCCAAATTCAATCCAGAATGGCTCAAAAATCCATCAAAAGGTAGAATAAATGTTACAAGTCTTATGATTCAAAGTTTCTTTGTAATAAGCCAACATGAGAGGAACCTAATGTGCATTAATGTTTCCTAGCCATTCCTAACTTACACATACTTTGCAGTATGCAAATTTAAATTCTACTTCATTTACATTTTGATGTCATAATTTGGGTGTTCAATGTGCCCCCAAATTTGACATATTATAGGCTTTGTCCCCTGGATGGTGCTGTGAAATTGAAAAAGGCAGTTTTTCAATTACACAATTTCGAGGTCCTCGGGTCACTGGGATGTTCCCTTAAAGAGGATTGTGGGACCCTGGCCCCTGTCCCTTTCATTTCCTCTTTGCTTCCAGGATATTGAGGTGAGGATTTTTGCTCTATGATGTGCTCTCACCATAATATGTTGCCTTACTCTAGACCCAAAGCAATGAGGTCAACTGATTATGCACGGAACCTCCAAAACTGTGAGCCAAAACACACTTTGTCTTTTGTAGGTTCATTATCTCAAGTATTTCATTAGAGTGACAGAAAACTGACTACCATAATTAATTTGCTGATAAAAAAATTAGTATCTGAAATTCAGATTTATACATATCATAAAAATAAGAATTATTATTTGTGCTATACATGTGTCTCTTTTGACATGGGTTAATGTGATTTGGTTCTCAACTTTAAATGCATTGACATTTTTGAACCTTCCTACCTTAGAAGAAAATCCCTATACATGATAACTACATGAGGATACTGCCAACCTGGGGTACCAATGTGAAAATCAGCTAGCTTTTTAAGGTGATAATCCTCAATTATGTTTGCATATTTTTTTTTCAATTGTGGTCATCCATAAAGACAAGATTGATAACTCAGTTTTTAAAAACTTATGCTTGGTAAGAAGGGATACCTGGTTCATGCTTTCTTCTTCCTACCTTCCTATAGTTTGTTTGCTGATATTTTATTTGTTTACTTCTAAGTTTTTCTAAAAATAAATAAAACTAGTCAAGTAGGTCTCACATCTCTTGGAAACACATTTAATCAACTAATACATCCATAAATGTTTACTGAGTACTAACTTTGTGATAAGTTTTGCATTAAGCTATGAAAGATTTAGAAGAAAGACACATGCTTCTTGCTCTCTGAAGTACTTTCTTCCCTTGTATCTTCTTGTGTCTATATTATTCTCTTTTTTTCCTTTCTTAAGCTATCGTTCATTTTTCCCAGGTTCCAAATTTACATTAAGCTGTTCCAAATATCTGACTGAATTTTCCTCTTCATCTCAAATACCCAACAATTCTCAATTTCCCTGTCTCACTTAAGATCTTAAAAAATATTTGGCATATATTTAGGGTTTTGCATTTTTAGGATCCTCATGAAGCTAGATATAAACTTAGGATCTTGATTGAAACTAGAGTTAAGTTTCTGCATTCCTCAAAGGTGATTTTAATTGAAAATGCTGAAATTTATTACTACAATCTTTCAGTTCATTTCAGTCTGTATTATTTCCTTTCATATTAATAGGTGGCATTTGGCAATGCCCGAATTATCTTTGTTGTATGTTATCAGCCAGAAAATTATTGTGAATTCATATTTTAATTTTAAGTTTATTAGAAGGAAGTGGTATTCAAAGCCAATCCTTATTACTTTAAAATATTATCCATCAGAAAAATTACACTATTTTTCATTCTTGATTTCAGCTTACAGAAGCATTGCTTCTGCTTTGGTTGGAAAACTTACACAATTCCATGATCCATTCTTTTTCAGTTACATCAAAAGAGCTCAATATTTTTCAGCAACCCCTATAATAATAACAGGAAGTCTTTCAATTATAGAATATAATAAATTTATATATTCATAATTAATCAGAGTGTCAAAATCATAAAATACTTTATGAAATAGTTCTAAGATATTTCTTGCCAATACAGTAAAATTCTTGCCAAGAGATCAATGTGTTTGTCAAGATATGGTCTTTGGAAAACTATTAAATTTCTGTATAATAAAAAAGAACTGCTTATTGAGACCCCATACCTTCACAGGACAATGGTACAAGGCTATATTCCTGAGTTGAAGACCAACAAAATTCTTTTGTTAAGGGATTTGATAGAAAACCTCAAGATGAGAATTTTGTGTTGGTACTCTGTTTGGGAAAAATTCTAACTTTTATGATGGAAGCTTACTATCAAGAAAAAAATAATCCATATTTTCTTGTGCATGCTAAGAATGGGTGGACAGAAAGTACTCTTTGCCTTAGTGTTTATGATTGCTCGTATGCAGCACTGGAGTTGTGTGACCCACCTTGTGTGGCAATGATATCAAAGCCTAAGTTAAATTGTATTATTTTTCCTTGTTCCAATTTAATTATAGCCTCCATAGTGTTAAGAGTTTCTCATATCAATTCCTATTAACAGGAGACATAATAATCATGGATACTGTGCTTGCCTTTTCATGTCCCATCTCAGTCTATTTTATAGTCATTGAATAAAAGATGACACAGGATCCAACACACAGGGTATGCTCTGTAAAGATTTATTGATTTTTTTGATGCCAGGGATGTTAATAATATAATATTAATAAAAACTCATATGTACTGAGAGTTTACCATATGCCTAAGCTCTCTCTTAGATGAAGAACTACTGATTTGTATCAGTTTTGACAGGTATGTGCAACCAGTTTGGCACTAAGGATATTGTAAAAGAGCTAAACAAAGGAAAAATAATAGGAAACATGATTACATTTTCAATGTTTTCATATATTATTTGATATATTATTAAGTGACTTTGGAGAAAGTTATATTTCTGCATCCTCAAGTTTCCCAGGATTCCTCATTGGACTGAATCAGGTATTTGTCAGTCAGTAACAAAGTGAAATAAATGGGGTGATGGTCATCACTGATCCATTCATGAACTGAAACTCAGGAACAGTTTTTGCAAACATTAGTTGGTGCTTTTAAATAATCAATGAATCAACAGGCAATAAACATTTTTTTCTTTTGTATTTTAACACTGTCTTTGACATAATTGTTATGTTAAAGATATAACATTTATATAACTATTATGCTTATGAAATCAACAATGACAAATGTCCTGTTGGCTTGGTCATAATATATTTTTAAAATCTTCAAAAAAAAATAGGCATTAATGGACTAGCATTATGGCTCAGTGGTAGAGTGCTTGCCTAGCATGTGTGAGGCACTGGGTTTGATATGCAGCACCATATATAAATAAATAAAATAAAGGTCCATTGACAAAAATATGTATGTATGTGTATATATATATATATATATATAGATAGATAGATAGATAGATAGATATATAGATAGATAGGTGTTAAGATTGTCTTTTGCTCAATTTCTGTCAGTAACTATTATTAATTGGCTAAAACCAATCCAACTTAATTTTATCCCCAAATACACATTTTGAACCCCAAGATTTTTGGTCTAGTTTCTTATTTATAGTTAGCATGTAAAACATTAAAAAAGAATCTATGTTATTTATTTATGACATGCAAGAAAAATATTAATTGCTAGAATCTGAGTGATTGTGAAAATAAAAATGAAGTAGTACTTTCATAAAGCCAAAATTTCAACAGTTTTATTTGTAGAGATGGCTGTGGATGTTACTTGTTTCTGCTTCAAATCTAGGAAAATCTGATAGGCAAATATAGGGACATTTCATTAGAAATAATTAGAAAAACTAAGGTCTTTTATTGAGTGCGTCATGGAATGTTATTTATTTATAATTTTTTTTTATGGAATGGTTTTTTAAAAATTTTGTTGTTGTTGTTGTTGGACACAATACCTGTATTTTATTTATTGTATTTTTATGAAGTGCTGAGGATCGAACCCAGGGCCTGCATGTACTAGGTGAGTGCTCTGCCACTGAGCCACAACCCCAGTCCTGGAATGGTTTTAAAAGGGTTAATCTGTCCTCAGTTGATTTGATAACTTTTACTCTTAAAATTGTTTATAAATTTGTTATTAATTATTTATGAATCACAGATTTTTTCAAAGGTAGGAAAGTACAAACTTTCCTCCCAGGATACAAAATTTCAATGGAACAAAACAGAGAATCTAGAAATAGACTCATAAAATATGCCAGTTTTGACACAGGAGTAAATAAAAGGAAATCAATGGAAGAAAGTGTTTTCAACAAATGGTGGTGGAATAGCTGGATGTATATAAGGTGGAAAAAAACCCCAAAGAACTCAAACTTAGTGTCATACTTTATGTATAAATTTACTCAGAATGAGTCAGTGGACTTAAGTATAAAACACAAAACTGTAAAATTTTTCAGGTAAATAAAATGGAAGAAAACATTCATAGGGCTAGTCTGAAAGATCTTATAATTGACAAAGCACAATAAATAAAACAGAAACTGATAAAATGAGATATAAAGTCAGTATCTTTTTTCTCTGAAAAAGACTGTGGTAAGGGAATGATAACACAAGATACAGACCATAGTGGGGGGCATATTTGTAAACTACTTGGGACTAATATCTAAATTACATAAGAAATTCACAATATTCAACAATAAACAAAAAATGCAATTAGAAAATGAGCAAAAATCATAGACATTTCAGTGAAGGAAACATATGAATATACAATAAGAACTTGAGAAGATTCCCAACTGCATTAGCTATTAGGAAAATGTGAATTAAAATCACTATAAGATAACCCTCTGTGCCTATCAGAATGGTTAATTTTTTTTAAGTGACAATAACAAAGTGAGTAGGAAATATAAAAACTGGATCATTTGTATATTGCTGGTAGTGATATGAAATATCACAGTCAGTCTCAAAAACATCTTGGCTTTTTCTTAAAATCTAAACAAAATTATCCTATGACCTAACTATTTCAGTCCTGGATATTTACTCAGAGAAATTAAAATCTACACATGAAATATTGAGAACAGTATTTCTTTTTAATAACCATAAACTGGAAACAAGATAAATATCCTGCATCTGGTAAATAAAATAAATAGTAAAATATTTTGATATATCCATACCTCAAAGCACTATTCACTGATAAAAAGAAACAAATTAGTAATATGCACAATAATCTGGAAAAGTCTCCAGAGAATTGTGCTACATTAGAAAAGCTAATTCCACAGAGTTACATACACTATGAGTCCATTTATATAACATTCATGAAATAGCAAAATTTATAGCAACAGAGTACAGTATAGTGGTTGCCAGGGCTGTCTAATGGTGTGGTATGAAAGAATGAGGATGGGATCATAAAGGGCAACATGAGGGAACACTAGTTTTTATGGAAAGGTCTTGCATCTGGGTTATATCCATGTCAACATCCTGGTTGTGATACTTGCCCTTCAGTCTTGCACAGTGTTGCCATTTAGGAGGAAGTAATTCAAAGGTACGTGGAATGTCTAGGTACTATTTCCTACAGTGTTGTGTGAATGTCAAACTCAAAAAGTTTAACAAAAATAGTTAGAGAATATGAAAAAAATACCATGTTGAACTAATCAAAAGTAAGTTGAGTAGATATATTAAAGTTAGAAAGTAGACTTTGGGGCAGAATAATGTTACCATGTGCAAAGAATGTCCAGCAAAATGTACAGTGATTGGATTCCAACCACCAAAAAGATATGTCTGTTTTAGTCAGCTTTTTTGCTGCTGTGACTAGAAGATCTGACCAGCACACTGTAGAAGAGGAGGGAAATTTATGTAGGGGCTCACTGGTTTCCAAGATCTCAGTTCATACAAGGCCAGCTCCATTCCTCAGGGCTAAAGGTGAGGCTGAACATCATGGCGGAAGAGTGTGGCAGAGGGAAGCAGCTCACATGATGATCAGACAGCAGACAGGACTCCACTTGCTACATACAAATATATACCCAAAGCCATGCCCCCACCTCCTCCAGCCACACCCCACCTGCCTCTAGTCCCCACTTAATTAATCCCATCAGGTGATTAATTCACTGATTGGGTTAGGGCTTTCGTGACCCAATCATTTCTCCTTGAAACCTTGTCTCATTGTTTCACACATGAGCTTTCAGAGGGCTTTTCACATCCAAACCACAACGATATCTAAATGTTTATGTGCCTCAGAATTATCATATACATGAAGTAAAAAATTATTAAAAATGAAAAGATAAATAAACATATCATAAATTATACCGAGAGATTTTAGTAATCTCCTCTAAATAATTAATAGATCATGTAGGCAGAAAATCAGTAAGATCGTAAAAGGTTTAATCAACAATATTAAACGACATGCCTCATTGGTACTTACAGAACATGTCTTCCAACAACAGTGGAATACAGACCATTTTTATTTTCTTTTCAAGTGTCTACATAACATTTATCAAAACAGAATACCTTCCTGGATATAAAACAAGTCTATACAAATTTTAAATTATTCAAGTAATATAATATAATTAGAAATCAATAAAAGAAAGATATCTGAAAGATCTGTCAATATTTAGACGTTAAATTAAAAAAAAATTTCAAGTATCCTATGGCTTAAGACAAAATCAAACTGAAATTATGAACTATTTTGAGCTAAATGTTAACATTGACATAAAGTGTAGTATTGGCATAAAGATAGACAAACAGATCAATAGAACAGAATAGATGAGCCAGATTTACACCTACACATATAAAGACAACTGATTTATGACACAGATCCAAAAATAATTTAGTTAAAATTGGATTCTGTTTTCAACAAACATTGACAGATCATTTGTTTATCTATAAGCATAATACCTCACACCATTGATTAAAATAAAGTGAAACATAGATCTAAATTTAAAACCTAACATTAGAAAACATCTAAAAGGAAACATAGGAAAATAATCTTTGTAACCTTAAAACAGAAAGTTTTTTTAAGAATCTTTTATTTTTTTATGCCCTATGTGTGATTTATAGAACAAACTAAGCAACTTGTCTTCAATAAAATCAAAGATTCATTTTCAAACAGACTTACGAGAATGAAAAGCAAGCTACAAAGTGAGAGAAAATATTTCCAAAGTATACATCTGATAAAGGAATTATACCTATAATAAGACTTGGTAGCTGCCAAATTGGACAATGAGAGTGCCACATCTCTCTCTCCAACCTTCTTCAGCTGACTTGCTCATATCTAGGTCTATGCCCCCTGCCCATCACCTGAGGAAGTAGGCTTCATCCACCTCCCCACCCACCACCTTCCCCCTGTTGGGAGAAAATGCAGGAAGCCAGGAATATCTAACTGAAAGTGGTGGAAATGTAAACAGATCATATGTTGAAGACATGCAAATTGTGTGGATTAGGAATCTGTAATGATAAATTTCTTTCCTCTTCAAAAAGTTAATTATGCTTCTCACACAATGACTAACATGTTGGATACCAATTTTGTGACATGCTTTATTCTAAATGGCTTTTTTCTTGTGATAACTCATTTTATTCTGACAACAACCTAATTAGGCTAATATCATCGTTATCTTCACTTTAAAGATGATAAAGACAGAGCCCATTAATGAGTATCAAATTACAGAATGGCGATTTGAACCCTAGTTTTCAACATAATCTGACTCTGCTCAGTACATTGTTAAGCAGAACCCTGCGAATGAAGACAAAAATAAATGCATAAATGGAGGAACAAAAATAAGTAAATGAGAATACTTTTTTTTAAAAAAACTTTAAACATACAGTTTTATATTTAATATTTCACAAAATAGCATTTTACAAAAATAAAAAATCTCACTATATAGCATTTTGTCATTACTAAAAGAGAAATAAGATTAAAATGATGTCCAAATAACTTATAGCAATAATTCTATTTTTTGGCAACTTTATAATCCTGTATTTTTCACAATCTAAGATATAGACACACTTAAACAAATCAAGCATTTGTATTGTTATTATAATACCAGTGAAGGACTTTGCATTGTTTTTATTATATCTATGGTTTATGTGCCAAAATTTGTGAGGCAGCATGAGTACTAAATTGGACCTTAGTTTTTGCTATTTGTACTGGAAATAAAGGGCTGAAGAGGTATTATTTCAGGTGACAGTTTGGGGGAAGAAACCAGGATTAAACACTGGGATTCTTAATGGAAAAGGTATGTCCCAGAACACATTAACCCATTCCTTCAACGCATACTTGTTGAGTGCCTATAGTTCTCTAAGTTCTTGGGGCACAGTGATGAACACCAAGGGAGAGTCCCTTCCTACAGAGCCCTCTTACCTCTACTAGAACCTAAAGGGATATGTTACCTCTACTTTTCCTGAGCAAGCTCAAAATCTTTATTAGTAGAGAAAGATGGAAAATACAAGAAGAAAAGGAACACTTACCAAAAATTCAGCCACTGTCTGTTCTTAATGCATCAATTAAAAAATTAAGTATTAAATTACAAGCAAAGACACACTAAAGGAGGATACATGGTTCGTCAAAGGTCACTTACGTGGTTAGCGGACAGGAGCAAAGAAGACTGGTCTCTTGACTCCCAGATCATTTTTCTCATTGACAGATTACACTATTATTTAGTGCAAGTTCAAAGATTTTTAAGATTATTTTTTATAATCACCAGTTCATAACCGTTTCCTTAACAGTAAGAGTCATAAGAGGAAAAAGTCTGCCTATTTAGTGCTAACAAATACTACTAAGAGTCGTATAGATGATGATTATTATTAATGCAATTTCACATTGCCAAGATCAAAAGCAAGCAACCAGAACATTTAGAATGAAGATTGACCAATTATTCAAACTTTACAATTGATCAAAGTTAATGGGATAGAAGTTTTCTCATCAATATTTTTTTCCTCAACTTCAGAGCAAGTAATTTTTTTTTTTTTTAAGAAGCAGAGTTAAGGTGAACTGGGAAAATTAGAATGAGACAAGGCCTTGAAGTGAAAAAAAGGAAATCCACAGCTGGACTCAGATTGAAGCTGTCCTGACAGGTGAGGATTCCTTGGACACAGCTAAAGAGGATGGTGGATGTTCAGTTTCAGACATGCCTCTCTCCTTCACCCTCCCTTCTTTTCAATTCCCTGCCACTGAAAAATCTGAAGTTTTTTTTTTTGTTGTTTTTATCATTGGATTGGATCTGTCCAAAGACCAAATTCTCTACTTTTTGACCATTTTTAAATGAATTTTAATTTTAAATATTTATATATTATAGTACGATAATGTAATACTTGCATACAATGTGTAATGTCAACTCAGGGGAATTAACTAACATTAAATAAAATGTAATGATATGTGAAAGGAAATAAATTGTTTACAAAGTTAGGTTCTAAGAATATGAGAGGGCATTTAACTCGTGACTCAAAAGTAATTTGACTTTTGAATTGTGTGTGGGGGGGAATGCCAAAATGTGATACAGAATTCAGTGTCTGTGAGTCTACTGTGTATTTAAATGAAAGCAAAAGGTCACGATCTATTCATATTTGCTTTTGTTCTTCCAATTAATATCCTACATGGATAAGAGGTATAGGTTGATTTCTTTTTTGATTTTTTAATCACATATATTTTAATATTGCTCCATTGGTTATGCTGGACAGGGCACAATTTTAAGAACTGATTTAATTCATGACTTTCTTCTAACCCAGGCTCTCCATTTTTTCCATTTTTTAATTAATGAATCTTTATTTGCAAAAGAAAAGACTTTCTGGAACTGGGATGTCATTTTTGAATCGGGACTTTGTAAAATGATGATTTTGGAAATTTTTTAAAATGTCATATTTCTAAAATAAAAGTCTTTGTTGTAGTCAGTCTGCACTTACAGAGAATTATTTAGTTAAACTGATAATAGATGAGGAATCCAAAATTCACTGTAGTTTATTATCCATTTGTTTTTGTCAAATCATTTTAACCATCTCTGGATATAAGCTGTAGAGAAAGTTAATAAACACTGACAGTTCTCTGTGATTGGATTTTGATGATAACATGCAAAGCACCAAATTTTAAAGGATGAATTTTGTCCAAAATTAAGAGAGAAATGATTTACATTTTTTTTCTTTCTTTCTTCTTTTTTGTTATTTTGTTTTTCATTACTAATTACTTTTTCAGGGGACAAAGGAATGGAAGTAGGGAAAATAGGAAAGAGATGGGAAAGAAATAAAAAGGAGGAGGGGGAGATGGGAAGGAGAAGGAGAAGGTATGCCTTCCCTGCATGTCTAGTTCTGGTAGAGAAATTGCTGAATGAATCAGTCTGCAGGAGGTGGATGCAATCACCCACCTTCTGTGCCGATTTCCTACAGAATTACTCCCTGAAAGCAATGGTAGAAATGTTGGTAGCACCTCAACATCTTACTTTCAAAGAGAGTGAGGAAGGGGAAAGGAAGAGCTAGGATTAGAGTACTCAACTGCCATCACTAAATGAAGTCAGAGTGAGGAAATTTCTTCTGGTTCCTATTCTTGCTAACAAGTCAGCCTAGTCTACCCGCAACTCCCCTGCAGAAACAAAAATCTGTAGAACGGAATTTACAGAAGAGGTTGGACTGAAAATGAGAGTGGCGACAAGAGTTGACTAAATTTAAAACTCTTGCTTCCTAAGAGACACAGATGGCAAGCTTGTTATAGTTAGCTCATCACTGGAGGTTTTTAAATAGCCCTGGTTGAGAATCCACGTAGGAACATGTAGCCATTAAAATGCAGTAAATCTCTTCAACACAATAAATATGCAATGGGCAAGATCTATAATAGATGGCTTCACACTCAGCTTTAACAATAGGCCCAAAAAGGTTTGATTTTAATTGAGGTTTCAGGGAATTGTATATTCAAATTATGTTTGCATGAAACACAATGGAAAAAAAAATAACAGAAATTGTATGAAAATAAGGGCTTTTCCTTCTTATGATCCTCACTTATTCTTTGGAAAGTTAAAAATAATATATTTAATGAAGCACTGATTTTAGGTTCCTTTGCAAAAAACAACAACAACAACACAAATGTAATGGGGGTGAATGAAAAAAAAAAAGACAAAAACAAAATGTGTACAGAAATGATACCAGCTGCATGTGTGCGCATGCGCATGTGTTTCCTTTGCCAATAATAATCATTAACTAGAAAGACTTGTTACAATAAACGTGTTTTTTGAGAGCCTTAGCAATGGTCTAATGCTAGGAATTCCGTTTCAATGTGTCATTGCGTCTCTATGCTCTGAGCTAAGTGTGGCTTTCTGAGAAGGGACTGATCTGTGACTGGTGAGAAAACGCTGAACGGGCACATTCCAGCCTGACTCCCTCTGGTGAGTCATCTTTACCTGGTGCTGTAGTGGCTTTGTGAAAGCCCAAGTGGTGCTCTTCTCCTGTTGGCATAACTATATTTAGACTGCATAGCTAGAGCGCTCAGGGCTCTTGGGTGATATTTTTAAATTTGTCATCACTCTAGACACGTTCTCCCTCCCTCTCCAACTGCTTCAGCCTCCCTCCTACTTTCACGGATCCAGATGGAAAAGAATCAAGTGAAATCACATTCCAAAGGAACCTGTGACACTAGTCTCATCCAGAATGTTAAGCTCTGGGTTTAGAAGCCTGCTAATCGTTCCCTTGGCTCTTGTGCTTAGCGAGGTTTGAATTGTTGCAGCTCCCTGATATGATGTCCAGCACTGTATTGGGCTCATTCTTCAATATAAACTTCAGGGACGAAAACAGGAGGGTCCAGTGGATATTTTTCTTTTATTAAAAAAAAAAAAAAAAAACTTAAAAGGTTTCCATGCTGGAATAATGGATTTTGGCAATTTCTGGGGATGACTGTGCTCCTTGGTATATACAGTAATGATGGAAATGAGGAAACCCAGTCTTTTGTTCTACCTATGAAGTCATTTCCAGTGAAGTCCCAGAGATAGAAAACAGAAAGAAATTCTTTATGTGACATATACATGGGATTAAAACATTATTAGCATGTCACTGAAATGAGAAATTTTGTGGAAAAGGGAAACATCTTTTCCTTGTAGATAGTGATTTGTATTCCTGATTTCTGCTTAACAAACCAGCACTATTTTATATCCTTTTGGATTTACATGACCCTAGAACATAGCATGGATTCAGTGTTGAGGGAATCAATTGGTTTGTCAATTTATTTACCATCAATTCGTCATGCACCCACTTTGTGAATTTGTCTATTGTGCATTGTTCAGCATAGTGGGAAAAGATGACTTATGTTTCTTCATACCTACCTAGGAAAGCAATGGTATGTATGACAGACCTCCAAAACGAGACTTCATAATTTTTTGGCATAACCAAGAATTGTGTTAAGTGCTGTTGGTGAAGACCAGAAAGGAAGATCACTGTAGGCTTACCTAGTAAAATAAGCTTCAAGATACTGGAAACTGGTAGAAATAACACAATCAAAGATACAGAATATGATAGGAGAAAAAAGCAGCTCTCTTGGAACAAAGGGAACATATAGGTCCATGAGATGAAGTGGAGAATCCTGAGAGTTGAGGCAGCCAAAGCTACTGTGAGGACAGGGGAGATTTTCCTGAGGTAGGGTGTTGCCATTGTGCATTTTATATGTAGAACAGTAGTGGTATTTTGTTAATTGTTTTGAACAAATGATTTTGTCAGGGACATCAGAATGAATGGAGAAAATAAATCCAAGAAGCAAACATATTTGCTAGAAAGTACTTGTTCTACTACAGGAGGAGGCTAAGCAGGGCTACCCATTGACCACGGCCAACTATGTGGAAAGGGACCATTTTGAGAAATATAATTTTGAGTAAAATGACACCAAATGTAGGAATAAGGTAGGCACATTGCCTCTACATACCTAATATAACCCTTAAGACACTTGCATTCTTATTGGCAAGTGAAATGCAAATAATAATAATAATATAATAATAAATAGTAATAATTTATTATTATTATACTAGTATATATTATATGTTATAATATATTATATATTATTATATAATATTAATTTATTATTTATTAAATAATAAATAATAATAAAGGCCCAAAGACATGGGGTAGAACTAAAACTACAGTAGTATTACTAACAACAGTAGTATGAAATTTCTGAGTTCATATCAAATGGCAAGCAGTGTACTACAAACTTTATATATATGCTTTTATTCAACCTCCAACAAACTGTGAGGAAATTAACACTATTTTCAATAATTCAAAAATGAGAAAACAGAGATTAAGTACATCTGCCATGGATGCGGAATTTCAAATCATGCCTGACTCATTTCAAATCATTCCTGTCTCCCTTACAAAACTAGGGAACTTCTTGACTCTAATTATAATTTTTCCTTAAACAATAAACTCCTATATTCTGTTAATAATATAGTCTAAATTTACACTATTATTTTCTGCTATAGTTCTATAGAGAACTCACACACTATAAATCTTTCTCAACAATAGATTTACATCTTACCCACCCTGTTTTGCTTGGGGAGTTATGTATTATTGGTTCACTAATTCAAAATAAAATCATTGTTATATGCTTTTGAACTGTTTAAATTATACAACCTGAAATAGTAACAGTCTGTCCTTGTATCACTTCACTTTGACATTTGTGATCATATTCTATATACTTTAATCCATGTTAATGATACAAAAGCAAGTCGAGAACACAGACCTATGACATATAATTTAGAGATAGTAATCCATTAATTAACACTTTTTAGAATACATTTTCAAAGTAGTTATGAATCCATTTACTTCACCACTCATTCTGCATTTTGAATCCTTTTTTTTTTCAATGCATAAAAATTTCCTGGTTTCACTTGCTTTTAGTGGATTCCCAGCTGTTTCAAATATTTGGTACTTTTTTTCCCCCTAAAAGCTTACTACAGCTTTTCTAAAAGATTGATAGTAATTATATAATCTATCTTAAATATTATAAACTTGGGGTTTTATAATTTCATTTAAAAATAAGAATGGCTTGTTTGTGAAGTTTTTTTTCTAATTTTGGTGGAATACACATGCCATCTTAATCATTTTTAAATGTAAAATTCAGTAGTGTAAAATATTATAATATTCATATTGTTATGCAATCAATCTTGTAATTTTGCATCTGAAACTTTGTTCCCATTAAACAATAAATTCTTATCCCCATTCTACTTTCTGTCTTTACAATTTTGATTGCTCTAAGGACTTCATATTAGTGGAATCACACAGTCTTTTTGTCACTAGAATATTTCACTTAGCATAATATCCTCATGGTTCATCTGTATGGTACTTGCGTCAGAATTTCTTTCATTCTTGAGGCTAAATAATCAGAATGCAATTTTTTAATCTCTGGATTATAGTCAATTCTCTATAGTTCATAAAGATTATTGAAGTTGAATATGTTCATCTGCCAGTTTTCTCAATATTCTGCAATATAACCGATCTGGACCAAGAAAACTAAATCTAGTTCATCCTCCCCAATTCTTTTAAATTAAAATCCTTTTATGCCATTATTTATTATATTCTTTCCAGTCCCTACTCATTCTTGATAAATCTTAGGCACCCCAAGAGAGCCAAAAGTGTCCTTTTTTTTCCTCTTAGTTTTTAACTGTCATTGGCTTATCTTTGTTGTTTTTATTCTCACAGAGCTCAGAATTTCTATTTGGGTTTGTCCACACTGGGAAGACACGATGTGATCACTTTTTCCTACAGCAGTAATGGACTATCCAGCTCCTTTTTTGGTTGTTGCCAGAGCACATCCTTTTGACAAAAAGCACATTATAATGAGATGATTTAAAACAGGTGCCTAGTACTGTCAAGACAAAATTTTGTGTATTTTTCTATTTTAATCCAAGTGACCCTTACTGAAATTAAAACAAGTTATTAGCATTAGAGTCTAAACAACTGCATTAAGTGTATGAAGATGAGATGAACTGGTGGCATCATATTTGGAAACTATAAATGAATCTATTTTCAGCCTAGATCAGAGAGGAGCAAGGATTGAAAATATGAGTGATACTACCTACATTAAAGACCAAATTAAATAATTACTTTTTGGAATTTACCAGTGAAAAGTCCTAATCTCTGTCAACAGATATAGAAAAAAAAAGTAGGTTTGTGGAGGACCAGCTTAGTATCAGGCATTTTTCAAAAAACTCTAAATTAAAGGATGCACAGGGGACTGAAATGGAGCAAATTATATTCCATGCATGTATGATTATGCCAACATGAACCCCACTATTATGTGTAACTGTAATGCACTAATAAAAACATTAAAATTAGTGGAAAAATGTATTTGAGTCTAAGCATAGGCCTATACAAAATTATCATCCCTGTTGTATGAAACAGCCATCAGTCTATGATACTTACTAAATGGGAAAAGAACTTTAAGCTATATATGTCAATTAAATTTTTGGCCTAGGCAATTTTTATAAGTAGAGTTTTCATCTAACCCAAGATTGAAAAAATAAAAATAAAAATGAAAAGTGCGACTGAAAGACTTTATCTCTGACATTTGTTTTCCTGGTAGATATTTCTACTTCATTGGGGCTTAATATAAATCCTCTATATCCTAGCCTTGCTACTAGGCTATGATTTTCTCAGATTCGGACTGCATTTTTGTCATCCAAGCTCTTTTTTATAGGTTTACTCAGGCAGAGCCGATGGATGAAGGTTGCCTCTGATAGACAATCTGTTCTATTGCATCCAGGAAGATCTAGGACACTCATCCACACAGACTTTCAGTGTCTGTGCAGTCTAGCACGAGAAGAGCAAGGCCCGTGTGTGTCCTCCACGTCACCCAACATCTCACAGTCTGTCAGCCTTGGAACCTCCATCTGTTCCCTCACTCCGGCCTCTGTTGGCCTTTTGTGTACAAAATATACCAATGTGTAAAAGATAGTAGTAGTATTGAAAAACAAATTGTGGATATCAAACTTAAAGAGTTTGGTTCAAACCCAATGCAGTCATCTTAAGTTCTTATGGATTGTTTTACAATGAATTTTCACATATAAACTGTATACCAAAGAACTGATTAACTCTCAGTTGAGGTGATTTAACACAACAGGTGTAGGGAAATTTTTCAGTGGCCATTGGTACAATTGTCATTTAGACTATAGCAACAATTTCCGTGACTGTTGCTATTTCAAAATCCTTAGTGCCATCAATTGAACGTAGTTCATGCCCACCAAGGGATCACTGTGATTAATTCTTGGTCCCCATAGTGCCACTATTGAAAGGTGGTGTTATAAATGAGAGTGGAATCTTATCGGGGTTATCAGATAGTTCTCTTTAGACCCTTTGGGTTCTTATGAGAAGGCTGTAAAAAGAGCAAGCCTAACCCCACCTGTCCTCTGTCTTTCTCTCTGCTCCTGTTCAAGATGTGACCATTTGCTTCTACAGGCACTCCTGCCATGATATGTTGCCATCTACCACCCTTGACAAAGGGAAAATCAATGAGACTTGCCCAGTCTTAGACACTGTGCCTCAAAAATATGAGCTGAATGTACCTTTTCTCTTCATAACTTATGACTCATGTATTTCATTATAATAACAGAAAACTGACTAATACATTTGGCTGCCAATGAACATCTATAAGGTTTTTAGTACCTTTCAGAAAGTGCATCAAAAAATTTATATGGATTATATCTTCAGCTTATAGAAAAACACTTAGGATAATGTATTATTATTTTTTAACATGGGGAAAGAAATGCTCAGGAATTTAGGTAAATTTCCCCAAATCCCATGCCTGGTAACTCATCAGGGAGATTGACATCTATCTCAACAGTGCTTTTCTTTCCTCCAGCTGCTTTTACTGTGGCTGCGACTGTGATCAGCAGAGCAAAGACACATCTAGCCATTTATCAAAACACTATGGCCTTAACCATTACATTATGTAGTCCTCCAATATGGCTTTAATAATTAAATAATAAAAGTTGAATATTGTCTTTAAAAATGCATTGGTAAGAAGGAAGGAAGGAAGGGAGAGAGAGAGGCAAAAAGAGAAAATGAGAGAGAAGAAACATTCTTAGCTGATTTTGTTTTCGTAGAATGAAATATTGATAATTGCAAAAATTATTCACTTCTGGAAGAATATTAAAAAGAAGATTATCTACAAAAGAATATGCTAAATTTTAGAATATAATTTAAATGAAGCCAAGAAAATTCAGGTAGGAATTCAGTTTAAGGAATTAGAGGGGATTTCTCTCAAAATTTTTTTTCAAATTTTTATTGAGGTATAGCTGACAAATTTATATGAATTAAGTGTGTTCCTATAATATTTTCAATATTAGTTTTGTAAGCAGTGATTCATGGAGAACAGAAAAAAATAGGAGAAATGCTTTCATTGTTCTAAGTACTGCATATGGGAGCCTGTGATATAAGAAGTATCATCTATTATGTGTGATTTAATGAAAACAAGATTTGAATAAACTCTTGAAGAGAATCAAGGCCACCAGAACTTTGTCCATGCAAAAGCTATTTCTGCATAGGTAATAGAGCACACTAATTGAATTTCTCTCTTTCCTTACTCTCTCTTGCTCTTTCTCCCACTTTTTATGACTTACTTTTCTCCCATTTCATGTATATTGAAGCCCTATTGCACTGCACTTGAAATAATATAGAAGTTTGGAATTTTCTAAACAGATAAACTCCAGTTTTTTATAAATTTGTTTTATTTTAAACTATATTTTATTAATATATATTTGTCAGAGATTTAAAGTTAGTCACAGCCTTGTGAAAAATTCTACTACACAGAAAAGACTTAGATTTCACAAATCCTCCCAACTAAATTTGGCTTTATGCTCTAACATTCCATTTTTTCTTACATTAAGTCACAATTACATCCAAGTCTCTTCCCTTAGTAATTGATAGAACAAGTCATAAAACCAATAAGATATATAACATTTTAACACCACTTCCAGTCAACTTGTCCTATAATATAGGTCATTTATTTGAGTGTAAATGTCAACAACAGCAGAATATCTATTCATTTTAATTGCATATGGAACATTTACTAAGATATATTGCATGCTAGACTGTAAAACAACATTCAGTAAATTTAAAGCAAATGGAAATCATGCAGAGTATATTTTATGACCAAAACATAATAAACTAGAAAAAATAACAAAAATATACTGGAGAATTAAAAAAATATATAAATTAAACAATGTAATTCCAAGTAACTTATGGTTCAAAGAAGATATCACATAAGGAATAGAAGAAACCTTTTGAAATGAAAAGTAATGAATATATGACATGATGTTTTGTGACTGCAGCTAAAGCAGTCTTTAGGGAAAGAATCATAGCATTATGCCGCAGTCTGGCTGGGCACAAATCACGAGCCACTGAAGCAGGAACAAACTTTATTTTTAAACTGCAGGAAAACACTTCACACAGCTCCCGGGGAATCCTCCCGAACGCCACGAGGCTTCTCCAGGAACCCCCAGCCGGAAATATCTCTCTCGGAAATCCCTCCTCCTGCACTTCCCCAACCAATGGGAACTCTCGGGGAATCCCCGGAAATCCCCACGAGAACTCCAAAATAGTGCGAGAACTCAAAAGTTGCGGCAGAGGCGGATAGTAATGCCTCGCCTGTCAATCAATACTGTTGGCAAAATGCCAGGGACCATACAGACTCGGCCGTGGCTCTCAGCAGCATTAAATCTTTACATTTGTAACACATGAAATATTAAAAGTCAATGATCTAAGTTTATATTTTGGAGGCGCAGGGAAAGCAATGATTCCAATTTTTACTTCTGTCATGCATAGGTGATTGGCAGGACTTGTTACTACCTCTGTACTTCTTCACAGTCTTTGCATTGAACCCATGCCCTGTGCTGCCTCTGGGTGTTTCCCAACCAACAGGTGAATATCCTGGGGATGTCAGTACAGGCCCATTTCTACTCGATGAGACCCCTGTGATGAATGACATTGACTTGAAGTCTCCCTATTCATCTAGCTAAAACATTCTTAGAACTATGAAGAAGTTAGTGATTCTTCCTGCCCAAAGATCCTCCCCCCAACCCCCATCCCAACTCATGGAGACAAGTACCATTATTTTTATGTAAGAAGAATCCCAATATTGTTAAAATGTCAGTTTCCCCAAAAATTTATCTGAGGGTTTGACTCAATCTCAATAAATATTCTGGAAGACTTTTATGTACTAATGTACAAGGTGATACTAAAGTTTTTATGAAATCACAAGTGACCTAGAGTAGACAAATCAATTTTGAGAAAGAACATGAGAATACTTAATAATCTGATTTATTATAAAGCCTCAGCAATGAAGGCATTGTGGAATTAGCAGAAAGATAGACATACAGAACACAATAGAGTCTATAAATTTTTCTACACACATATGGCTAATTGATTTTTTTTTAAAGAGAGAGTGAGAGAGAGAGAGAGAGAGAGAGAGAGAGAGAATATTTTAATATTTATTTTTTAGTTTTCGGCGGACACAACATCTTTGTTTTTATGTGGTGCTGAGGATGGAACCCTGGCCGCACGCATGCCAGGCGAGCACGCTATCGCTTGAGCCACATCCCCAGCCCCGGCTAATTGATTTGTAACAAAACGGCAAAAATAACTAAATGGGATCCTGAGGATCCCTATTCAAATGTAATGCCCTCCATTTTTTAACAATAAAGAATGGCATTAGTAACAGTACATCTCTTATAAGATTACGTTGTGACTTTGGTCCTGTCCTCTGCTTTCTCTTGATTTACTTGCTCTATGAGAAGCAAACTGCCCTGTCATGAGGATATTTAAGTAGCTTATAGAGAGATTACCTGGGATGAGTTGAAAAAATGCCATTAAGGGACTGAAAACTTCTAAGGGTGATGCGTCTGAGCTTGAAATAGATCCTTCCCTAGTTGATCTTTCAGATGTTGTGACTCTGACCAACAGCTTGACTAAAAATTCATGAGAGACCCTGAATCAGAGACATTCTGGATTCTTCAACCTTGAAAACCATAATAGTTTTTAAAAATTGTTTTGTTTTAGTTTGCTAAATTTTGTATTGTTACATGGCAATTGATAGCTAACATAGTATTATAATTATTTCCATTTCTTAAATTAAGAAGTTAAGACTTTTGAGGTTCAGTCGATTGCTCAAAGTCATGCAGCAAATAGTGTAACTAGTAAAACATTCATTTTTATTCTGAGGTTATACACACACGAGCTATATATATATATACACACACACACACACACACACACATATATTCAACTATATATACATATACATATATATACACACATCCTATATGAGGTATCTATATAAAATTATATGTATATATGTTACATTATACTTATAAAAATGTATTGTCTTGGTTCAGCTGCCTTCTTGCTTCTTAAAATACTTTTTTGTCTTTTTTTTCCTAACTTTTATTCATAATAAATTTTTAATTTTGTGTTTACATTAAACATATATATCATTAATTTTATTTTTCATTATATACCAAGTATCAAATTTAATATTTTAAAACATGTCATTGAATGTTGATTTCTTTGCTTTGTAGTCTTTTGATTTTATGAAATCTGGAGGTAGTGTGATTCAGTGGGGAATATGGGGTTACCATTTGAAGTATAGAATAAAGTTTATAATTCCTTCCTGATATTAGTTTGTATAATATCTAGATTATGATCTAGGAGTGAGAAGTGCAGGTAGAAGAAGTATTCTATTTTTTCTTACCTTTTTTTGGTTAATTTTTTTTTCAGGAAATAAAGTAAGAGATTTCATGACCTTACTTCCAGCAGGTTATTCTCAATTCAGCTCTGTTGGAACCTTGTTACCTACAGCCAAACTGAACTGCCACTTAACACTTTTTTTTTAATGCTTAGAAGCCTTTTATTGAAACTTACTTTCTCTGCAATCAAATCTCTATAAATTGACAGTCAAGATTAATAATTTTTCTCCAGATTGAGTTATCAGTACAATTATTATTAATTCACAATTAGCCAAAATAATATACATATATTAAAGTTGTTAATTAAAGTTTATTGAACAAAAATCAATCTCTCAATAAGATGAAGAGGATCTTTAAAAATTAATTTCTGTACCTATGGATGAATAATACATAATGCTAGAATGACAGTCTAATATCAATGCTATTATTATTATTTTGCCACATAACACTTTTAAGAAGTGACTCGATCTCTCTGTACCTCAATTTTGATTAAAGGAAGATAATAAAATAATAAGTACCAGCCAGGTGTAGTGGTACTTGTTTGTAATTCTAGGAACTTGTGAAGTTGAGGCTGGAAGATCACAGGTTCAAGGCCAGCCTAGGCCACTTTGCAAGACTGTCTGAAAATAAAATAAAAAGGGCTAGGGATGTAATCCAGTGTTCAAGTCCGTCCTTCCTTCCTTCCTTCCTTCCTTCCTTCCTTTCTTTTCTCCTGTGTTCAATCCTTAGTACCCCTTCAAATAATAGCAATAATAATAATAGTACCTACCTCATAGAGTTGCTATCAAGAATAAATAAATGAATATGTAAAGTAATTATAATGGATGCCTGACTTACAGTAAACACTGTATTGGTATTTGCTATATACTCTAAAATCATTGCCTATTTCCCTGGAATTTCAGTATCAGATTCTCAGCCTATACTAGGTTTCTGTATTTTGCCTATCTTTATTTAACAAAATGTTAGATGCCATTTAATTGCTACTAACTAGAGGGCCATTTTGAGAAAAACACATCAATAGTAAGAGGCCTTCAGTAAGATGTTTCACATTCAAATATAAAACTCCCATTAACAAATTCATGGGGTATTTTTTAAAAAAAATATTAAATGTCCTTGCTAGCTAATATTCACAGATTTAAAGAACTTCTAGGTTTCCATTAAAAGAATTCAAATTCAGAATTCTTTCTCCTAATTTATGAGTCTATTCAGTTTCAATTAGAAGTTTTCAAGAGATTCTCCTTTCATCAACTAAAGCCTGGTCTGTAACCACTTCATGAGTGTATTCCTTTTGAAGACTAAGAATTCCAAACACATTTCCTCACTGTCCCTTTTCAAAGAACCCAAAGATCTGACACAATACAAAAGCTTATCATAGCACTGACCTCACACAAGTAGGTCTAGCAGTTAATTTTGACCTGATGGATCACTTTCTGTTTCTTCAGAGTGGCATCTGAAGGTTTCTCTCTCTCTCTCTCTCTCTCTCTCTCTCTCTCTTTCTCTATTTCTTTCTTGTCATCTACACATCTAGTTTTGTTTGCTGGAATTGACTTTATTTTTTTCTTATTCTTTTCCTTCCTTTCTGTAAGTATTTGTTTTCCTAATAAAACTCTAAATTTGTGCTGTGATGTTTTCTAGAGTTGGCAATATGAGATAAGTGTTTTTAGATTTGGCCAAAAGCATCCATCCTAAATTCCTGAATTCCCTTATTGCTGGACTGAATAATCCTATACCTGTGGTGTCTTCCTTTTTCCTTTTTTTAAAATTATGTATTTATTTTAATTAGGTATATATGACAGCAGAATGCATTTTGATTCATTGTACATAGTTGTAGCATAACTTTTCATTTCTCTGGTTTTACACAATGTAGCATCATACCATATGTACAGTCATACATGTACCTAGGGTAATGATGTTCACCTCATTCCACCTTCTTTCCTGCCCCCATACCCCCTCTCCTCCCCTCTCTCCCTTTGGCCCAAAGTTCCTCCAGTTTTCCCAGCCCCTTCCCCAACTATGGATCAGCACCCACTTGTCAGAGAGAAAATTCAGCCTTTGGTTTTTTGGGTTTGGCTTACTTCACTTAGTATGATATTCTCCAACTCCATCCATTTACCTACAAATGCCATGATTTTATTCTCTTTTTACTGCTGAGGAATATACCATTGTGTATATATACTACAGTTTCTTTATCCATTCATCTATTGAAGGGCATCTGGGTTGCTTCCACACTTTAGCTATTGTGAATGGAGCTGCTATAAACATTGATGTGGCTGTGTTACTATAGTGTGCTGATTTTAATTCTGTAGGAAATAGACTAGAGACCCTGCACCTAACAGAGGAAAAAGTAGACCCAAATCTTCATCACCTAAGTTAGGCCCTAACTTCCTCAACAAGACTCCTAAAGTGCAAGAAATAAAATCAAGAATTAATAAATGGGATGGATTCAAACTAAAAAACTTCTTTTTAGCTAAAGCAACACTCATTGGGGTGAAGAGAGAACCTACATTTTTGCCACACACATGTCAGATAGAGCACTCCAGGATGTATAAAGAACTCAAAAAACTTAACAAAAAAACCAAACAACCCAATCAATAAATGGACTAAGGAGCTGAACACACACTTCTCAGAAGAAAATATACAATCAATCAACAAATATATGAAAAAATGTTCAACATCTCTAGTAATTAGAGAAATGCAAATCAAAACTACTCTAGGATTTCATCTGACACCAGTCAGAATGGCAGTTATCAAATGTACAAACAATAATAAGTGTTGGCGAGGATGTGGGGGAAAAGGCACTCTCATATATTGCTAGTGTGACTGCAAATTGGTGCAACCACTCTGGAAAGCAGAATGGAGATTCCTTAGAAAACTTGGAATGGAATCACCATTTGACCCAGCCATCCAGCTCCTCAGTCCATTCCCTTTTCCTTTTGATCATAGGATAATGCAGGTCAGCCATGATTTTACTTAAGAAAAATGCAGGCAAAAGCAAGCATCTGTCTGGACTGTTCCTTAAGGATATTTTTGGAATAATCAAAGAACTGGTTAGAGAAAAACCTCTTTATATAAGATCATAGCTAATAAAATCAAGGGGAATGAAAGATAAAATTCAAGTGATATAAATGACATAATGGATAGAAGCAGTGACAGCCAGTATCTACCAATTCATCAAGTACTAGATGATCAGAACTTTAAACAAGAGATGTCAGAACCAATTGTTTGATCTTTATGTTACTGAGAATATACAAATGGAAATATACACAATCATATGTTTTTACTAAACTTTTTTCCCCTTAATCCAAATATGTCTCTGGATCTATCCTCTAATTTATAAGATATTCATAAGGTATGGGGCCATGTTAAATAGTATGACTTTTTACAGAATGTGGATTATTACATAGAGAGGTGACCCATTTTCATAAATGAAGAAAAAAAAGTTGAAAATAAAATTATTCTAAGTGAAAAGTGATCTCAAGATAATATCAATCCAGTTCAATTCAGTGTGTGATCTTGGTTGGACCCTTATTAGAACAATAAACTTATTCAAATATGTTTTAGAAATTTGGGAAAAGTTGAAGGTAGAGTATGTTTGGTGCCATAGAAATTTAATTAATAATTATGTAATTAAACAATAAATAAACTATTTAAATAATTCTTATTTAACATTGAATATATGTATAATATTTTTGTGAAGTTTTTAAAATTCTTATGCCTCAGAAATACTATTTGCAGTTGACATGTCTAGTAGTTGCTTCATAATACTCTAAGAAAAAATACTGGGGTTGAGTTTGGGTAGGGAAGTAAATAAAATAAGCACTATTGGCAATAGGTACCAGAGACTTGTGTTATTATCATCTCTATTTTTCATGAATGCAAAAAGTTCAATTATAGATCATTAACCTAGAGATAGTGTATAGCCAAATGAAGCCAAGTGGTTATACTCTTCCTTGCATAATTCCCTAGTCGGGTTCTAAATGCAGTTCAAACAATATCAACAGGAACACAATTTGGAGACGCCTATCAATGCTACATAACCAAGACCCTCATTAATAATTTAAAGGTCACACCTTGGTGTTCAATAGGGAGGGTGACTATATAATTTATCATCCAGGGAAGACTTGGAATATTATAAATAGGGAACATCCCAGACAAGTCATATAAGAGGACTTAATTATTAATATGCAGTTTAAAGTAGCTTATAGACTTGACAGGAAAAAAATAAAAAAAAAAAGAATCCAAAATCAATCAATCAAACAAACCCCAAAACAAGTGCTAGCAAGATTTCTCAGTCTCAGTTTCCTCTTTGACTCCAAGCCTTTCCCCTGAGTTCAGAGACAGGCCATTGTGACATTTATCTGATGAATGTTGTAATAGATGTTGTGATGGTGGGGATCACCCCGCTAGGGGCGCAAGTCCTTGGTTTTCCAACTACATGGTCAGACCTTATGTGGTGATTGGCTAAGGTACTCTTAGCTTGCAAGGGACCTGTAAAGACACTTCCAAATGGAGAAAGCCTCCATAAAGTCACAAAGGGTCAAAATACGTATCACATCTGGCTTTAAGTTGCTTAGGCAGGATGAAGCAAACTGTCAATCTAACAATAACCTTGCATGGATATACCAAATGCTTTAAACATTGTGATTTTGTATTCCAAATTCCACTCATGTTTATTTTCTGAGGTTTTTTGGCTAGTGTGTCATTTAATCTCATTTATCTGAAATCTACAATATACTCTATAATAAAATCACTATCAATTACCAAGATAGAGATTTTTATTCCATGACATGATTCAGATATCTGCGCTCTACAGTTACATTTCAGAAGGTAAAAGCCTCATTTAATCTCCAAATTCACCAATCAGATAAGTCCCTGCTTTTGCCTGGAGGAAGAAAGCCAGTGTTGGACATTAGCTGATTATCCTACCACATTAAAACACTGGAAAGAGGAATGGAAGTTAACAACTACCATGAACAAAATGCTAACATGAGATAGTTAGCATTCTCACATGTTAAGCAACAATTGACCAATGTATAAGTAGACAGAAACGATGGCAATAGTTTTGAATCATTAATCATGTTTTCTAATATACATTTGGCTGTTGGAGGCTTTCATCTGTGTAATCATTCACTCCTGGCAAACCTAGAATCTTTTTAGAAAAAAATCCTGATTCTCCTAAAAAAAACCCAAGCAACATTTTTTAGTACTTATTATGATTTTAACTCTCTTGTCTTCTTCCTACTTTCTCCTAGGAAGTAAGAGTGAACGCTAAAGACATTAGCACAGGATTAATTTTTATTGCAAAGGAGCATATTAATAATGCAATCATAAAACAAGTTATGTTAAGTACCAAAACTAAAATTAATAATTACATTCTCTGTAATTATGTAGAAGAAGGTTGTTTAATGGAAAAGGAAAAAATAAGACAACAAAAAACTAAATTCATAATTCAGTATTAAAAGACTTACCATCTATGTGACTAAGATTAATAACCCCTGAGTACCACAACATCACTTTTTAGACAGGAAAAAAAAATTTGAATACCTCAAATGGACTTTTGTGCACAGATATTAAGGCAATATCTGTGACATTATAAAACATTGAAAATTACATATAAATTAAAATTATTAAGCAACAATATATGTTTTCCATTCCTTATTAAGCCTTTTTTTAATCAAAGGGAAAAACATATTATTTCTTCATTTTGTCAAAGAATAATATTAAAGAACTAAAGTAAATATTAGATGATATTGAATATGACTTTCCTCATTTATATTAGACATCCTAAAGCCCAACACATTGAGGATATATTTATCAAAATACTGTGGTAAATATCAACCTTCTCCTCATTAAAAAGGAGCTGCTAGATGTCTCTTGCTAGGACCTGATAAAAGTTAAACTAAACTGTCAAGAAGCCCAGGGATTGTTAATGGGTAAGTCACAAAAGGAATAAAGCTAATGGAGAGTAAATGGTATTTGTTCTTCCTGCTAAGGGCAAAAGTGTGCTGTTTTCTCTTCATAAGACAAATAGCAAAAAGGAAAAGGTTGATAAGCTTAGGAGTATTTGAGAGGAGAGACATCATTGTACTCCCGAGATCTATTGCTGAATAAGAATACAATGGAAGAACAAGTCACATGTGTCACGTGCAGCTAAAGGACTTGGTAACAGAGACTGGCACATACTTTGATGTGAGAAAGAAGGAAGCCAGCTCAGCTTAGGGTAGAAAGCCCAGAGAAGAGAGCAGCAGAGGCAGCAGCCTGCACTCCCCAAGTTTGGCCTAGAATGATGTCTGAGCTTCCCTTGGGAAAAGAAGTTTCCAGTTAAGGTAAATATGTTGGAAAGTCTTCATGGAACTGCCAAAGAAAGCTATTAAAAGAGTTGAAGCATCTTAGCAATAAAGTAGAGTAGATAACCTTGGCTAAGACCCAAGAAAGCCTTGTAGTTCCACCTTCCCTTTATTTAGTCCTAGAAGAATCAAAAGTGGAAAAGAGAAGGAGAGCATGGAAACATGAGAACTTATCCACCTTCCCCACACAGGGCTGCAAACCCATTGTCAAGGCTGACCTAGGGACAGAACACAGAACTTGTGCTAGAACTGTGGTGGAAGTTTTGACTTTAACTTGAATTATTTAATACTAAAATTGAGTCTCAAATTTGTGTCTTCGCATGACTAAAAGTGACAAAAAATTGTGGATCTGTCGAGGGCAGAGACTATCTCCAACAAAGCATGTCTAATGCGATATTGTTGCAGGAAAAGACTTGTTGCAGGTCAAGAAACAGCAAGCAGCACTCAGAGAGGAGAACTCCAAACTTCACTTAATGCTAGTGGATTCAGAGATCAGACTCCAAATTCTGAGTTCTCATCATCAGTTTTTCACAACATTTATAGACTATAATATATATATATATATATATTTCTTTTTCTTTTTTTTTTGTGGTGCTGGGGACTGAACCCAGGGTTTTTGGGTATGGGAGGTAAGCACTCTACCAACTGAGCGATATCCCCAGCCCCTCATAATTTTTTGTCTAAAAGATACATGGTTGTGCACAGGGTTTACTAGCAGGAAGCATGTTTGCAGAAGCAGAGTTCCATAAGGGGAAGGACTGGCTTCTCCTACAATGCCTTATATAAAATTCCTAGCCTGGGGCCTGGAGCTTTCAGAGTGCCTTTACACTTCAAAGGAGTAGTTAGATTCCAGGAAATCACTTATAATCCAAGTGGTAGGAGTAGATGGTGCTAATCAGGTTCCCTAAAGAAGAGGTGAGTAGATAGGAAAGGAGACTCTCTCCTTCCCAGGCACTAATTCTCATGACAGTGTTCTTTCTTCCAGGCCTGGGTTTGTCACCCATTACAGTATTACTGAGAAAAACAGACAAGTTGTGTTCCTATATCTGAAGTCCAGACTATCTGCTAAGTTGACTAAATGTTTTCATTATGGAAATATTTTACCTTCCAACTCCACCCACATATTTTACTGAATCCTTAATGTAGGTTTTTATGACCTACATTAGCCCCCCCTTACAAGAATTCAAAATTAATACTATTTTATATGGCTTTTGTTTTAATGTCCCAGATACTCATACCAGAACATAGACTCCTTTGGTAATTTTTCTATCCTCTAATCTTACTACCAGGCATTCTCAAACCTATACCCAAATTCCTTATAACAAAATACAGAAAATTCCCTGAAATACCTAATTTGGGGTGGTTCTTTTTTTTTTTACAATAGTTTTATGCAATGTATATTTCATTCTCCAGGGGATATTTTGTGTGGATTTGTTTGCACACATTAGCAGAATAAATACTTTAAAATCTGTAGCTTACTTGTGGACATTCAAGTGTTATCCTCTGAGAAAGTATACTACCTGTCACAATTCTGAGTCATGAATGAGGAAGCGACATGATGTACTAACACACACATCTTTTGTTATGTTTTGTTTTTCTTCTCTTCTTCCTGGTGGGAGGATAGTATGAGGAGTGGAAAGTCAGCAGGGAAAACTCTACTGGGAGAAAGAGGAAAGCCAACAACGGAAAGTGAGTCTTTCTGATGGAAATGTGAGGTCCAGGCTTTTACTGAAATAGGGGAAGCCTCTCAGTTCACTTTCCTCCAAGAAAGCAGGATGCCCAGGCATCAGGAGGGAAAGAATCTTTCTCTCAGAGATGAGCAAACATGTTTACAGCTTGTTTCATATGGAACAAGAATGATCTTCTGCATGACCCACCAACTAGTCATCAGGCCACAAAGAGGATAGAATAAAATGCCCGAGCCTTCAAGTTATTGTGTAATGGTAATAATAATAATAATTGTGCATGTGTGTGTATGTGTATATATATATGAAATGCTTGCAAGCAAATGTAGGAAATTTAACCTAACCTATACAATAATAAAATCTAGACAAAATTGTCAGCATTATTACCAATAGGAAAAGAAAAATGATGAAATTTCTGCACGTATAATAATAAAAAATAACTATTTTTAATAAGAAATAAAGTGAACTTTCCTCAGATGAAAAAAATAGTCCTAGGAATAGTGTATATTTTCCCACTTATGTGAACTTAATAAACATGATGGATCACTAAAAAGAAAACTCAAGGATGAGATCACATTTCAATAAAGTATTATAAAAGGGGACATCATAGAGTTAGGAAATACAGTAAAAAATAAAATAGCACCCATTATAGAACAATGAATAAATTAAAAACATTAAGAGATGACAAAGGGGTAGATTAAAATAAAATGATGAACATTAGCAGAGGTTTGAGAAAATCACACTGAATATGGAATAAAAGGAAGAAGATCAAAGCAACGAACGTGAAATGAAGGTGATAATTTTAGATATTAGACAGAAATGATCCAACATGATTTTTGTCCTTGAAGTAGAACCTCAAAAGTGAAAGAGAATCTAGTGATGAAATGAATCGTAGGAGGAAATAAAAGTAAAGTTTAAAATATATTAGAAGAAAGGGCAATTCATAATAATAATACACAATGAATTTTTAGATCTGCAAATATAGACAAAGCATTGCTTAATCAAAAGGTTAAATTTCCTATATTTGCTTGCAAACATTTTTGGACAAAAACAAAAACAAACCAAAACAAACAAACAAAAAAAAACCCCAAGCCCACCTATTGTGAAAAGTTTAAAAATTCAGTTTTAATTTAGATTTCTCCACAGCAACATTAAATGCTCAAAGAAAAAAGAAAAGAAAAGAAAAAAGTTCTATAGCTAGAAAATTATAGGAGAAAATAAAAACCTCAGCCAAGATTTTACCCAATACCAAATTGTCCTTCAAGTACAATAAAACAGGACAAAACAATACAAAATGAGAGGTATTTTCAGGCATGTAGAAACTCAGGGAATACAGTATTTATGGACCATTTTTGAAGGAAAAAAAAAAGCAAACTTGATAAATAACTCTAGTCAGCTAAGTGATGAAGCAAAACAAAATAAAATCTGAAATGGAAAACCTGTCATAAAAGTGCTGGCTGAGAACACTGAATCTATTTAAAAATAGGAGTAATACCAAGCATCTCTAGAAATGAAGGTTGTAAAACAATACGAATTTTATAAACTTCGACAATATATAAATAATAATGCAAGTTACAAAAATTGGCAGGTGGGGAAGAACACAGGGAAACAGAGGGTCTATTTATCTAATCATTTTAAGTAGTGATCAAATATTCTCTAAAATTGAAACAGGCAAATGTTCTCTAAAATCGAAACAGCAAAAAAAAAAAACAGTGTAAATTTATTAAAGATTAAAGTGGTTCAATAATCTTTATTAGCTTCATAGATTTTTAAGTGAAAAATCTTACTTAAATTATATTGATTCATTGAGTCAAACTTTTGTTTCAATAAAAGTATCATTTATAGCATGATGCAATTCATATGAAATTATTTTTTTATTAAGTTATTTTGAGTTAAGAGAGAAGAGAATCATGACTAGAATGAGGCTCATCTAAAGCTAATCATGACAACATTCAAAGGAATTTGAAGAAATTTTTATATTTTCCTTTACCATTTGTGCTATCTTCAATTTATTTATATATTGAAGTCCATTTGTATTGCAAATGCAGTATGTCTTCAAAAACAACCACAAAGGTATACTAGTTATGCTAATATGCAAGTATGGATAGTTCTTTTTTTTAATATTCCAAAGAAATGTTTTAAGTATCTTCTTGGCCCCCTGTTTCTTCATGTCTCTCCTTCCTTCCTTTACAAGTATGTGCAAAAACCAGGAAAACTATATAGGCATTGGCAGACCTCCTGTGGCCAGCCCCATGCTTCCTGGTAGGTTTCTTAGTTATTGGATTCCCCTCTTCCTGCTATAAGGGACTACGTTTTATTCATAAAATCCACCACTTTCACACTCCATGGGTATTAGGTGGCTGCCTCTAAATCTGTGTGCCCCTCCCCTTCTAAAAGAACACAATTTAGTTCACACCCCCAGAGTGTGACTCTCTCCTTCAAACTTTTCACTTATCAATGTCCTTTGTTTTTGAGGTCCCTGAGTCCCACATTCACTAAATAAGTTTTCTTGCAGCACATCAATTTGCACCTCCCCAGCCCTGAATTCCAGTATAATTTACTTGACATTCATAATAGAAAACCTTGCATCACTGTCTCTCTGGAAGGAGGTCTGTGAAGACATGTATTTCTTACTATCTTGCATATACTGTGAGCCCCTCAAAGACAGGAAACATGTCTTATTTCTCTGTAGCAACAGAATTTTGTACAATCCCCTTTTTATGGTAGATATTCAGGAAACATTTTTTTTCAAAATAGCAAAAAAATCATTTGAATGATTTCTTTATCCATCAAGAAAGTCAAACTTCACAATGTTTCCAGATAGATCCTGTCAGAGGCAAAACATAACAAAAGGTGTGTGTGTTAGTACATCATGTCCCTTCCTCATTTATGACTCAGAACTGTGACAGGTAGTTCTCAGAGGATAACACTTGAATGTCCACAAATAAGCTACAGATTTTAAAGTATTTATTCACCTAGTGTGTGCAAACAAATTCACACAAAATATCCCCTGGAGAATGAAAAATACATTGCATAAAATTATTGTAAAAAAAGATCTTCAAATTAGATTTTTCATACTTCCTGATGCAAATTTTGCCTTATCTTAGCCAAAAATTCTGTTTCCTTGCATTTAGTTGTTGCCTCCAGTTTGAAGAAACATTCTGACATTTCCTTTGCTGGAGGTGGGGAGAAGAGTGTGACAATAAAATGGGAATGAAGTCACAATTTCATACCAATCTGAGTTTTTAAGCTAGGAACTTTGAAAATTGATTTTTTTTTTTTAATTTGGAATTTGATTCTGTGGGCTTGCTAATAAAAAGTTTCATGCCTGTATCTCTGAGGGTCCCATCAGAGATATACTGTTGTTTCTGTTTGACAACTCACTAGTTTTGGTTAAAACTAAAATAAATATACTTAAATTTAATACAACAACAAAAATACTTGAGACCAACCTGACAGCACAGGAGATACAAGCTTTACCAACAAACATGAATTAAAAACCAAACAAACAAAAAATTAGTAGTTAAATTTAGGTCTTAGCTTAGTTGTTACCTACATAGTAACCTGTCAGTTAAGCCCATAGTTATTTTCAGTGTTGCTGAGTTGGTAGAAGCTAGGAAAGAAGAGATTGACACAAAATGATTTCTCACTTGTAAATTAGAAGTTTAAAAAAGTGTCTTCATAGGGACCTATTGTGTGCCCAAAACAAATGACCGAAGAGTATTAATACTAAAGCAAAACTAATTTTGAAGTTTAGACAAATATTTTCAATTTCAAATTACTAAATCTCTACACTGCCAATGATTCATTTTTGGTGAAGAGACTGTAATGGCACCCTTTCTCCACAGAAAATCTTAGCTAAGCTTCTCCAGAAATCTTCACCATAACTGATTTTTATGACAATAAGCAAAAGAGTCTCTACAAAAGAGTTCAATGTAGGTAAACTTCCTATTTCCTGTTGCTCTATTTTACTTGGCCCCTGGCCTGGAAGAAATCAGCACTACAGGTGCCGAATGTCCCTTTACTAGTTTTTCACAAATATTTATTCTGTATAGTAGTTTGTAGAAGTGTATTTACAAATACAAAATGTGATAATAAAAAGAAAAATCCTTTAAGAAGGCCTCTGGCCTTGAGCTGGGCTTCACAGAGATGTCTACTTTTTTTTTTTTTTAAGAGAGAGTGAGAGAGAGTGAGGGAGAGAGAGAGAAAATTTTAATATTTATTTTTTAGTATTTGGCGGACACAACATCTTTGTTTGTATGTGGTGCTGAGGATCGAACCCGGCCGAACGCATGCCAGGCGAGCGCTACCGCTTGAGCCACATCCCCAGCCCCAAACATTTCTAAGATAAGACAAGTTACCAATTGGGCTCCATGGTAACAGCTTCAGGAGAAGGAAAGAAAGGGGAGAAGAAGCTCTCCCCTTCTCAGGTGTTGTCTTTGAAGGGTTAATTTGCCCAGAACAGTGAGAGGTGGGGGGTGGGGGGAAAGCTGCTTTTATGTGAACTTCTATAGACTGTGAACTTGTGAGCCCCTCCTCTTACATGGTGGGTATAATGTTCTAAAACTACCTGAACTCGGGGTTCAGGGGATTAATTAATTACAGTGAAAGCTGTACCCTCTGAACCTGGATGCAGCCAAATAAAACTGTTTCCTGCTGTCTTCAGTGCCTTGCCTCAACTGTCCTCTGTACAACAAGACTGCTAGCCAGAAAATGTGCAAATTGTATAACAGAATAGATTTAGAATAAAAAATAGAAGAGAGAAATGAGGTGTATTGGGTTAGGAAATGTGGAACAGTGGGGGCAGGGGAGAGAGAGAGAGAGAGAGAGAGAGAGAGAGAGAGAGAGAGGAGCAGAGACAAAGAGAACCTCAATTCTTAAGGATTTATGAAATAAAAGTTTATTTCTTATTCTCATAATAGGTGGATCACTTTCTTGGGTAGTTGTCTCCATACAGTTCCCAATCATGAGTGGAACTTGTCTCTGAATCTCAACCATCTTAATACACAGGTCTTTAATTGTTTGGATAGAGGAGGAGATGGAGTTGAAAAATTGTGCAGGAACTTGGAAGTAGAACATGTTATTTTTGCGTGCGTTTATTTAGCCAGACCTATATACATTGCCATGCTCACAATGAAAGAATATGGAAAATATCATTTTCCATGAAGTCAAGAATGAGGAAAATGAAATTAGAAATGATAAAGACATCATATTGTTGTTTCCTTCACAATTATGCTTGACAGTGCTCATGTCCTAGAGCAGAAAGGAAGAAAAACAATGTATAAATAGCATAATATTCATAAGGAGTCTTTCACCCCCATAAAGTCCAAGTTGTTTTCCTGGTCCAGTGATTTCTTCAATGTTTATGTGTGTATACATGTGTGCACTTATAATATCCTGAAGAATATGTGTCAACACGCTAGAAAACACGTGTTTTCTAGATATGTTACAAATTTCTGACACACAATCACATGCAAGTGAATCTCTCCCTTTTAAATACAAAAGAGATGACTGATCATTGCACTATAATTTCTTTCTCCAAATAACCTCATTGCATGTTCCCCATTCTTTATCTTGGTCATTATATTACTATATGATATTGTATAAAATCTTTAGGTTTTTAATTGATGCATTTTTCTTCCTTAGTGAAGTTTAACATGTAGAATAATGTGTGCTTAAAAATTACTTTTGTTATCAGCAGCACATTACAAACTTCTTTGATATCAGTCACATAGCACATGTATGTTGAATGATTAATATATAAAGTTTTAATAAATAATTTAAATATAGGATTATGAAAGTATAACATAAAAAGTTTATATATATGTATGTGTATATACATATATATTTCTATTCAGCATCAATTAATGATTTCTGATGTTTCACTGACTGGAAGAACAACTGTATTCCATACATGGTGTGGAATAATTTATAGGATTACAAAGGATCCCAGGAGAGTGTACTTAATTATTCATAAAGTTGGTATTTATGCAAACTAAATAGCAAGCTAATAAGGCACAAGAAATTTGATTAACTTTTAATTTTTTTTTACTTTGAAGAAAAAAAAAACTTGAAAAAAGTAAATGTTGAATTATGTGTTTGGGAAGAAAAGTGAAGACTAATGTAAGTACTTTTTTTAGTTTTTTTTTTTTTTTAAGACAGACTATTTGAAATCATTAATAAAATTCAAGAATGTTTACTTATGTATTCATCTAACATATGATTATTAAATCTTGCTATCAGCCCATGTCACATTATAGCTGCTCTTAGGAACACAATGATGACTAATCACATCTGATCACCTGGAAGCCACAGTGCATTAGAAATGATTTTTTAAAAGGCATTTACCAAGTAGGCTGAGTAATAAGTTCCTTTCATCAGGCCAGCAACTGTGCTAAAACTTTATTTTGTGAAGGGAACACTCATGGAACATCATGGTGAATGGATGAAGTGGAATTCTAAGCGGACACAACACACATTGGGCTATTGCAATAATCTAGGAAAGACATGATGAGATCTCAGGTGAGGTCAGTGACATTGGAGGCAGAGAGAGAGTGTGGTTAGAGGTATATGTAAGAGAGGACCATCCTAAATGTCAGAAGGTGGGAAAAACAGGGATCTTGGATCTTTCTCAGATTTCTGTTCTGAATGAAGGGACAGGGGGATGTTCCATTAGTTAAGATGAGCTCTGCAGATGGAGGGGCAAAGCAATTCAATTCTTCACAGGCTGAAATTCCTTTGAAAGCCTACAAGGCACTCTGAGCCAACCCCTGCTGACCTTTCCACATCATTTACTCCTTCTCCATCAAACTCCGGGCTAAACAAGCATCAGGATGTTTCAAAGATACGTCAAGCTGTTTCACTTCTATGAGAGCTCACCCTACTCAGGCACTCAGGCATGTGCCAAAGTCACATGCATCCTCACAGCTCACTTTGAAATTCCTTTCCTTCAGTAAGGGCTTCTCTGGCCTCTCAGTATTAGGAAACACATCAAGCCTTGAATTTATTTATTTATATATTATCTTCTCAAAACATCTTGCCTTAGAGGTGTAGGGATGTGTTTTCTTCATTTAGTATGCCTAGAGGTGTTTCTATAAATATCATTTAAGATAGATTGATTTTAAATAAGAATTAATCAAGTTAATAAGAACTTTACAAATGCATGTAAGGAAGGTCAGATTTCTTTCTTGTCTTTTTTTAATTTTTTTTTTTTAGTTGTAGATGAACACATAGTATCTTTATTTATTTTTATGTGGTGCTGAGGATCGAACCCAGTTCCTCACACATTCCAGGCAAGCACTTTACCACTGAGCTACAGCCCCAGCCCAAGGAAGGTCAGATTTCTACTGGGAATAATTGTCAATGGTATCCTGGGAGGCCAAGTTATGAAGCTGATACTGCATAGTAAAACTTTGGGCATCTCTATTTGACTTAGAGGAAAGGGATTACAAAAGGATGAGTGTTAAAATTCTCAAAGGGCCATAGGAAAAACATATAAGCACTTTATTAAGTGTGTGTATAATATCTGATATTTAGTAAGTATTTTATAATTTTCTGATTTATTCTATAAAGAGGAGTGATAAAGTTGGGCACCATGGCACATACATGTAATCCCAGTGGCTTGGGAGGCTGAGGCAGGAGGATCTCAAGTTCAAAGCCAGCCTTTCCAATTTAGCAAGGGCCTGAGCAACTTAACTAGACCCTGTCTCAAAATTAAAATAAAAATTTAAAAAGAAGGACTGAGATTTTGGCTCAGTGGTTAAGCTCCTCTGGGTTCAATCCCTGGTACCATTAAAAAAAAAAAGGAGTAATGATTTGAAAACATTAGCACTATACAATAAAGACAATAACCTCAACTCATGCTTCCATAAACATAGTCTATATTTGTGTGTGTGCATATCCACATATATCTCATATTAACTTTGATCTATATAGTTTTTAAAAGACAGTGTATTTTTAGAGTGCTAGATTTCTTTTTCGTATTGATAACAATCTAAAAAAACATTTTCAACATTTGAAGCTTTTTCTCAGCACTGGATTATTTATATCTGTATCTATTGTTTCTGTGGGGGGGGGGG
>NW_025999977.1:19021847-19024276 GCF_001458135.2 Marmota marmota marmota | reverse complement strand
ATATATATATATATATATATATATATGCATATACACACACACACACACACACATAAAATGTTATATATGATACAGTGGCACATCCCATAATCCCAGTGACTTTGAAGGATGAAATTGGAGGACCTCAAATTTGAGGCCAGCCTCAATAATTTATACTATATCTGTTTTGTTTTGTTTTTGGTACTGGGTATTTCCAGGTGTAGTTTTAACACTGAGCTACATCCCTAACCCTTTTAGTTTTTTTATTTTTGTTGTTTTTTGTTTGTTCGTTTGTTTGTTTTAAGACAGGGTCTAACTTAGTTGCTTAGGGCCTCATTAAGTTGCTGAGACTGGCCTCAAAGTTACGATCCTCCTGTCTCAGCCTCCCTTGTTGCTGGGATTACAGGCATATGTCATTGTGCCTGGCTTAGCCTCAACAATTTAGCAAGGCTTTCAGCAACTTAGTGAAGTCCTGTCCCCACATAAAAAGCAAAAGGGCTGGGGAATCTCCATACTAAGAAAAAAAAATTAAAGGCAAAATTAAGTACAAGAATCCAGGAGAGAAAATGCAGCCATGGTGGGCTGTAGCAGTGAGACAATGCTTCCTAGGCAAAGGAAGAGGAGGAGCAAAGTTGGAGAATGTTTGAAACAGAATATTTGAAAATACAGAGGATTAGTGAATAAGGGCAGTTGAGTAAACTATGGTCTGATTGGTAAAGAGAATAAATGAAAGGGCTTTGAAGGGAAGTTGGAGCTGAGAAAGTCTTCCAGAAATAGAATTGGGCCATGAAAACATCTCAACAGTTAAGTATTTAGCTAAAATCTCCCTTGGAAAAGAAAGGGACAAAGGATTCCTACTTCTCTCTGTATCATATTAGTTAATGAAGAGTAAATGCAAAACATCCAACATGATCACTTACTGAGTTTCTGCTATGAACTATGCATTTGAAAGAGTGTTTCATTCATGTCCTTCCAATATTTGCCACAGCACCCTGTGAGGCACACAGCCCACAGATGCTATGCCCTCTGCTGCGCTCTTGAATCAACTGATTCCTCAACCTCATATTGCAAAATCACTCCATCAATGGTCTGAATTTCAGGTACAACCTTGTTATATAATTAAGCATCTCTGGTCCCTAAAATTGATGGAAGCTGGATTCTCTTCATCCTCATCATTCTTTGCCCTCTCCAATCAAACTGAGGAGTGCAGTGACGGGTTGCAGTAAAGACAGGGGGATTCTTTGAGGATTTCTAATGAGAGCAGGGAAACAAAAGCCTTTCTTCTTCCACAAGTGGAAGAAACTGGCTGGCAGGAGGAGACCATGGAGACAACCAGCAGAGAGCGGAAGATGATCACAAGAGGTGAATGAAATTCATTTAAATTTCTGTTGCTGTGTCTTGGGCTTTTTTCCTTGGTTTTTACTTCAAATGGCTTGGATGTCTTACAATCTTTGACTATGTGGCTCCCCTATGATCCCTCAAGCCTTAGAGATCTTACCAATTCCCTCTCAAAATCCCAGATCAACAAGACACTTAAGAGATGCAATAAAAGGACCTTGTCAAATCGCTCAGTTAATGGTGGTAGAGCTGAGGTTTGATAATAGGCCTTGTTTTAGTCAGTTTTTACAGTGCTGCTACTAAAGGACCGGACCAGAACAATTATAGAGGAGGAAAGGTTTATTTAGGGGCTCACAGTTTCAGAGGTCTCAATCCATGGGTTGCAGGCTCCATTCCTTGGGGCTCAAGGTGAGGCAGGACATCATGGTGGAAGAGTGTGGCAGAGGGAAGCAGCTCACATGATGATCAGGAAGCAGAGAAAGAGAGAGGTCTCCATTTGCCAGATACAAAAAAATATATGCCATTGCCGTGCCCCCATGAACCACTTCCTCCAGCTATACCCCACCTGCCTCCAGTTACCACTTGGTTAATCCCATTAGTGATTAATTCATTGATTAGGTTAAGGTATAACCCAATCATTTCTCCTCAAAACCTTTCATTGTCTCACATGTGAGTTTTTGGGGGACACCTCACATCCAAACCATAACAGACCTTTTTTGACATCAAAGACTATGTTCTTTTCTATCTACAGACATGATCCAATACAACTTTCTACAGTATCCACTCCAAAACCTATATGTAGTTACTGAACACACAATATTAGGCCAGTGTCCTAAGGAATTGCATTTTTAACGTATCCTATTGTAATTCATTTACATTTGAAATTATATACTCACAAAGGAATGGATACTCTTTTGGAAAGCTTATCTCTATACCGTTTGCTACCCCAACTATTATTGAGTTCCTATTTTCTGATGGATGTTTTACTAACCACTATCTACTGGATGTTGCAGAAGCTACTTTTCTCAAGTAAATCTCCATAATAATTCAGATATACCTGAGTTATAAATAACTATATATATATATATATATATATATATATATATATATAT
>NW_025999977.1:18991023-19021131 GCF_001458135.2 Marmota marmota marmota | reverse complement strand
ATATATATATATATATATATATATATATATATATATATATATATATATATATATCAATAATTAAGATAATATAATGTGTACAATATGTCACTGATATTTATAATGCTTATAATAGTTGAGAGCAATAGAACAAGGATTCTAAATTAGGATGATCAACTTCCTAACTAGCTAGGGTAACGTCTTATCTTGCCAAGATAGGTTTGCTAACCTTTGGTTCTGAAAGAAGGTAACATTTCAAGACTACAATGACATATGCTTTATTTTACCTCACTTGAGATAAGAAGATTTATAAAAGATGAGATATTTCTACTTGGTAAACACAAGGCATCACGCAGTTAAGGCAGGATAAATACTACCATTGATAATAAAACTATAACATTGGGGTGAAAAAAAAGCAATTGCATATTACAATTAAAGACTAAGCCAACAAATTAACTTCAAGGAAATTAAAAATAATCTTATTAGAAAAAATGGAGGGTGATTGGTGGTGGGGAATTGATATCAATACTCAAAAGTTAAATTTGAGGTAAGGCTCAGGAAACAGTGACTGCAGTCACATCTTAAGTCAACCTCAAAAAAATGTAGAAGAGTCCATTATATGGTTTCATTTACATTTGTAAATATCAGTTCTTTTTACGTGGAGCTAAAATTCAGAAAGGCACTGGAAGTCTACAAAAGGGAGACAGTCCAGGTATAATGTAAAGAATTTGAATTTCAGAAAGTTCTGTGAGAATAAGAGCCAGCAGGAGAAAAATCCAGTGTGTCTGTGTGTAGATGTTACAAATGGAAATTTATCAGATATGGTATGTGTGAGACCATTTGAGTTTCTAAAAAGCTCCATTATCACTGAAGCAAAAAAAGTAGGTTGACAGAGCAAATGGTTTGCTTCACCTAATAAAATAGTATTCATTCACCTTGATAGATACTCATCGCTCCCAGTTGTACCCATTTCAGGGTCATTCCACAAAAGAGAAGCTCAGGCTTGTTACTGTGATAAAAAGTGCACTGCTAGCAAAATGTCATTCCTTATATTCAGGGATGACTTCAGCAAGGACCTGGAACCATTTGATAGAGCAACTGAAACCAAAAAAATGTGTGCTTTACAAAGAGAGAGTGATTCACATAAAATCTGAATTTGAAAGCTTAAGGAAAAATGTGTGAAAAATAAAAATCAGTAACCCATCGTTACACTTTCATGTGTGTTGCCAAATCAATTTTGCTTTTCGAGCTAAAGAAATCGTTGAGAAATGTTGCTAATATAAGACAACTTTTCACTTTTGCAAGGGTGGATTTACCTGCTTCTAGATAAAAAATACACACGTTGAAACAAAAATGAAGTTTTGGAGCAAAGTGATAAGAAATTAGATACCATACAGATTAATCAAATTGTGTATAGGCATAATATACATCACAATTACAAGAAATTCATATTTTTTCCTCTTTGCTAGGTATAATTTTAACCATTCTAATGTATTTATATTCTGATTCTAACCATTGTAAATCTAAGCTACAAGGATTAAAATAGTCGTGAACTGAGTTCTTGTGTCCAAAATATCTTCTCTAAGAGAAGACTTAAAAAAAATACCAGCAGTTTCAGGTTCTATTAATTTAGCTTACACATATGCAGCATGTTGATAGATAGATGGGTAGTTAAATGATAGATGGAGTTTTAAATATATTTTTATAATTGATATCCCTATCTCTCTACAGCTGTTGTTAGAAATCTAGGTAAATGTGGCATATTATGTATGTTTACATATTATCAATGGATAATAACCTGTCAATAGTCAAAAAATATCACTTTCTCTTATGGATCATTTTATTTAAAAGCTTAAGTCACCTAGATTTTCATAATAATTGACTACATACCCAAGATTTGGTAGGTGAGAAGTATTGAAATATTCATCTGAAAGAATAAAAATATCAAACCTTATTTTTGTAAGCAGTTCGGATTTTAAAAGAGGCAATGAAATTATGTTCTCCTAAGAATAGAGAAAGGATTGTGCAATGTGTATAATCATTGACCACATATGGTCCAGGGTGGTTAAAAAATGATTCTGGAATAACCATTGAATTATGCCTCTTGATTCTGACACATATAAAAAGTAAAGTATTAGGTAATAATAGAAGCACCAAATGACATAAAGAGAGAGGCCTGTGATATAACATTTTTTTCCTCTGTCCTTAGAAATTTATGGATATTACTGAGATCATATTAACAAAGACAACACCAACATTTCTGTTTTGGATGCTCTATTTGTACATGGAGAACCTCAAACTCCCACAATACAAAACCTCAACATTTTTCAGGAGCTATAAAGAAAGGACCACAAGTGCTCACAAACAACCCTCACCACCAATCTAAGAATTCCTGTACCTGACAGCCACTGCTAGGGGTATTTCACTGCATGTAATTTTCACTTTAGTAGACAAAAAATAGACTATGGATGATTCTTCTGTAAAAGGCAACTTGTAGAAGTCTATGTATAAGCCAAAGAAATTGTTATAACCAGAAGAATAAAAATTAGGTCAAATAAAAGACTCTTCCTTTGTAAGGAATACACCAATATAAATGAAATATAATTACCCTACTAAATTAAGAAACATTGCAAGGATTGTTAGGCATATCGTGGAGGAACAAATTCTTATTTTGAGTAGAGGGTTTGAAGAAATATTTGAACATCAAGCCTTGGCTATAAAAAAGGGGGAAAATTATGGATTTCAAGTCCAGTGGTGAAATTCATACAGTTTCTACATGACTTGCAATAATCAAAGGCAGAGACTGTTGTATTTCTCAGGTGACTGAATCTATCCCAGGTCACCAACTAAGCACTATTGTTTCAATATATTGCTGGTGAAAAATAAAACAAAACAGAAAGAGACTATGGAAAAACTCAAACAGGACAAGTAAACAGGACATGGGAAAAACAGAATATATGCAAACTGTTTCTAGTTTCCTCTACTTAACAAAAAAATTCCATAGAGGGTTGAAGATTCTTTCATAGAAAGGTCATTGATCCTGGCTGCCATAGGAAGGCACGCATGTCTTGATGCAGGGAGAAATATTTCACAAGTGAGAATGACCAGAGCATGTGGGTCACCGGAGAAAGAAAACAGTCCACTTTAAGAATTGTTCCAGGTCAAAAATGTGGAACCACAGCGCAGCATGACAAAAAGAGGCCAAATGTAAAATCTCTGTGACTACGAGAACAGCAGAGAACTGCATCAAGAAATCCACATGTCCTCTGAAATGAAGAAAAAGGGCAACAAAGATATGGCCTCAGACAACAGGTCAAACGAAAACTGAGGAAAAAGAGTACTCTATAACCTCTGATGTGGGAAAGAGCACACCCGTTACTACATTTTTATAAGCCCTTTCACCTGCATCTAGAAATGAACTCTGCTCATAATCATGGGTCAAGGCAAAGAGAAAAGGTGAGGGATTACAAATTCATGGCATATAATCAGTCTCCCATAATGGAGGAAATAACTTATCATTGTTGGGAACAGAAAAAGCTCAGGAATAGATTTTGAGATCTGTCTGTAGTGCGCAATACTTTGTTTTTACAGCTGCATATGCAAGGTAAAATCAGTTTAAACCTCCCAGGGTTAAAAGAAATTAACACAATTAGAAATTACCTGGAAATCATATTTGGTGAGATATATGATTTTCTAAACATTGTAAATTAGAAAATTCATCTTAAAAAAGAAACAAAATTAGAATTTAAATATATTGAACATTAGCCGGGCAAGGTGGTACATGCCTGTAATCCCAACGGCTCTGGAGGCTAAGGCGGGAAGATCCTGAGTTCAAAGCCAGCCTCAGCAAAAGCAAAGCACTAAGCAATTCAGTGAGATCCTGTCTCTAAATAAAATACAAAACAGGTCTAAGAAAGTAGCTCAGTGGTTCAATCCCCAGTGTCAAAAAAAAAAAAAAAAAAGGATATTGAATGTCAGCAAAATGGAGGGATTGCTGGGTCACTGTCCTTTCTATGCCCCTCCCTGTTGCAGCCCATGATCCCCACAGCAGTGAGCCTGTGCCAGTGACACTCCCTCAGTCATGACTACCTTATGTGGCTGCCATCTAAGGTGTGATTTTGCTCAGTAGGTTTTCTGGTCCCCAGGGCAGATTGGTCCCTAACAATAGGGCCCTTTTTAAGATGGCTTCTGCTAAAGCACTTGGAGGGTTTGCTGAGAGGTGCAGTGAGTTCCTTCCCCAAGGCTGGGAAACATAAACTGCTCCTCTATAACAAATATTCCTTCAAATATTCCTATTTTGATTTAAGTTCTTTGTCTTAAGTCACCTATTGATTTATGTTCTTTGTCTGCAGGGTGAAGGCTTTTGTGCCACACTGTGATGCTTTCCCTTTTATCTTTACCTTGGAGCAGAGAGTCCTCTTCCCCTGGAGTCTGGCACCAGGACCTGGGGTATTATGCTTCTCATAGTTTGTTATTCTCCAGGTTCTCTGGAAGGCACCAGGTTTTGTTTTCAGGGTGGTTCATTTCCAGTGCTTTCTCACTGCCTCTCACCACAGTAGTATCCTACCTACTGCTTTGTTTTCATCACATGGAGAAGCAAATTAGTGCTTGCTGCTTCTATTCCACCATCTTGATTTCTCAGCCATCTCCATTTACATTTAATAGCCCATATTTTAGTAATATAGAAATTAGCTACCCTGAGTACAGCCATTTCCATGGTCTTTGGGTGAAGAGAAATTTTGTTCAAACTTCTATTGTGGTTTTGTTCCAATTTATATTGCTTCACCTCATTAATCTGAGTGGTCACCCTATTTTCCAGTGATTGGCATATAGATGGGCATGTTACATTTTCTAATAAAATAAATTTTATTTTGAAGAAATGTTTGTTATGGAGGAGGAGAGTAGTTTATCTTTCCTTTTACTTCGAGACTTAGAAGAAAATAGTATATTCTTTTTTTTTTTCAACCACATATCCACATTTCAGAATGCAATAGCTTAGAAATTTTATAAATATCTCATTAACTATAATTGAGCCAGTTTAAAGGTAAGCCAATGCCTTATGGTCAATAGAGAAGAAAGGTGAAAAGAATGGTGCTTGATGTCTTGGTTAAATTTACCAATTCTATAATCAACATTCTTTAGAATTCTTGCTACATGTTAACAGCAAATTATTGTTCTTTCATACAACAATTGGTTTTTGATATTTGTACTAGATTTATTCTTAGTACATACATGTTTTCTTAAATTTATTTCTTAATTAATATTTTAGATATAGAAAAATACAGAGAGGGCTGGGGATGTGGCTCAAGCGGTAGCACGCTCGCCTGGCATGCGTGCGGCCCGGGTTCGATCCTCAGCACCACATACAAACAAAGATGTTGTGTCCGCCGAGAACTAAAAAATAAATATTAAAAATTCTCTCTCTCTCTCTCTCTCTCTCTCTCTCTCTCTCCCTCCCTCCCTCTCTCACTCTATCTTTAAAAAAAAAAAAGAAAAATACAGAGAATGATAAAAATCAATGATTTTTAAATAAATCATTATATAATTACTGAAAATTCTACTATTTTGCTGAACTTGATACATTTATTATAGAAATGAAAAGATAGAAAGGAATGTATATATCCTATTCTGGCCATTTGAAATTTATCTATAAGTGTTCATTTAATGGCTCTTTTGTGCTTTTATTTAATTCATTTATAAGGAACTAGTAATTTATTTTAATTAGCTATATTTTGAGAAAAATGAAGAATCTTTAAGTAAACATGTAATTATCATTATTCATTGCAATAAGCTATAATGTATTCATTAAATACAGTATGGCTTTTTTTGTGACAAGAAGCTAACCATAGTGTTCCAATTAAAAGCAAAAATATTATTTTGCTATATGGAATTAATGTATTACCACAATAAATTCTTCACAATAGTTTTACTAAATTAGAATGAGAAATTCAATAATTATTCTTCAGAGTACTCTAAAATACTGACTTGGTTTTCAAAGAACTTTCATTCATATGGATCTCAAAGATCCTAACAATAACTCAGTGAGGTAGATTTAACAATTGCCATTTCATCTACTTCAATTACCATGTCATCAACAAGGAAGAAGTTAAATGAACCTATCAAGGCACATAGATAGTAGTGGACCAAGTCAGGTTTCTTTTTTGTTTGTTTGTTTGTTTGTTTTGGTGCCAGGGATTGTACCCAAGAGTGCTTAACCACTGAGCCACATCCCCAGCTGTTTTTTATATTTTATTAGAGACAGGGTCTCGCTGAGTTGTTTAGGGCCTCTTTAAGTTGCTGAGGCTGGCTTTGAACTTGAAATCCTCCTGCCTCAGCTTTCAGAGCTGCTGGGATTACAGGTGTGCGCCTCTGTGCCTGGCTTAAATCAGCTATTTTAAAGTATGCTTTTCAAAATGTCTCAGAATAAAGTAGATAATGCCAATTCTAGAGGATGCTCAGAACATAATAACATTATGATTTTCTTAAGCAGATCCTAAAAGTTTAGGTTGACAGGCAGGGGCCATTACACTGGATGGTTCATTAAGATCTCACTAGGTGGAAAGTTATGTTTAGTTCAATAATGTTTATCTCACAAAATCTTCTAAAAACATGTTGTTCATCAAGTTTATTTTTCCATTTGGCGTTTCTTAATAAAGGCAATATTCTGTGAGTGTTTCAGCCCTGATAAGCCTATTAGTCATAAATCTCTAAGCACCAAGTAAGAAAAATGCAGATGTACTTAAATTTTCATTCAGCACTTATCGTATGTCAATTATAAGTGGACTATGTATTTAATTATTTTTAAAGTAGCTTTTAGTTAATATTGATGACTAAGAGATGAAGTCATATAATTCAACTCAAAACATAAATAAATGAAATTGCTTTGCATTCATGGCTTTAAAAGTTTAGGGTTTTAAGCATCTACATAAACCATTCTGAAATGATTCATAAATAATTACAAGTTTGCAAAGTACATTTGTTACATTAGTTCAAAACAATGTTCTGGTTTGCCTCATATGATGCTTGAATCCCTTGTATGGGAATTATTGTCTTTCACATGAAAGGTAACTGAGGCAGGAAGTATATCACTCCCAATTTTTGTAGAACTTTAAACAAGAACTTGGCATAGGGACCTTCATTCTGAATTTTTTCCTAGGAGGTAATTGTTATGTTTATTTAAATACTAATTCTCATTATTTCTCATTTTAAAATAAGCCATTAAAAATGTGTTCTGTCTTTTGTTTTGATTTTGCTATTGTGTAGCCTCGTCTTCCACATATGTGTGGTCCTTTAAAATATTCTCACAGATAAAAATCACACATACTTCTATGATAATTTCCATTTAGAGTCATCAAGATGCTAACTTAATTATTTTAATTTATTTTTTTTAATACTGGTAATTGAACCCAGAGGTGCTTTATCATTGAGCTCCATTCCAATCTTTTTTATTTTTATTTTGAGACAGTTTCAAGTTGAGTTGTTGAGGCTGGCCTTGAGCTTGGGATCCTCCTGCCTCAGCTTCTTGAGTTGGTGGAATTATAGGCTGGTGCCACTGTGTCTAGCTACATATATGCTTAACAGATCAATTAGTTCTGCTAATATGTATCCCTGGAATCTGAGAGAAAGCAGTATGGTACTGAAGGAAACAAAAAAAAAAAAAAATAGAGAGAGAAAGAACACATAAATAGTGAGTATATAGAAGGGCAATATGTAAGTGGGTACCATCATATTTTGTGTGTGTGTTTTGTTTAATTTTCACCTATTTATAGTAAATATGTTGATTAATTATTAAAATTATTTTTAAAACTTTTTGTTATTTTCTTTCCAATGCACATTTCCCTGTAAATGCTTTCTATTCTGAAACATATTCTAGTTATTAAATGAAAGAGAAGTACTCTATAATACTATTGCATTCTGTCTCTCTCTTTCTTTATTCTACTTAAAATTCTACACATTAGGAAAATTTTTAAGTTTTCAATTGAATTACTCTTAGACAAACAAGACCCAATATTTTAAAAAGACCATAGCTTGTTAACTCCTTTGAGAACTAAAATATTACTGAAAACAAGATTCTTATTTTAATAATTTATTAACTGAAAGAAAGGTAGCTGCTTTTCCTTTTCAAAATAATGCCTTGAGAATGCTGAGTATGTAAAATGATAATCTGAACTTCTTGATAGAAATTCTCAAACATAGTTAAACATAAAGAACATTATCATGAATACCTAAGTTTCCATCATCAAACTACAAGAGTTATTGCTTTTTGGCCATTCTTGTTTGATCCATATCTTCTCTGCCTTTCATTTTGGTGGTTTTGATATATTTTTTTTTCTTTTTTTCTTTTTTATTTTTTAATTTTTTATTGTGGGTTGTTCAAAACATTACAAATTTCTTGACATATCATATTCGACACTTTGATTCAAGTGGGGTTTTGATATATTGAACTGCAAATCTCAGGTATCCATTTCACCTAGAAATATATTAGTATGTATAATGAGCAGATAAGGCTGTACTAGCATGATCAAAATGCTATTATCATACTTCACCAAACTTATCACCTAATGATATCTAATATAATCCCTCTTCAGTTATCTCAAATACTATACTTGTTAATTTTGGGAAGAACACGTGTGTTCACTTAACAAGTAGATCCACATTTAGATTCACTTAACATATCTTTATAAAATCTTTTGAAAACAAAACTTCCACTTTCAACTGGGCCATTGGACCCATAGAATTTCCTGATTGTCTTCTCATTTTCTAAACTGGTAGAGCAAGAGGCTTCAATAGATCCAAGTCATTTGTTGGAGGTAACAATATTTCTTTAGAGGTGGTGTATTCCTTTTTGCATTACATCAGGAGGTTTACATTGTCTCTCTTTTTCTGTAATTAAGAAGTTACGATTGATGAGTAGATTCAAATGTATTCCCCAGTTCTATCCATTATGAAGTTTCTCATTAGCTTCTCACCTACAGGTTAAAACACCCTTTGATGATCCTTGACTCAATCTATTATTTATAAAATATTACAAAGCAGAGGTTTTCTAATTTCATCATTCCTTTTGCTACTCTTAGCTATAATTATTGAACAAGAGGCGAGATGACTTTTCTTTATCAAATATTAAGATGTTTTTAAGTACAGTTTATATAGAGAAGAAGGAATGACCAAATGCTGAATTCTTTCCTACATTTTATTAATTTTCAGGAAAAATATGGTGCTTTGGAAGGCTGCAGAAAAGACTAATGGATATATTTTAATATCATTCTGAAACTAACATCATTTTATATTTTTTTAAATATTTGATGTATTGCCCTCATTACATATTTAACTCTGACCAGTGAAAGATTTTTCAGTTGGCTCTCATTTTCTCTTGCTATACTCTCCGTAGCATTTGGTAGACTCTACTTCATTCATATCACCATGACCAGGTTTACCTTGTATACTTCACTAGACCTGGAATTGGCTGTTTCTCAAAGGAATCTTAGTTACTTTAATGTGAAGTGGTTTTGGAATTCACATTATATTCCAGAGGTAATTTTTAGTACCAAAACATTTCAGTTGACTGGGTTAGAAAATATATGTTGACTCAAAACAAGATAAATAAAATTATCATACCATACAGATATTTCCAACTCATGTTTGGGAATACAGAATTTTAAAAAAAATTTTTTTAGTTGTACATAACACAATAACTTTATTTATTTATTTATGTGGTGCTGAGGATCAAAGCCAATGCCTCACACCTGGAAAGCAAGCACTCTACTGCTGAGCCACAACCCCAGCCTGGGAATATAGAATTTTTAAATCACATATAAATGCATATTTTCTTTGTACTGAAAAATCTCAATGTTTATACCATACTAAAATAATTAATTTTTTATTACATGCATTTTTTGTTTTATTAAAAAATATGCATTTAATAATTTCAAAATATGGATATCCTTATTACTATACTTTAGAAGGCTATGAAATGCATTTTTAGATTTTTTTATGTATTCTACCATAGATGTGCAGTTAAAATATTGTACCATAACACCACTTTAAATAATTCCTCTTTATGTTGTTATTATATATGAGTGTGTGTGGGTGTAAACATTTGATATATCTGTATATCTTTATGATATATATATTCAAACATATATATGTTTGTTTTGGAATATTGCCAATTTTTAGGATTTTTTAGTTTTTTTGATGTAATTTTTATTATTAAGTACATTAAGTAAAATATCCCTTCGTTACAAATTTTATACAGTAAAATAAGTTTATTTGGAGACAGTTTTTAATATAAGAAGTTTAACTCTCATTTTCATCCCTTCTATTTTATCACTTCCCTCATAACCTGTATTCTTAAATCGTTTTGGAGTTATTTTCTCATCCTTTTTTTTTTCAAAACTATGAGTGAATATATATAATTATACTCAAATATTCAGTAGTTATTTACACCACTTATTTTATTATGCTAGCATAAGTACTGTTCTGTATAATCCCTCCATAATCATATAATCATAGAGCAGGAGCATATTTATATTTAATTGTCATCCTCATAGCTTTTACCATAAATTTTTACTTTCCTTTATGTGAAAATGCCATAGCTTATTCCTTTAGTCCATACTGATGGATGCATCTGCCAAACACACTGCTTTTTGAACAAAAATAATAGGTATTGTGAGTAAAGCCACCTTTATCTTTTCAAAAACTTTTATTGTGTGGCAAACAAGTATAAGAAACTATTTTTAAAAGTAATTAGTGTCCCCCAGAATAAAGAGATAAGGGTCAAAAGTAAAATAGGGTTAAAAGAAAGACAAGGAAGGTAGGGAATAGGGATGGAAGGAAATCACAACTGCAATTTTGCAATTCTAAAACATTTGAAACATCATAATTTTTATAAAAAATAGAGCTGAAAGCAACACTTTTAATAGGACAATAGGTATTAGGGAAAGATTATGTTCCTAAGGAAGAAAATAGAACAAAATTTAAAATAATAGAAAATATGCAGTACACGAAGATATAGAATTTTTGGTCTAGAAGTTTCACCTAATATTAACAAAGCTAATGGGCATTACTTTTTAAAAAAAACTTACAACCTAGGGAAAATATTCTTTAGGTATTTAGAGGGATGGTGCATTTGAGTTTGATGAGTGAAACAATGGTAAGTCTGTGACTATTTTCCATTGTGATTTTAGATATCAAGTGAAAAGATCAATATTTAGAGAAAATTAATCAAGAGACTCATGAACACAGCAGTCTTATTGTTTACAGGTAAAAACCATAGTATTTTAAATATACAGACATTCAAGATGTATATACTCTCATGCATATTTTAAAGAGACGTTTTCATACATGTGGGCACTCAGAATGTATGCACATCTTATGTAAATCCTGACAATAATTAAAATGAGCAAGATTACCTATGGTAGATTCAATTTCAACCTGAAATGAATATTCTCTGCCTAGATGGGATAGTTTCTATTTGAAAAAGACTTAGAATGACTATATACATGAAATTGTTAAAATATTCCTATTAAATATGATTATTATAATTTCCCTTAAATAATACATATTATAATAATTATTTTATTTTATTTTTATTTTTTTAAAATTTGTTTTAATTAGTTACACATGACAGTACAATGATCTTGACATATCATACATTTGAATCAGATGGGGTCTAATTTCTCATTTTTCTGAGTGTACAGGTTGCAGAATCACATTGGTCATACAGTCACGTATAATTTCATACTATAGAGCATTAACAAATCTCAGAATCTACAATACAAAAGTCAAAACAGATATAAAAAGTGAAGGGGAATAAAGTATTAATTGTGATATTTATATATGTTTTATGAGTCTTCACATTCTGTATAATTCTTGTTATTTGGAGTTGTATAAATTTAGCTGCTAAATTTATATAAACATAAGATAATCACCATAGTAATTCTAAAAAGACTCAATAACCCAAAAATCTAGGAAGGGAGAAAGTGCCAGTGAGAAAGTAAATCAAGGAAACCCCTGTGAGAAATAACTGCAAGCAATGAGAAAACCCTACAACGTTTGGAAACAGAAGCAAAATAAAAAGAAAGAATATGCAAAGTATCAATTATGATGTTGGAAGACAATAAGAAAAGGAAATCCAACAGTTTCAGATTTAAAAGGAAGATAAAAATGAAAGCAGATAGAAAAACAAAAACAAGAAAGTATGAGCATTTCAACATTAGCATCAAAGTTATATGCAAGCCAAAAAGCATTAAGTGCAAACCCATTAAAGATATTGATGCAATTTAAAATATTAGAGAAAGAAAATACCTTTGATATAGGATAGCAGCAGAAAATATGCAGAGAGGAAAAGTTTATTTTGAAGAAACAAATATGAAGTTACTGCAAAGGGTTTAATTCCTTAAGTCAAAAAGGGCTACAATGCAAAAACCACACTTTGAGACCACTTCTTATTCACCAAATTGTTGTATTAAAAAAGATGGAGAATAATAATTGTTGATGTAAATTGGAGCCCTCATGCATAAAATTGTGCAGGCACTGTGGAAAGAAGTTTGGAAGCTTTTCCGGAGGTTAAATCTTGAGTCACCATATTCCCTAGCAATTCCACTCCTATATGCCTATACAACACAAATGACAGCACCTGTACATCGAGAAACTTGTACACAAATGTTCTCAGCAGGGCTAGCCCAAAAGTGAAAGCAACTCAAATGGCCATGAATTGAACTGACAAAGAGAAAAATAAAATCTGTTGTAGCCATAAAATGGAATATCATTCAGCAATGAAAAGGAATGAAGTAATGATGCATGAAACAAAAGACCTGACACAAGACCCTGTGCTAAGAAGAGTGAGCCAATGACAGCACTTTGCAGGATTCCATTTATATGAGATGTCTAAAACAAGCAAATCTACACAGACCAAGAGTAGACTAACAGTTGTTTAGGACAGACAGCCAATCCATGTCAGGTTTCTTTGGGGGAACATGAAAATGTAACAGGCAACAAGAAAAAAAAGCATAATAGGTGTACAACTCTATAAGTATAGTAAAATATTGAACTCTACACTGTAAGGAGTGAATTTCATGGTATATAAATTATTTCTCATTAAAGCTGTTAAAAATACTACAGATAGTGAATGTTATCAATGAATAAAAGGCAAACTAAGAAGGCAAGCTCTATAAAACAAGATATAAACACAAAATTTATAATTTTATAAATAATGCCTATGAGTCAATTAAAAATTAAGACAATTAAGTCAGGCACAGTGGCTCATGCCTATGATCCAAGCCACTCAGGAGGCTGAGTCAGGAGGATCGTGAATTCAAAGCCAGCCTCAGCAAACGCAAGGTGCTAAGCAACTCAGGGAGACCCTGTCTCTAAATGAAATACAAAATAGTGTTGGGGGATGTGGCTCAGTAGTATAGTGCCCCTGAGTTCAATCCCCGGTACCTGCCCCCCCCCCCCCATTAAGACAATTACACTGTATAAAAGATAAAGTTATTTCACAATAATATGCAAATAGCCACATGAGATATAGTTGAAAAACCATCAACTTCATCACCAATCGAGGGAAGGTAAATTAGAATTATGAATGAGATTTTCTCCCATAAAATGTGTACTCATATATTTGGCCTGATATAGAAGATGAATAGCACCAACATTTGTGTTGATGAGGGGAAGTAATCTCCATCATAAACTAGAGATCACTATTTACATTATACACCTATTTGTGAGAAACATCTGGGCAATGTATAATTTAAAAAATGTTTGAATATATATATGTACATATCATCACATGAGTGGCAACATGACACCATGAATGAAATAAACTCATGAAAAACATGTATACTACAAGTCTTATTTTTAACATCTTACCAAGTTGTCCTAGGTGTGTGGTACAGTGCAGTGATCCAATGTTTACTGCTCAGTGAACCCTATAGATATCTATGCCAGTGTGACCTCCACATCCAACGAGAGTAGCATATTTCCAAGGCCCAGAGAAAGCTCCTGTATGTCACATAGCTGGAAACTGTCCCCAGGATCACCATGTATTCTAATTTCTATTAGTATTAATGTTTTAATATAATTTCCATGAGATCCACCCATGTCGTGTTGTCAATATCCTGTAATTTTTATTGCAGTATAAAATACATTTAATGGACACCAGGCTTCCACTTGTTCCGCTGCCCATGGGCACATCATTTTTCAGTGATCTCTTTTGATCCTTTTTATTTCTGTTGGATCAGTGTAATATCTCGCTTCCATTTATGATTTCCTTATTTGAGTTTTCTTTTGTTCTTAGTGTAATTAAAGATTTATTGATTTTTGTTAAACTTTTGAAAATAGCTCCCTTTGCATTTTTTCTGTTATTTTTCTAGTTTCTGTCTCTATGTCTCATTTATTTCTGTTTCTAGGTCTCTATTTCATTTCTGATCTGCTCTTTATAATTTCCTTTCTTCTACTAGCTTTGGGTTAGGTTTTTTTTTTTTTCTCTGCCTTTCTAACTTCTTATTTTGTAACATCAATGTTTATCTGAGATCTTCTTTTTTGGTATAGACATTTATTGTTATAAATTTTCCTCTTAGAACTGCTTTTATTATAATACATATACTCTGATCTGTTGTATGATGTTTCCTTTTTCATTTTCTTCAAGGTCATTTTTTTATTACCCTCTGATTTTGTCATTGACTTATTGGTTTTTTAGGAGCATATTGCTAAATTTCCAAATATTGTGAAATATCCAAGAATGTTCCTAATATTGGTTTCTGTTTCACACTATTATATTTGGAATAGATACATGGTATAATTTCAGTTCTCTTAAATTTGTTAAGATTCATTTTGTGGCCTAATGCATGCTCTATTCTGGTCATTATTTACAAATAATTTTATTTAATTTTATTATTTCATTTAGTAATTTCCCATTGAGCGTTAGTTGTTGTTTGTTTGTGTTTGTTTTTTGTTTGTTTTTGGTAAATAACTCAGATATTATAAATTCCTTTTGTTCTTAGTGATCTAAGCTTTTTTGGTGTTTTATTTTTTAAATATGTGAATGTTGAAATTTATCCATGAACTTTATACCTCTATGTGTATTCACATGACAATGATTTTTATATATTTCTTTTGTTGTTTTTGTTGTTGTTTTATTTTGATTTTTTGGTTACTGAGGACAAACTCAGGGGCACTCGACCACTGAGCCACATCCCCAGCCATTTTCTGTATTTTATTTAGAGACAGAGTTGCTTAGCACCTTACTAAGTTGCGAAGGCTGGCTTTGAACTCTTGATTTTCCTCCCTCAGCCTCCCAAGCCGCTGGGATTATAGGCATGAGCCACCATGCCTTGCAGATTTTTATATATTGATTAGCAAATGTTAAATGAACTTTACATTCCTGGAATAAATCTCATTTGATTTTTTAAAATTATATTCATCTATAACTATATGTATATATTCATGAAAGTGGCCAGACTGTAATTTTGCTTACTTGTAATTTGTTTTGACTTTTGGTATCAGAGGTGTGCTGGCCCATAAAATGAGTTGGAAAGTCATCTCTCACTTTCATTAAGATGAACTTACGTAATAATTATATGATTTCTCCCTTTGACATTTGGAAGAAATTGCCAGTGAATCTATCTATAAGTGAATGTCTCTTCTGTCTTCTGTTTCTCTTTTCTTCCTTCTGTCTGCCCTTCCTGCCTCCCTGTCTCTCTTCTGAATTTTTTTTAAATATAGATTCACTTATTAAATTTGATTCAGCTATTAAATTATTGGGCTGTCCTGATAAGTTTGGGCAGTGGCACTAGTTCAATGCCTTCTACTGTTTTATGTCCAGACTAAAAACTTTTTATTTATTTTTTTAAATTAATGAAATATTAATGTATTTCTGTGCATACATAAAAATATTGAAAGATTTTTTAAAAATAGTTGTAATGTGTAACTCTGGATGGAGCGATTTTGTCACCATTAATTTTCGTATATATACATTTATGTCTTTTCTAATTTTTCAAAAAAAGTACATGTAGCTTTCATTTACAGTGAGAAAAGCAATGGGTTCTTTTTTTTTCCTTTAAAACTACTTAACAGAAATAATAGAAATATTTATGCTACTTTCACTCAATTACTTGAGTTAGAGTACTATTGTAATAAGAAAATAACAGAGGCTATAAAGATGCAGCTTAATTTTAATAGAAGCTGAAAAATACTTTCTTATATTTCAACACTGCAACAATGAATCCAAACCCCTTGGAAATAGAACTGTTGGAGCCCTAAGTAACAGTGTACTATAACTGTCAACAATTCCTATGATATCTATTACTTTAATAATCTTAATCATTATCTTGATCTCTCCATTCCTTTGTATAGATGCCAAATTTAATGGGGAATACATTTTTCTATTTTATTTGTTCATGCCTGCTTGGAGGCAGAATTTAATGAATAGATCAATAAAAACTCTCCAGGATAATACAAAGAATAGGAAAACAAAAAATCCATTTTATTTACTAGACCAGGAATGGAGATATTGTCTTAGTTATTCTGAAGCATGTGCACCTAACAGAAGCAGAAGTCTGTATCTTTATGATGCACAGATATATTTACCAAAACTCTCATGCAGCAAGTTTAGGAAAAGATCCGGGAGTCCATAATTCTCAAAACCTCCATATATAATTTTGACATTTTATCAAATATGAGAAATGTTACTACATTTATTGTTTCTGCTTTCAAATACTTATAAAGTCATAGACAAATCTGTGTGTATATTGCTGGTAAAACAGTGTTTTTCCACTTTAGCAATACTGATATTTTGGGATAGATAATTCTTGGTTGCAGGAGGATTTACTGTGCATGGTATGTTGTTTAATAACAACTCTGGTCTCTACCCACTAAATTCCAGGACCACTTCCCACTGTAGTTGTGATAACCAAAAGCCAGCAATTGAAAATACCCAGTTAAAACAACTGCTGTTCCCACAATGTAAAGAGAGCAATTCTACAAACAATGTCAATGGGTAATTCACCAGGCAAATAAGAAAACAATAAAACCTAGTAGCTGAACAATGCATATATCAGAACCAAATAACTTCTTTAACTCAACAGGTACAACACCCCCTTCCAGATACTCAGCAACACATGCAGCCTTCATTATCCTTCCATATTCAAATTTCAGATTTCTTCATTCACACCTTTTAATATTAATGTCTTTCACCTTCTGATTTCATGCCTTTTTTTAAATGCCCATACATCTTTTTAAAAATTTTCATTTGGCCTATGAGACCCAGCCCTTGTACATAGTTCTTTTTTTCTTATAGAAGGATCCTTTCTTGACCAATATTTGAATTCCTTTCCATGATGATACAGCCCTCCATCCCTAAAGTTAAACATATATTATTCTTATCCCAAGCTCCCTATGTATATTTCTGTACTCTTCCTACAGATCCAAACAGCTAGTGATTTTGAAGACCCATCCTAGCCCCATGCATGTTCTCTGTCACTTGGCAATGTGACTAGGAATCACAGGTCCCCCTTTCTTACTGGAGCTGAGGGGATCTTGTATTGACCTTGAATAGGACTGCTCTTGGGAAAGCACCCGAACTGGAGAAGCTCCCTAATATTTGCAAGTATAGATGAGGGGGAATTCTTAGGACTTGATACATAGTTCAATTTTTAATTGTGACCTTAAAATCAAATTTGAGTAAAATGGTAGGCAATGTGCTGAATTAATGGTTAAGATGTTAACCTGTTAGGTCCCAAATTCAATTGTGTGAATATTTCAATGAAATTGATATAGGTGCATTAAGATAGGCCAAAAATCATAATCTAGCTTATATATATTATTATATTTATTAATATTAATATTATATATAATTGATATAATTAAATTTTATTATATATATATATAGAATTACATCATATATATTTAAGTTTTTACAGGTTTTCCATATTCGGAATAATAGGACAAAATGGGTTAATGACAAACATGCCTGCTTTATTTTGAGTGAATAAAAACCTTATAATAACGACATTTAGAGTCACTCTCTTTCATGTGGACTTTACTGTACATTGATCATATGAACCCAATGACTCAAGGAACAAACGAGTGGATGGAAAGAAAGGTGCAAAGTATAAGGTTAATTTATTGTTGGATACACCTGGGCAGACATTGAATGGGTTACAGCCCAAGGACAAGATTCAGTTCTCTTTGCTTCCAAGGTCAATTATCAGCAAGGACATTCACCCTGTCTGTAATTGAAAAGAATTTGCTAACTAAAACAGGTGGGCCATCTGCCATGTGCATACTAACCTTAGAAATATACTGTTAATTCTAATTTTTTTATCATGTGTAATTTATACCAAGCACCCAATGGAATTTTCAGTTAGTGACTGTTTTACAACAATCATTTCTGATAGCAAGCATTAACAGATGCCTGGGAAGAACTGGGAGAGGGTTTCAAAACTTATTGTAGTTTCTGTTTCCCCTTCAAAAACACTAGCAGTATTGCCAATATTTGTTTTTGAGATTGACCTCATTTGACTATCTCATTAAAAAAAACAACATTATTTATACTTTACTCTTCTGGAAATTGGTGGCCAGGATGGAAAGGAAATTTGGAATATTATTCCTGGACTCCTGCAAGCTGTGAGTTCACAACAGGTATCACTTGGTGCTTTCAGTAACATTGACATGGTTGTTCAGTTGGAGATGAACCTATAAGAATACCTATAGGAGGGGATGGGGTTGTGGTTCAGCGGTAGAGCGCTTGTCTAGCACATAGGAGGTGCTGGTTCAATCCTCATCACATAAAAATAAATAAAATAAAGGCATTGTGTCCAACTACAACTAAAATATATCTTTTTTTTAAAGAATACATATAGGAGATGGGATACTTGATGGGATACTTGCTACACAAGAAACATTAGTGAGAATGATCTAGGGATATGTTGATTTTAAGTGGGCTACTCTTAGGCACTTTGGAGCATCCACTCTGATTTCAAAGCAGTGGTTATTTCAGGAACCAATGCTTCCTTGAAAGAATAATTATAACTGTATCTATAGTTGGAAGATAGTGGGTGGTCTTCTTGGTGATTTAGAACACTGGATGGACAGAGTTGACTTACATCATAAAAATACCTGTAGATGCTTGGCTTGTGCCATAGTAATTAATCAGTCCTGATGTTTGACATATGAAATCACATAAGTCTGGAGTTTGAGAAGCACTCTCATCATTGCAGAACCATTGAGGGGTACTGAATCATTAGGCCCGATGCCAAATTAGACAAATAGAACACAGAATGAATGAAAAGAAAATGATGTACTTCATGGCTGGCAGACAGATAAAACAAACAAACAAACAGAACATTTCGGACTGAGAATAGGTGAAATGATTTTACTTTTTTAACAGTAGAAACCTTAGATGAGATGGGAATCTGTTTTACTAATATTTTGTTGGCCAAGATGGGAGATGATCATTGCTTTCATTCATCTGCAACTGTCAGAAAAACAAAAACAAAAGCAAAAAAACAGACTTGCTCCCCAAGCCTGAGAGACTTTGTAGGATTCTCTGTAAACACAGCCTGTACTTCACTACCTTGGGCTTTATATGTGGATGGATATTCTGAATTTGAAACATCACAACACATATAATTATATCAGGTGTTACAAAATAGTTTTTTTTATAAAGGTGGAACTTATAGTGCACAAAAAATTCGATTAATTAATTATGAGTATTTAATATGAAGTATATAAAAAACCTGAATTAGTCTCTGGAAAGAGGTAGGTGAGATTAAAATGTATTTTCTTATATAAATTCCAAAGTAGTAAGTGGTTAATGTCAAAGATGTGATTTGAAATATAGCCACTATACTGTAAAATACATTTCAACTACATGAAGAGTGCCTTAGAAAATGCATCGAATGGTGGTGTGAAAAAATATTCTGCTCTAAAACTGCACAACTTCTTGTATCATAGATAATAACAGTGAATAAGTGCCTTCTGGAGGGAAACACTGCACCAACAATCCAGACAACTTCCAAAATAGCAGAATACATCTGCTAGGGGAAAATATCTATATAAATAAGTATTTAAATTTTAATCAACCACACATGAAACCTGAAATATGTGGTTGTTCTCTTCATTACTTGGAGCAGAGGAGACATTTGCCTATTTGCTAGACATTATTTTAACTGCAGCTAAAAAAAAAAAAAAAAAGAAAAAAAAAACCTGATTGCTATCTTTGGAAAATATGCTCCCACTCACCAAATTTATCTGGTTTTGTTTGATTTATCATCCAAGACTAACAGAATAAGTGAGGCTTCTCAGGATCTACATGTTGGATTATCTTTAAATTTTTGACTTTTTCAAGTGCCTTTTTCAAATTAGCAGATATTTGAAGGAGATTAATTTCTCTGAACAATAAAAAAAAAAAAACCACAGGAATGAATCAGAAGCTGAGGTATGGGAACGCCTCATTGAAGAGGTAGAGAAAACAGCAAAGATCAGTTCTGTAGCAAGTAGCAATGACAGGAAAGAGATTCAGTACCCAGTGAGGGCTGTGGGTTCTTCAGTGGAAGGAAGCCGATATGAACTTACCTTACTAAAATTTCAAGGCAGTGAACACCCTACTGAGACAATTCTTATATCACAGTAGAGATGAGCTGATATAACTCTTCTCCATTTTGGGGGGGCGGGGCAATTGTGACAATCCTTGTATAAATCTCCCCAAAAGGTCCCAATTATATTGTGTGCCATTCTCTGCAGTGGGGGCAACTCTATTATCCTTCAATTGGCCTTCCTCTTACATTATTTCAATTTCTCAGTCTCCTACTCCTGAGCCAAGGGAATATTCTCTAAAACTATTGCATACAAAACCTTATCTCTGCCTCTGCCTTTCCCAAGTTAATTCAGATACTCTACTGTGCCAGAAACTTAAAATTTTTATATACTAAATAAAACAACCCTCCAGCTACCCCCCCTCCCCCAAAAAACCTCTTTTACAATCTGGTAGAAAGGCAGACAATAAACAAATGAGGAAATACATATGTGAAATGTAGAATAATAAAAAAAAAATCAGTGTAAAGTACAGAAAATGCCAATGGGAAAGAACTGTAGAAAACACAAGTGCTTTAATATATATAATTCACACCATATAACTTACTCATGTAAAAAGTGCAATTCAATGGGGTTTTTAGTATATTTGCAGTATTGTGCAATCAATACCATCATCAAATTTTGTAATATTTTTATCTCCCTTAAAGGAAACTCTGGTCAAGTACGGTGGCACATGTCTGTAATACCAACTACTTAGGGGACTGAGGTAGGAGGATTAAAAGTTTGAGGTTAGCCCTGGCAATTTTGTGAGTCCCCCACCTCAAAATAAAAAATAAATAAATAAAAAGAGCTGGGAATATAACTCAGGGGCAGAACTGTTGGGCTCAATTCCTAGTTTAGTACCACACACACACACACACACACACACACACAAAAGAAATATTAAAAAAGTAAAGAAAACCCAGTATGCATTAGTTTCTACTTCCCCATTGTCTCTCAACTTCCTAACATTATGCAATAAACAACCGACCTTTTCTGTCTCTGTTCTGGACAACCTGCTTATCTTGTGCTTATTTGAGACACTTGACATCAATGGATCTTGTCATCTGTAGTCTTTTGTAACTTCATTCACTTAGCATAGTGTTTTCAGATTACCTGTTAGTTTACTTATTTATTTATTTATTTATTTATTTATTTAGGGAGTGTGTGTGTGTGTGTGTGTGTGTGTATTACTAAGAATTGAACTCAGGGGCACTTGACCACTGAATCACATTCCCAGCCCTATTTCCCCACTTTGTATTTTATTTAGAGACAGGGTGTCACTGAGTTGGCTGGCTTTGAACTCGTGATCCTCCTGCCTCAGCCTCTGGATCTGCTGGGATTACAGGCATGAAACACTGCGCCCAGCTCTCAAATAAAATTTTATTTTTTGGATATGTATGCTATATTTATCCATTCAGCAATTAATGGACATTTTGATTATTTGACCTTTTTGGCAATTTGTAAATAAAACCACTATGAGCATTCATGTATATTTTCTATGTGAATGTATCCTTCCTTTCCCCTTAGGTATACATGTTAAAGAACAATTACACCCGATGAAATTAAACAGGCAAGGAAAATTTTATTCAAGACTTTTGTAAAAGGGGAGAGAGATTGAAGCCAATTTTGATAAAACAAAAGGTAGTAGAGTATTTATATGCTAGAGAGAGACACTAGAAAATTATTAGAGGATATCAATGTGATTGGGCCTCCATGTTTACTAATTGTGTTTTCTGGAAGTTGGGCTTTTACCTTTCCACAGACTCTGGGAGGCAGGGGTACTCATTCCCAAGGTTACATTTCAAAAGGATTACTTACAGATTCTTGAGAAAGACATACCTTGATCCTAAAACTGATAAGTGCCTAGGAAAAAAGTTATATCTCAGGGAGACAAAGAACAAAAATTCCAATGGAAATTTTTCTTCAATCTTCTCAAAAAAGGGAGGTCAGTCAAATCTCCTGTCAATCAACTGCCGCCTGCACCACTAATGCCATTGCTGCTGCCTCTGATTCTGCTGCTGCCAGCCTGAGGTCTCCTGGATGTCTTCTTTTTGGTTGCTGCTGTCACAGAGGACACTGCTGCCCTGGATGCAACTGAAGCTGACACTGGTGCTGATCCCTGGAGATCATCTGGTGACGGTGCCACCACAGCTGCTGTCTTGCTACCTGGTGCCAACAACCACTGCCACTATCACTGCTACCACAGCTTACAAGAATGCTTTGAGGGAGACTCCAGGTGTGGTTGCACGTGGCTGCACCCACTTTCGAACACCAACCAGGGGCCAGCAGGTTTACCACCACAAGAGCCTCTGTCTGGGGACTCCAGCTGGGACCTGCAGGTCCAGTGTGGGGGTGCCTGTGGTTTTGGAGGAGCCTGGGATCTTCCTGCTGAGAGTGCTGGTGGTCCTTGTCTTGCTGCTGCATCTCGGGGTTGCTCCTTTGTCGGCAAGTAGGAGCAGCATTGAGATCTTGGGACTGCAGCATGGCCCAGCCTGAGGTATCTGAAGCCCAGATCAGTGGGATAGAGAATGGGCTTGTAAGTGCACACAAAAAATAACCCAATCAATAAATGGGCTAAGGAACTCAACAGACACTTCACAGAAGAAGAAATATAGTCAATCAACAAAGACATGAAAAAGTGTTCTTCATCTCTAGCAATTAGAGAAATGCAAATCAAAACTACACTACACTAAAACTACACTAAGATTTCATCTGACTCATCAAGAATATAGGCAACAATAAATGTTAAGCAAGGATGTGGGGGAAAAGGCACACTCATACATTGCTGGTGGGACTGCAAATTGGTGCAACCACTACAGAAAGCAGTATGGAGATTCCTCAGAAAACATGGAATGGAACAACCATTTGATCTAACCATCCCACTCCTCGGTTTATACCCAAAGAACTTAAAATCAGCATACTACAGTAATATGGCCACATCAATGTTTATAGCAGCTCAATTCACAATGTCTAAACTATGGAACCAACCTAGGTGTCCCTAAATAGATGAATGGATAAATAAAATGTGTTGTATATACTCAATGGAATATTACTCAACTTTAAAGAAGAATAAAATTATGGCATTTGCCAGTAAATGGGTGGAGTTCGAGAATATCATGCTAAGTGAAATAAGCCAATCCCAAAAAACCAAAGGCTGAATGTTTTCTCTAATATGTGGATACTAATTCACAATAAGAAAGTGGGCATTAGAGAAGAATAGCATTAGCTTAGATTAGGTAGAGGGAAGTAATGAGAGGGGAAGGGAGGGAATGTGGGGATAGGAAATATAGTAGAATGAAACAGACATTATTACTTTATGTATATATTTGACTACATGACCAATATAATTCTGTAACATATATGGTCAGAAAAATGAGAAATTATATTCCATCTATGTATGATATATCAAAGTGCATAAATGCATTCTATTGTCATGTATACTAATTAAAACAAATTAAAACATTCCTAGGCAAAAAGGGGGGAAAAGGAGGTCATTGGACTTAGGAAAGTCTATTTAAAAATTTTCCAAGATGAGAGGAATTCTGATGCCCTCTTCGTCATAAACATAGGATAGTAGAATGGCTGGGCTATATGGTAACTCTAGGTTTAAATATTTGAGTTATAACCAAACTGGTTTCTTAAGCAGCAGCACCATTTTACATTTCTACCAGCAATAAAGGATAGATACAGCTTCTCCACGTTCTTACCAACAGTTGTATCTAGCTTTTTCAATGCTTCAAAAGTTTCATTCCAAAATTCATGCTGAAACTTAATCCCTTCCAAAATTCAGGTGTTGCCAGTGTGGTAGTATTAAGAGGTAGAGCTTTTGAAAGTTGATCAGGCCGTGACAGCTGCTCCTTCATGGTTAAACTAAAGTCTTCACAGGGAATTCATTTGGCTCACTTGCCAGCTTATGAGCATGCAGCAAGAAAATTCTTAAGGACCGAATGAATGCTGGTGCTTTGACCTTGAATTTCCTGGCCTCCAGAACCTTGGCAAATTTATTTCTGTTAGTTATAAATTACATAGTTTCAGGTATTATAGCAGCACAAAACAGACTAAAGCACCTGTATTAGCCAGGTTTCTCTAGAGGAACAGAAACAGCAGGATCTATAAAATCATTGGAAGCTATCCAATTACACACACACACACACACACATTTTTTTTAAGTGGATTTATCAGATTGACTTACACATTCAGAAGCTCGATAGTCCTAAAATAGCTGTCTGCACACTGCAGAGACAAAGAAACCAGGAACCTTTCAGTAAAAATTACTGGCGCCTCAGAACAAGAAGGACCAATGAAGAAATCCTAGTCTGAGACTGAAGGCCTGGAAAGTCCCTGGAAAATTTCTGGTCACAGTCCATGTTGGAACAGTGAAGGAGCTGGAGTCCAGTGACATTGGGCCATGGCAGCAGCAATCAAGTGTATCCACTCAAGAAGAATTGAACGTGAATCCAGCTTTCTCCTTCTTCCACATATTGTTCTTTAGACAGTGCTGCCCACATTCAGGGTGAGTTTTCCACCTCAGCTTGCTCTCCTACATTTCAAAATACCCTCATCAACACATCTGGAAGTCTCATAATCATAGGCATCCCTCAGTCCAATCAAGTTGATTATCCAGATTAGTCATCTTGATTATTTTTAGCCAGATTCACCTGTTAATATTATTATGGCCATCCTATTGGATCTGAAGTGGTATCTTATTATAGTTTGACTTGCATTCCTCGAAAGACTAATACTAAGTGTTCATGTGTTTATTGGACATTTGCAAATCTTCTTTTGGGAAATATATATTCAGATCTGTTTTATATTTCTAAAGTAGATTATTATCTATTCCATTGAGTATTTTGTCTTTATTCACATTTATATGTGCTTTAATTCTCATATTTTTGGTGATACATGTGACAGATAAAATAATAGATCCTCTCACATCTTAATTTCACTTTGTCTCATGTAGATACTAAAAAGGGTTTAATATAATTGTCCAGAAATACATGTTTTCCATGTCAAAATAGTTAATGGTTTAAAATGATATACCATGATTACATAACATGAAATTAAAGAAATTATATTTTAGTCAAATTTAAAACTTATGTTTTTAAAAAGATCAAAAAGTCTTAGTTAAAATATATATTACATATTATATGTGTGTATATATATATGTATATATATATGTGTGTGTGTATATATATATATATATATATATATATATATATATATATATACATATATATATTTTTTTAATCCTGGGTGTCAGGATTATTTTTTTATTCTTCTTTACCCCAGCTGTCTTTGGTCATCCTTAATTGTTAACACATTATCTTGGACCTAGAGCCCTACTGTCTAGCCTTTTTGAAGCAACACATATTGACCCAGGAGCCTGTAATTTCAGTTTCACGAGCCACTGACTCTAAGATTGCCCTGGGCTCTGTAAGCAAAATGCTAAACCCACTTTTCCTTCTTATTCCTCAGGCTCCTAACCTACTGCTTGGCCAGGCTGGTGGACACAGGCCAGTGTGTGTTAAATGGAAGCACTACAGGAAGGAACATATAATTAGAGCGTGATAGATAATCTAGTTTTTGGTTTCTTTGTATGTGGACACTTTCACTATCAGCTTTCAAAATCTCCACAGCATAAAGACATCCTCAAGTCACAACACATGATTGTATAAGTAGCGTCTACATTTTAAATTAGAAAAACGTGAGTGGTCTTTGTTTTTAATGGCTTTTTCCTATCCCCCAAGTGGTTTTCAATCTCATCTGGTTCTATACTGTGAAAAATAAGAATTTAACTTCTGATAAGGATCCACAGCCTCACTAATTTCTAATTTGAACTATTGAAGAGTCAATCTCTAGGATCTCTGCTCTTCTGGGTTGGAAATATTGAGACAAACTTATTGAATAATGTTCCAGCAGAGATTCCTCACTCAAGAAAAATTAGAGATAAGTAAGTCAAGAAAATGTGTCATAGATGATCTATGAGATAAAAATGAAACAGACAAATGGAATCTTTTTCCATGATAAAACCCCAAAAGAAGAGAAGCTATCTGCTCTAAAATACAAGATATAATAATACAATAACCCTTTTTTATCATAACAAGTATTTTCAAAAATCTATTCCTGACTGGTGCTTAATAGGGGAGAAAAAGAGCTTAAAATGTGGCTGGTTAGGTCAGCTTGTTAAGATGTGGCATTAAGCTGGCTCAGATCATATAATTTCACTTATAGAAATGATTTTTAAAATTATCAACTTAAACCATTTCATTATAAAAATGAGAAAAGTGAGGCTTATAAAGGTCAAACAAATTTTCTAAGAAGAAACTTTTTATTAATGCCCTCCTACACACAAATTCTGTGTTATTTTCTCTATTCGATGCTGACATTATATAAGTTTGTTTCTTTGCTTATCCTGTTCCTTAGCATATCAATTTGATGTCTTATATTTTTTGTATCAACTATATGTCAGACATATATTTTATATAATGCATTCATTATTTCAAATGGTGAAATATTTCAAAATGACTATTTTTATTTTATATTCTATTTTTTATTAGTTCTTTTTAGTTGTACATAACGCCCCAAATTCCTTAATAAGACTCCTATAGAGCAAGAATTGAAATTAAGAGTCAATAAAATGGGATGGACTCAAACTAAAAGGTTTCTTCTCAGCAAAAGAAACAATCTGTGAGGTGAATAGAGAGCCTATATCTTGGGAGCAATTTTTTACTCCTCACACATCAGATAGAGCACTAATCTCTAGGGTATATAAAGAGCTCAAAAAGCTAAACACCAACAAAACAAATAACCCCATCAATAAATGGGCCAAGGACCTGAATAGACACTTCTCAGAAGAGGATATACAATCAATCAACAAATATATGAAAAAATATTCATCATCGCTAGCAATTAGAGAAATGCAAATCAAAACTACTCCATTTCATCTAACTCCAGTCAGAATGGCAGCTATTATGAAGACAAACAACAATAAGTGTTGGTGAGGATGTGGGGAAAAAGGTACACTCATACATTGCTGGTGGGACTGCAAATTGGTGTAGCCAATATGGAAAGCAATATGGAGATTCCTTTGGAAAATTGGGAATGGAACCACCATTTGACCCAGCTATCCCTCTTCTTGGTCTATACCCAAAGGACTTAAAAACAGCATACTACAGGGACACAGCCACATCACTGTGTATAGTAGCACAATTCACAATAGCTAAACTGTGGAACCAGCCTAGTTGCCCTTCAGTAGATGAATGAATTTAAAAAAAACGTGGCAATATACCCAATGGAATATTACTCAGCAATAAAAGAGAATAAAATCAAAATGACTATTTATAATTAACTCCCATTGTAAACATGAAGAAAGTAATTCTCAGAGGAATTATGCAGATTCCCAGAAGTCACATATCTAGTAGGTAGCATGGCTAGAATTCAAATCCAAGAGAGTTTTATCAACTAAGTTTGTGATCATTTTAGCAAAACTGTGATATTTTAGCTTTAAGTTTGCTAAGGAACAAAAATAAATGTGAAGAAAAGTAAATTTGCAAAAATACCACTTTGTTTTGGTAAATATGAATGCCATTATTCTATAATGGTATATTTGTCAATTTACAGAAGTAGGCAAAAACAATGAAGCAAACTAAGAAAAAATAAAACCATAAGCAAAACAAAGCCAAGCACAAATTCAATGGTACCACCAGGAAACAAGTTCTTGTAACAGTGGTATTTCATGTCCCCTCAAGAAGGCTATGAAATGAAAGCGTGTCGGCTCTGCTTCAGGCCAGGAGACTGAACGGGCATTGGCATTGCCCTTCTATCTTAAACAATGAGAAACTGGGCAACTATGTGAAGGAATAGCTTTCAGTTCTGGTATAGCAGACACTGAAGGGTTGTCATTTGCAAGAAAGTGAAAACAATGAGAAAAGCTCTTTAATTGTAACAGTTTACTTTCTACAGATAGTTTCCAGGAGACAAAAGAAAACAGAAAGCCATCGGGCACTATGGCACATGCCTGGAATCCCAGTGGCTTGGGAAGTTGAGATAAGAGGATCAAGAGTTCAAAGCCAGCCTCAGCAAAAGTCAGGTGCTAAGAAACTCAGTGGGACCCTCTTTCTAAATAAAATACAAAATCGGGCTGGAGATGTGACTCAGGGGTCGAGTACCCTTGAGTTCAGTCCCTGGTACTCCTGCCCATCCTAAAAAAAAAAAAGAAAACCTGAAAGCCAAATAAACCTCAGAAGTTTCCATTAGTGGAGAAAAAAGAGGTCAGAGTTTGGGAATACTGGGACTCCTTTGTTTCCAGGGGTGGACAGTTTTGATTTATACTGTCTGATGTTGCTGAGCATAAATCTATTAATCCATGTCTTTCATCAGAGATATTCTTTTTAGCCAATATTTTTTTTCAAATACAGGTCTAAACATCCTCTCATCTCATTATTAATCTCCAACCATGTGTAGGTAAGATATTTTGACTGAGAGTTTTTGGCTTTTGCCATTTATTTAATATTTTGTTTTAATTCTCAATGGAAAAAAATTCTCTGTGTGTTCTGGTGTGTTTATACAAACTTTGCATTATGTTGTGTTTCTGTAAAACCTGTTAAGGCTTTATTTTGGCTTGGAGTCATTGGTTTTGCAGCTGACATATCAGGTTTTCATGTTGATAATATTGATCCTTTCTTTATGTTAAGCTGTCAGAGTGGTTCTGGGTTAGTTTTTCCTTTATCTAAGGTATAATCATTTAGGGATTTTTTTTTTTATTGTTGCTGTTCTGGGGATTGAAACCAGGCCCTTGTGCATGCAAGGCAAGCACTCTGCCAACTTAGCTATATCTCCAGCCCATTTAGGGATCTTAGGGATCATAACTGAATACCTATGATCTTTTGTATATTGTCTGGACTATCAAGTCTGGATTCTAACATATACCTTAGTCCTGTTTTCTGCTACTTCTTTAGGCTATCTGCCCTCTGGATCTGTAGGTTGGTAGTCAAGGATGTAAAAAAAACTTTTTATACATGTTTTAGTGGATTTTTACCTGCTATTTCATTCTTTCCCTCAAATTTCAGTTATTTTGACAAGACAAATATCTGTATTTTGTCTGACCAATGAAAGTTCTAGTATCCATGACCAATGATTTGGAAAATTCATTTAAGGAGAAATTTACTGTGAACATGGTCTCTCCTTGTGCTCTTCCTTTGTATTAATTACTGGTGCTTTCTAAAGTTACAAAATTTGGTTCATGAATTTTGTTGAGCATTCATGATTGTTGAAGGTGAGGTGGTCTTTCTGATATGGTTACCTTTTTCATGACCTCATATTAGTTTTTGAAAGGATACAAAATAAGTTGTTTATAATCCTCAGTCTATACCCAAAGGACTTAAAAACAGCATACTACAATGATGCAGCCACATCAATGTTTATAGCAGCACAATTCACAATAGCCAAACTGTGGGAACAACCTAGATGCCCTTCAATAGATGAAGAGATAAAGAAACTGTGATATATATATATATATATATATATATATATATATATATATATATATATATAATGGAA
>NW_025999977.1:18948843-18990998 GCF_001458135.2 Marmota marmota marmota | reverse complement strand
AATAAAAGAGAACAAAATTATGACATTTGCAGGTAAATGGATTGAGTTGAAGAATATCATGCTAAATGAAGTAAACCAATCACCCCCCCCCAAAAAAAAATGGCCAAATGTTTTATCGGTTAAGTGAATGCTAATCCATAATTGGGGGGGGGGGATAAGATGACTTGAAGAACTTTGGATTGACCAAAAGGGGGGAAGAGGTGAGGAGAGGGAATCGGGATAGGAAAGATGAATGAATGAGACAGACATCATTACCCTAGGGACATTTTTGATTGCATGAATGGTGTGACCCTACTTCTTGTACAAACAGAGAAGTGAAAAAATTCATTGTATTCCATTTGAGTATAACGAATTGAAAAGCATTCTGCTGTCATGTATAAGTGATTACAACAAATAAATTTTTAAAAATTTTAAAATCATATTTAACTACTATGTAATCAAAATATTACACAGAATATTAATTATGGACTTTGGGTGATAACAATGGGTTGGTGTAGGTTCATCAATTGTAACAAACACCTTACGTGGCTGCAGGATTTTGATGGTATGGGAGTCTGTATCTGGGGTCAGGTAAATCTCTATTCTTCCCTCTCAATTGTGCTGAAAACCTAAAACTGTTTTTTCTTTTTAAATGAGAGTATATTCATTTTAAGTGTCTTGGAAGTAAAAAGCAGTGATCAGAACCTGTTTTCTATCTAATGCTTTCACCCAACATGCTTTTTTTGTGCTAATGTTTGTTTGTACCACATGATATGCTTCTTGAGTAAATTTTTTTTTTATTGAATAAATGTACTTTGGCATGTTAAGCAAATTTGAAAATGATATTTAACCACTGTATAATCAAAATATTACACAAAAATGAAATGCTTACCTCTTTCTAAAATCATAGGAAAATACCCATAAAGGAATTTTGGGGGGAAATAAGGTATTTTATGCATGCCTGTGCAAAAATAATCATTCTTCTAAATACATATACTTTAATCTTCAATGATGATAATAATGGCTAACATTTATTTAGTGGTTATTATGTGTCAAGAGCAGAGTTGAGTATTTTATATTATTCATTAAAAGACTCTTTTTTTTAGTGAAAAAACAAAACAAAAACAATCAAACAAAAAAAGAATACAACCAACAGTAAATGTTGGCAAGGATGTCGTGAAAAGGGTTCACTCATACATTGCTGGTGGGACTGCAAACTAGTGCAATCTCTATGAAAAGCAGGATGGAGATTTCTCAGAAAACTTGGAATGGAACCACTATTTGACCCAGGTATTCTACTACTTGGCATATACCCAAAGGACTTAAAATCAGCATACTACAGTGATCCAGTGGCATCCATGTTTATAGCAGTTCAATTCATAATAGCCAAGAAATAAAACCAACCTAGGTGCCCTTCAACAGATGAATAACTGTTAATGAGAAAATGTGATATATAGATATAAGGGAATATTAGTCAGCTGTAAAGAAGAATGAAATTATGGCATTTGCCTATAGAAGGAACTGGAAAATATCATGCTAAGTGAAATAAACCAGTCCCCAAAATACAAAGGTCGAATATTCTGTCTGCTTTGTGGATGCTAACCCCTAACAAGAGGGGGGAGGGACAGAAAGTATAGAATTTCATTGGAATAGACAAAGGGATTAATGGGAAGGGAACAGAAGATGGGAATAGGAAAGAAATTAGAACGAATCTAACAAAACTTTCCTATGCTCATATACGAATGAATACATGACCAGTGTAACTCTACATCATGTTCCACCAGAGGAATGGTATCAAATTTGTAATGGGTCACACCCAATGTATGTATGATATGTCAAAATACACCCTAATGTCATGTATTTCCAAAAACAACAACCATAAAAAGATTAAAGTGACTGATAAAAATAATTGACATTATATCCTCTAGAAATAAGAGCTAAATATATCCTTTCATGTTCCCCAAAGTGATCAATATTGATTAATTTATTCATTTCTTTAATAAGTATTTATTGATAACCAACACCACACCAAGTCATCTCCAGAATCATGTGAAACAATGAGATAAGAGAAAATAAACTTATGAATTGTAGCAAGGATAAGTATAATTATACTATGTAATAATATGTACTCACTATAGATGTCAAAATATAAGTTCATCATTCAAAAATAGCCAAACAAAATGAATAAGGAAAAGACTAAATAATAAGAAACTATAAATTAGTCTACCAAATAGTAAAAGTTTGAAAACATTCATTACAATGTTCTGTATTGTTAGAAATGTAAGAATGTTTATATAAACAGATAAACTCTTTATAGGAATGATTAGCACTTTAAGAAAACATTAAAAGTTCAGTTGTTCTCATGGTTAATCAGGCAATACACTTATCTAAATCCTTAATAACATTTATAACTTTTAAAAAATTAATATCATTTTCAGGAATTAACCTAAGGGAATAGTGATATGAACCAATATAGATACAAGATAATGCTCATATAATAATTACTTGTAATAGTGTAAATCAAAAATAACACAATATATATATTATCAGGAGACTATGTTATAAGATAACTTGCAGGTATTCTCAGAACATAGTTAAAAATTTGAGAACAATTTAAAGATGGACTATAAAGTATAATAAAAATTTGTTATGATTTAGATATCAGGTACCTCTCCTGCCCAAGATCCTGTTATGCAGGAATATTCAGAGATAAAATGGCTTCTGCAGGCTGTAACCTAATTGGCCCATTCTAGTTTGAGTGGACTGATAACTGTAGGTAGGTGGCTCATGGCTGGAAGTGATTGGGGGTGTGCTCTAGAAGGGTTCATCTTCCCTGAAGCCCCTTAGCCATTCTCTGTGCTTCCTAACCCTCTCATGAGCTGAGTGCTTTTCTCTGCTGGGCCTTTCCCCCACCAAGTGTTGACTCACGTGCTCAGAGCAATGGAGTCGACCATCTATGTATTGAAATTTCTGAAACCCTGAGCCTCAAATAAACTTTTCCTCCTCTAAGTTGTTGTCAGGTATTTTGGTCTATGATGCAAAAACTGACTAAAACATAAATTAGTACCAGGAATGGGGGCATTTCTGTGACTAATCTGACAATGTGGTTCAGAGGCCTTAGTAGCTGGTTTGCAAAAGGAATTTTGAAATGTTTAGTTACAAGCTGAAAAAGATTTAGATTATCATCTTTATGACTGCATACATTTGAATTCATGTCTCCATTTATTTCTTGGGTTCATTTTGTATTTTAATGACCACATCAAATCTTTGTGTGTAAGTTTGGATTTTCTGGTCTCAATTCTAGATGCTTATGAATGGCTATATTGCTTTATGGGTATTTGTCTGGTTTTGTTCATCCAATTGTGTGAGAAAAATACCACTTGTTACACTTATATATATTTTGCAGTATTTTATGTATAGTTGTGTACATAATGGACAATAAATAATTGCACACTAAAATAAATTAATATAAAAATGATTTGGGATGTTGAAAGTGGAGCTTAATGGGCTATTCTGATGGGATCTCAGGATGCCAATAGGAATGCATCATGTGCTCATGAGGTTACAGAGGGACTCTGTTGGGAATTGGACTAGAGGTCACTTGATATTATATTATAGCAAAGAATTTGACTACACTTTGCCCGTGTCCTGAGACTTTTTGTGTGCGGTTCATTTAAAGGTGATGGAGTACTTGATCTGGTAGAGAATATTTCAAAAGAGCACAACATTCAGTCAGTGTCGTAGATACTGTCAGCAACTTTGAGTCAGGTTTACTGTGAGAATCGGGAACAGAAAGCAGAGTTGAAGGGTTTTTAAAACTTTTTGCTTGACCTGAAAAGTGCATGTAAAGTTGGGGCCAGGGAAGGTATGCTTGCTGAAGAAATTGCAGCCCCTAAAGAGACCTCTGAAACCATGAGCCTTAAATAACCTTCCCATCCTCTAAGTTGTTCTTGTAAGGTATTTTGGTAATAGGGTGCAAAAGCTGACTAAAATAATATAGAAATAATTTTGGATTATTATTGCCTATGCTAGATTTTAACAAGAAAACTTTTCTTGAAAACATAATTTTGAAATCCTTCTCTCGCTATTCCTCAGATTAAGAATGGTTATTTCATGGTGATGTAACCATGCGTTATTTTATTATTGATTTATATTTTTCTGTCATTACTTTATATAAATCATCACTATTATTATATTTACACTTTTATGTTATTTTAAAGCAACAACATATCTAGTTAATAAATTTAAAAATCTAAGTAGTGGAGGTCTAAATAGATTTTTGGTTGTGGCAATAAATATTGTTGGGTTACTAAAGAGATACCTTATTGAGATATTGCATTTTGAAGGAAGTAATAAGATCTCTTTTAACTTAAAAAAAATTCCACTAATAAGGACCAAGGCTTGAAGAAATTTCATTATTTATTCTCCAAATTTCAACTATGAATTTTTAATGTGTTTAATCCATCTTTCATCTATCTAGATATTTATATGTCTGGAAATTAAAAAGTATTAAAACAGTGCTAAAGGAATATCAAGAACTTCAATGATTGTGTACCTTCTTTTATATGTGAGATAAGCACATTGAGCACAATTGGGCATTGGCAGGCATTAAGAACAATCTGTTAAGTAAGTGCATTTTGGATATGAAGGTCTTTTCTAGGGTCTTCATGTGACCACATATTTGAGCAATAGTTATGGCACTCAGTGTCTTTTCTGTTTGTCTTGTCAAGGTCACTATTCCTAGCACTTCTTCTGACCAGAAATCCCTACTGCCATGTTGTTAGTGAACATTACCTCATATATTGTTCTTTTTGACAATTCTTTTGACTCAGATGTTGATAATGCTTCAGGTGTCATTCTGACTTTGTGCTGTAAGTAAATTCTATCACCAAGAACAGAACACCAGGTTATATGAAAACATAGGCTTCCCCCTCACTAAAATCTAAATATTTCTAAATGAAATATCCCTAACTAACTAAAAACCAAACAGGATATTATGATTCCAGGTTGTACTTGGCAGAGGGCATGGCCACATCTTAAGTGGTCATAAATCTTTATGTTCATATAGAGAGTAACCAACAAAGGTTAACTATTGCACAGGGTAATTTCATTTTGTGTGCTTTGTGCCCATGATTTTATTTTACTCACATATTTGTCAGATAATAGAAACTGAACATTTGAATGACTTATTGCATTGAAGATTCCAAGGACTGAAAACTGAATACCAAGTTCCTACCACTAAATGAGAACATTCCATAAATGGCAGGCAAAGATCCCTTTCTGTTGTTTCCAATGTCATGTTTTATTTTCTGTTATGTTTCTAATGTTACAGCATTAGAAAGTGTAAGATACTCATACAGAAAACAGTAATTTAGTATTTTTATTTTGAATTGGAAAAAAGTTTAGAATGTGTAATTTTAGAAATACAAAGTCTTGTATATCATCAGATCAGAAGGAAAATTGGTCAAAATTGCAAAACCGTAGCAAAACTTGCAAAGTAAGGAGGAGGTCTCTTGATTAACAGCAGTGTGATTCTTTTGATGATTTTTGTTTGTTTGTTTTCTCCTTAGGTGAGAATTTAAAATACCATTTCAACTACAGCACACCAAAATGTTCATTAAAAAATTGTAATTCAATCTCCTGTGTGCAAGATTTGTCCTAAAACAAACAATGGTCAATATTTTTTGAATTCCTATGAGTCCAGGTATATAACACAGAGAGAGAGAGAGCTAAACACAATACATATATTTATTTTAACAGTAAATTTTAACATAGATTTATTGTAACAATGGCATATCTAATTTTTGTAACAATAAGGGCATAATAAGGAGTAGGAATGTTCCCAAGTTCATTGTTTTCTTTTTAATGGGTTAATAAATAGTGAGTCAGGATTTGTACCCAGAAATGAGTGGCTTTCAGAGCTAGTTTTTAACCATCGTGTGACACACGGTCAGCACCTGCATCCAGTTCGTGGTCACTACTTTTTCATTGTACATGGCAATCTGCTTTTTCTTTCCAGTTTTCAATTTGTCTTGCCCAAAATTGGGCCTGTGTTTCTTATGTTATCTATTTCTTCTCCTTGTCTCATACCATTTATCATGATAGAAGTTTCCAGAATAATTCTGGAAGTTATCAAGAATTATTCTGGAATAATTATTCTAGATAGAAGTTTCCAGAATAATTCTTGGAATTAGTCATATTGAAAAGCTAATATAACCATGTCTTAGGATCTTCTCTCATGTATTATGTTATTATACTGATAGACATCACACATATCATAGCTTAGAACAGAGTTCAAAACTGTAGCCCTTGTGCTAAATACAGGCCATCATTTATTAATGTAATCAAAGTGTTATTGGAACACACAGGCATGATCTCCTGGTTTAAGTCTTGTGTATTGCTACTTCTGTTCTATAAAGACCAAACTGACTGCTTGTGACAGAGATTATGTGGCATATAAAGCTTAAAATATTTAATATCTGGCCCTTCATAGAAAAAAAATAATTAGTTGCTCAATATCTAGTCTGCAGTCTGATAACTGTCCCTAAGCATTGTGTTACTATCAATGAGTATGCAAGTACAGAAAGTAAGAGTAAACATTTAAGAAACCTGTATCAAGATTTAACAGGTTAATAGCATATTTTTGAATTTAATCAAAATAAAAGAGTCTGTTCCTTGTAATTCTTTGAAGATTTTTATTATACTGGTAATGTTCTTATTGCACTTTATTGAAGTATCAGCCCTTAATAAATTGAAGTGAAGAAAAGGAAATACTTGTACTTTATTGCACAGTCTGGGAAACAAGAGAACGGGGTTCCCAATGAAGAATAGGTTCATTTAAATTTTTACTTGACTACTTTATCTGATCCATTTCCAGTTTAGTCTCATTTTTTGTTTCCAGGACAAGCCCTAGTTGGGCAGGGGGAATGTGACTGATTAGGTTAATATGTAGCCATGAAAATATATATCATTATCAATTTTGGCTCAAGTAAACCTGAATGAAAAAATATGATGCTTAGTGGTTTGGTATGATGTTGATTTTTTATGAATGTCTTCTCTGTCTAGCTTTAGATAATAAAAAAAATTAAAATATTTTTGTCATTTAAATAGTAGCCTAAGTTATAGATTGCGGCATTTAGCTTACTGATCTCAATCTTTTTTCCCATCATTCCTTCCACTATATGACTCCAACTATAATATTGCTATATGATTCATCATTGAGGAGCAAAATTATGGCATTCAAAGCATCTGTCTTACTTTATCTTTATTATTTAAAAAATAATAACAGAATTTTAAAAAGTAGCCAAATCAATACAACTTGCAAATACTGTCAGCAGGACTACGAGTATGTTCTGATTTCCAAGATAGCAATTCTCCTGACTGAAATTTACATTCCAGCTCAAGGTGATTGGTAGAAATATGTTTCCTTTCTGTTATGGTTTAGATGTGAGGTGTTGCCCCAAAGCTCATGCGTGAGACAATACAAGAAGGTTCAGAGGAGAAATGACTGGGTTGTGACAGTCTTAACCCAATCAGTGAATGAATCCCTGATAGAGATTAACTGAGTGGTAACTGAAGTAGTAGAGTGTGGTTGGAGGGAGGTGGCACTTAGGGTCATGGCTCTGGGGTAAATATTTTGTATCTAGCGAGTGGAGTCTTTCTCTCTGCTTCCTAATCACCCTGTGAGCTACTTCCCTCCGCCACACTCTTCCACCATAATGTTCAGCCTCACCTCCAGCCCCAGGAATGGAGCCAGCTTTCTATAGACTAAGACCTCTGAAACCATGAGCCCTAAATAAACCTTTCTTCCTTTACAGTTGTTCTAGTTGTGTCCCTTTAGTCACAGCAACAACAACAACAACAAAAAGCTGACTAAAACAACTTCAGAGTGAGATGAACACAATCGCTCAGTTTGGAAACAAGAAACAAGAAAAGCTAACATATGTATGTTTTCTTGTTTACAAAATACTTCATACACGGCCCATTTGATTCCAGCATCTCAGGGCACACTTCTCAGAAAAGAAGCAGAGGTAATAATTGACCTGTGCAGAATTATACAACTAGTGGGAGACCTGGGACTTGAATCTGTGTTTTCTAAAACCGGTACTATTCGCTTTTACTCTGCAGTCTCATAGCCTATGCCCATGCCATAAAACTTCTTCTCCAGGTTTTGTTTATTCCATGTTGACTTGAGGAAGCTGATATCAAATCCCTAGGTTAGCAACATGGTAAAAATTCAAATCCTTTCAAATGTTTACTGCTCATGAATATTCATTAATTGGAAACTACTATGAAAACAAGCTGGGTTGTATTGTGCTCCAAAATATAGAGAAAAAGAATTCAGATGTATAAGGGAAACTGAACTTCTTCCAAATATGTTACAAGTAATTGACATCCTTTAGACAGTGCCACCTTCCAGGTTTGTCTGCATATGACCCCATAATCCCAGTGTAATCACATTACCATAAAATGAAGCATGCTAAAATTACATGAAAAGAGGTAAAAAAAATTCTGGCACTGGTGGATTAGTCATAACTCTATAGAAGATGCAATTGCTCTAGAGAAAACTTTTGATATGGAAAATAGCTCAGATTTATCCCAATGCCTCTCACAATTAGCTCTTTCACCAAATGGGCCTATTAATCTCAATATTTCCAGGATAATTGTTTGTGGCTCTGTGATAAATAGCAAGGCACCATCTGCACATAAAATCTCTTTCTATTCCTTTCCTCTTATATTGTATCTTGATGCTAATGTTGTTCTTAAGGCCACATACCTATTGGTAAAGAGTTAGGCACATGCTTCTTATTGAGTTGTGGGTACATTTACAACCGCAAGCACACCTTTCCTAATGTTACTTTTTGTGGGGAGTGTATCTGCTGGAGAAATTAAGTAAGGATGTTTGAAATTAGTCCCCATCAGTTAGCAACTCTAGTTCACGGTGTTCTGGAGGATGTATACATAATGTTGATTGTTTAGATAGTCAAATGCTTCTGGTGGCCAAGTAGTAAAGATGTTTCTTATCAGTAACTCCTTTATAAATAGCAAATCATATAGTTCATTCAAGTAATTATATATTATGTTTAGGAAATTGTGAAATGTATGACACCAACAGCCAGGAAAAGAAAAAATTCATCATATCAGATAATGAAGTGTTTTCATATACCATTTATGACCAAATGGGAAATTTAATCATTGTGAAATTCCACCCAAATAAGCCCAGAAGATAGAGTATGCTTAATTCTTATTATGAAAAGGGAACAATTTATTTGATGCCAAATTTTATGAACACTGAACTGCTATGAGATGTCAAAATAATTTATATCCTGTTATAGACAATGATTTTCAACATAGGGTGGATAGAGATATATTGTAGTAAATCTTTTATACATTTGCTAAAGTATCTGAATTTTTACTTCCCAGAAAATGTGCAGATACAAATCATTGACTTGTAATTTTTTAAAAATCTCTATTTTATGTTTGAGAAATACCAGAAAACTTAAGCCGCCAGCCCCCAAAATGCATACCTAATGAATAAGAAAGAAGAATGGCAAGATTAATTTTCAAGAAATGAGAATTATATCATTGTTTCCAATTGCCACAAACAAATGCTGTAAACTTGTGTATTTCTCTATGACACTTCTGGAGAATGGCAGTGAAGAATTAGAAATACATGTTTAAGGTCTAAGAATATTGAAGAACTACCAAAGGGAAGTAACATTGAGTACCCTGATTTTCAGGTACCTTATATCAGTCCTTTTTGTTCTTCCTTAAACACAGCCTAAAAAGAACCCTTTGGATTATGTGTTGCTCAACATTGGATCTGAAATGTCTCCCAAAGGCTCGTGTATTAAATGTGTGACTGTCAGTTGGTGCTATTGGAAGTCTACCTTAAAGTGACCAGCTTCTTCTGCCACATGCTCCTACCATTATATATTGCCTCACTACAGGCCAAAAGGCAAGGGGCCCTCTGCCCATGGACTGAAATGCCCCAAATAGTGAACAAGATAACTATTTCCTCTTTGAAGTTGATTATATCAGTTGTTTTGTTATAGTGATGGAAAGCTAACACATGAGGGGCTGGGGTTGAAGCTCCGTGGTAGAGCGCTTGCCTCACATGCTTGAGGCACTGGGTTCGATTCTCAGCACCACCTATAAACAAATAGATAAATAAAGGTCCATTAATAACTAAAAATAAATAAGTAAAATAAAAAAAATAAAATGTTCTTTAAAAAAAGAAAGCTAACACATGTATATGAAACAATGAAATCATAGAGATGTTTTTAAAATACTCCAATGATTATACAGGTTATGAATAAGAAATCAGCAAATCCTTATTTTCTGTTTTAAATATAATGTTGTGAAAATTTTTTCAAATTTGAACGAGCAACAATAACAGTCGTTAAAGCACACATTTCAGAAGAATAACATCAGAAAAATGGTGGAGTGGCTTGCTCTAAGCTTTTCTACCCCTATAGGAACTAGGGAGGGAGGGAGGCAGAAATATCAGAAACAATTTTTTCAAAACGCTGGGAAACTTTCAAATGTTTATGGCAACAGGGTGAATGCTGCCTCAATAAAAAGACAACTGTAGAACAGTAGGCAATTGTTCTCATGATCCAATTTGCCTTTACCTACTCCTAGCTTGGAATGATGGTGATCTTGAAGTAGTGACTGCCCATCTCCCTCATGCAGGTATCTAGTTTCAGTTACTAGAGTGAGGAAGGCAGACCTTATTTGCAAATTGAGTTTGTCTATTCTAATATCTCAGGAGTAACCTAAAGAATTGATGATGTAAGGGCTCATCACTTTTGCCTAAATCAGAACTCTAGCCTGAAAGGGGGCAGCATGCATACCTAGAGTGTGCTTCAACGTGAACTAACAACCTGTAGCTGAGTGAGGTAAAAGTTGTGGGTGAGACACACAATAGACTGACTGACCATCAAAGGCAATGAGAAGATATCTGGGATGATTTCTTATTAGAACATTCCAATGCAGCAGTATGTAAGGGGGATTTGGAAAGCCATGCACATCAAGGAAGAGAGTCCCAAAATTTGTAGCAAAGACAAAATTATAGATACCCACAGTAACAGTTAAAAACTTCAAAACACTCCTTTTCAATAAAAATTAGGACATCTAAATCAAAGATCTACAAGGGAATAGAGGCCCACATAATAAATAAACTTAATAGACTCATAAGAATATTCTCACAAATAAGAACGGAATATGATTTCTTCTCAAGAACATGTGAAGCATTCTCCAGCCTGGATCGTATGTGTAAGGAAGTCTCAATAAATAGTAAAAGGTTAAACTTATAACAAATATGTTCTCTAATATCAACAGGATGAAGCTAGAAATCAACAACAGAGGAAAACTGGAAAATTAACAAGTCTAAGGCAAAGAAACAACACGCTTCTAGACAATAATGAGTCTAAGAAGAAATTTCAAAGTAATTGGAAAATACCTAGAGACAAATGAAAATAAAAACATAATATACCAAAATGTATGGCTGCAGCGAGGGATTGTTCAGAGGGAACTTGAGAGCTGTAAATACTGAAATTTAAAAAGAAAACATCACAAATCCATAAATTAACTTTCTCCCTTGAGGAAATAGAACAAAAAAAGATGAATAAACTCAACACTGGAAGAAAGAAAGGAGATTGGGGAATACAAAGAAATTAGAAGACAGAGAAATAAAATAGAGAAGAAAAGCAATACAGAAAAACAATGATGCCAAAAGTTTTTTTTTTAAGAGATTAACAAAATGGAGAAGAGCTTACATATATTGACAAAGAGGAGAAAAAGAAGATGTAAATAACTGAAGTCAGAAATGAAAGTGGGGTCATTACTATCAAGTTTAACAAAATGAGAAGGATTATAAGAAAATACCATGAAAAACTGTATTGCCACAAACTAGCTAACTGAATTGAAATGGACAAAATCCCAAAACCACACTTATTGCCTAAACTGACTCAAGAAGAAATACAACTAAGCAGATCTATACAAGAAAAGAAATTGGGTTAGTAAGAAAAACTTTCCAGCCAAGAAAGTCCAGAATCAGACTCTTCACCAATGAATTCTATCAGGCATTTAATGAAGAATAAAAATCCAAATTTCTCAAAAACAGAGAATGAATGCTCTGTATCTCATACTATAAAGTCAGCATTAACCAGAGAAAGATCTCAAAAGAATATAAAATTGCACAACTGTATGCAAGCAAACATCCTTAACACAATACGAGGAGATTGAATACCACCACAAGATTGTATTTGATGCCCAAGTGGGATTTATCCCAGAATGCCAGCCAGGGTGGCATTTCCCAACAGCTCTGGCTCAAATATACCAAAGTTCTCACTGCATTTTTAATCGCAGCAAGAAAAACAACTTCAGTCACATAAGTGCTTCCTATGCACCAGACACTATACTAAGCTTTTAAAATCCACTACCTCATAGAACCTTCATGATTTAGGCACCATTGTTACATTCTTTTTCATATTCACAGTGTAGGAACTTCAGCACAAAAACCAGGAGTGTCAGAGGCAGGATTCTATCACCAATTTTCTGATTCCAGACCCTACTCTTCCTATCACTGTTTCTCTGCTCACGGCATTTATTATATGCTGTGTCCCCCAGTTACTTACATTGGATCTATCTGCCTCTAGTCCAAATTCAAATGACACTTCCAAATTGATGCCCCCACTTATAATTCAATTCTTGTCCTGTATTTTAATATCTCTTTATAATTCTCCCATAGTAACCTTATATTGTTTTCTGTGCTATTGTCAGGCATTTGCAGGTCTGCTTTCATAATACCAAGCATATTTATATTCCTGTTAATGTCTGATGTCCAAATTCATCCATTAAAAAATCTCCAAAATGATTTTCTTAAAAACTGGAAAAAAGAACATAAAAGAAAAAAAATGACTCAAACATTTTAGTGACATTTTCTAAGATTCTTTTGTTTAAGAAAAAAGATGCATATAATAAAATGTCAGAACTTACAGGGAATAGCAAGAGGGAATTATCCAACTCTACTTCTAATAGCCTTAGCTTGAGTCCTAGGGAGGCAAAAAGGCAATTTGCAAGTTAAATCGCTAATAAACCCAAACCCAATTTTGTAATCACTTTTCCAGAGCTGATAAGCTAGGGACTCACTTGGGAACATTGTCTGTTTCCTGGCAGGCACCAGACAACACAGGGACTTGTCTCTCTCTCTTGCTTAAAGGTGCTAGAATAAGGGAAAAAAAAGGGTTATACCAGAAAGAAGGAGAAGAACTGGAGTGAGGGAAGGAAAAGAGGAATAATGAAGGAAGAATTTAGAATATAGTTAGTGATCGATATCTGTGGGTTCTGCATCCACAGAAACCAACCATCATACAATATTTTTTAAATTGGATATTTACTGAGTACATAAAGACTTATTCTTGTCATCACTCCCTAAGCAATACAGCTAACAACTATTTACATAGTTTATATTGTATTAGTGTGTTAGTCAGCTTTTCATCGCTGTAACAAATACCCAAGAAAATCAACTTACAAGGAAAAAAGGTTTGTTTTGCCTTAGGGTTTCAGAGATTTCATTCCATGGTGCATTGGCCTCATTGCTTTCAGTCCTCAGGCAAGGCAGTACACCAGAGCAAAAATACATGGATTTAATTCTTGACCTAATCCTTTATACTTACAGTTGTACATAAAAATGAAATGAAAACAAAAGTGTTCACATAAAATATTTGGTCTTCAGTTACCCTTGAAAAAAGCCAGTCTGAAACAAAAAGGATAATTTAGTGATTTTTATATGCCATTTATCCTACGACTATATACAAAATATCACACTGTCAAGGGGAGGCAGTGGTCAAAGACAGTGGGTCTGGAAAATCTTTTTTGTATATACTGGAATCACTTTCCTGTGTTTCCACATTTAGTATCTGAAGGTATTACCAGTAAGGTGCTAATGTTACCTAAGAAAAAAATCAATCTTATCCTAAGGAAAATGTCTATTAGTATGATGTCAGCCATCACTTAAAGTTAGAATTTTTCTAATACATAAAGATGTAACTCTCTCTAGTTTTCTAAAACATTGTCAGTATCTGACATTAGGCTTTAGTAAAAGCTTTATCAGCATTCAATTTTTAATATATTTGATGTGTTGAATACCTCTACGTTTCTAGGATAACTACTTAATCATGGCACATTATGTTGCAATTATTCAGTAGAATTTGACTTGGTGGTGGTATTTCACTAGGTACTTTTGCAACTGTGTCCATAAATAAAATGGGTTATGAATATGTAATCCTGTTCCACATTAAGTATATGCTAGTTGTGCGGAATGCATTGGATATTTTTTCTTTCTTTTGAGATCCAAAAAAGCTCCTCAATTTGGATAATTTTCTGATTAAAAACATCTGCACCCAGATTTATTTTGGGAAATAATGTGACATTGTTTTCATCCCTCATTTGTATAGTGATAAATTATATTATACTGGGTTTTCTCAGGTAAATTTTAGTTGTTTATATTTTTTTAATAAACTATTATGTTGAGATTTTCACAGAAAGCAAAGTTATATGGTAGCAAATTAAAATCAAACTATTGTATTTTCTATGTTCTTATTAATAATTAATTTTTTATTTCTTGTTTTGATTGGGCTTTTCAAATTTTGAGTATATATTTACCATTTGAAAAAATTTAAAAAAAACTACCTCTAGGATTTATCAAGCTAGTTACTTTTTGTTATTTCTAGTTAACTAGTACTGATTTTTATGTTTCTATTAACCTTCTTAAGGTTTATTTGTACTCTTTTATTTATTTCTGAAAATGCATGGCACTTTAGTTTTCCTTTCATAAAATAATATATAGATTTAATTTTATATACTTAAAATATATATTGAATATATATTACAGAATTTAATATACATGGTTTTCATCTTATTAGTTCATAAAGAATTGGTAACTTGAGTTTATGTTTCCTCTTTGACAAAAGAATTACATAAGCAATTTCTGAAGGTATACTTTTTTGCTTATTAAAACATGCACATGTTATTTAGCTAAGCTTTTTTGCCTGGGCACAGTGACACATGCCTGTAATCCCAGTAATTTGGGAGGCTAAGGCAGGAGGATCATAAGTTCGAGGCCAGTCTGGACAACTTAGACCCTCAGCTACATAGTGACAACCTCTCTCAAAATAAAATAAATAAATAAATAAAAAGAACAGGGATTTGGTTCATTAGTAAAATACTTCTGTTTTCAATTTCAGTACTAAATAAATAAGTAAATAAATAAATATATCATTTTGTATTGACATTCATAGTGACATAATCACTTGTATATATTTTTCTTCTTTTTATGTATATACACACACATGTACAGTGTGCATATGCACACAAACACACATATTTATAAAACCCTATTTAAATATTAATGTAACAAATACATGTTAGATAGATATGTCCTTTGTTAAACTGAAGCTTTCTACATAGTTTGGTTAAACATTACTTTTATATATGCAGAAGGGTTAGATATTTAAGCCAAACCTAAAAATCGTTACTATTTTAGAGTTGATTTTAGCTCTTACTATCTAAGTAATGTTTTCCAAAATTTATATCACATTTTATGTTTTATTTTTGTTTGCTTATTATGACTTCTTTTTATTTATTGTGCTTAGTAATTTTTTAATTCTCCAGGATATTTGATATTTTTACATAAAAACTGAATAGATTGTGTTTTAATTGGAAGTTTACAAATTTAGTAGTTTTTATCTTATTTCTGTTACACAAAAAGGAAATATTGGATTGTTCACAGTATAAAATGAGATATGTACATTTATTTTTCTTAAAATCATGTATCAGTTTTGTTTTTTACAATCTACTATTTAAAATTCAAATTTTGAGTACAAGATACTATCTCAAACAATTTGTTTTCTTTTCAAAAGTTAACACAATGCATATTTGTAAAATTTATAATATTAATCATATATATGTATATATGTATATATTTGTGTATACATATATGGATGCATGTTTTTCTAATGCCTTTGTTTTTAGAGTATTGGTCTGCTTTAATTTTTTAATCAGTAGTGAGTGCTTTATCAAAGCAGGAGGTGTCACAGTACCAGACCATAAGTTATACCACAGAGCTCTAGTAACAAAAACAGCATGGTATTGGCACAAAAATAGGCAAGAAGATCAATAGAACAGAATAGAAGATACAGAGACAAACCCACATAAATACAGTTACCTCATACTAAACAAAGGTGCCAAAAACCAAAATACTGGAAAACAGATAGCCTCTTCAACAGTGGTGCTAGAGAAAATGGAAATCCATATGTAATAGAATGAAATTTAAACCCTATCTCTCACCCTGCACAAAAATCAACTCTAAGTGGGTCAAAAACCTAGGAATTAGAGCCTGATTAAGCTAGAAGAAAATAATAGGCCTAAATTTCAACATATTGGCTCAGGAACTGACTTTCTTTACAAGATTCCTAAAGCACAAGAAATAAAATAAAAAATCAATAAATGGGCACTAAAGAGCTTCTTCTCAGCAAAGGAAACAATCAAGAGCATGAAGAAAGAGCCTACAGAATGGGAAAAAAAAATTGCCACCTGCTCCTCAGATAAGGTGTTAATTTCCAGAATATACAAAGAACTCAAAAACTTAACATCAAAAAACCCCCGAAATAACCCAATCAATAAGTGGGCAAAGGTACTGTACAGAACCTTCTCCAAACAAGAAATATGAATGATCAACAAATATATGAAAAAATGTTCAACATCTCTAACAACTAAAGAAATGCAAATTAAACCTACACTGAGATTTCATATCACTCCAGTCAGAATTGCAATTATCAAGAATATAACTAACAACAAAGTTTGATGAGGATGTGGGGAAAGGGAATGCTCATACATTATTGGTGGAACTGCAAATTAGTGCAGCTACTCTGGAAAGCAATATGGAGATTTCTCAAAAAACTAGGTATGGAACCACTATTTGACTCAGTTATCCCATTCCTCAGCATCTATCCACATCAGCATACTATAGTGACGCAGCCACATCAATGTTTATAGCAGCACAATTCATGTAGCTAAACTATGAAACCAACCTAGATGCCCATCAACAGATGAATAGATAAAGAAATGTGATATATATACACAATGAAATATTATTGGGCCACAAAAAACAATAACTTTATGACTTGCCAGTAAATGGATGGATCAGATGACTATCATGCTAAGTGAAATAAGCCAATCCCAGAAAACCAAAGTTTGAATCTTTTTGCTGATATATGGAAGCTAAACCACAATAAAGTTGGGCAGGGGAAGAAGATAAATTCAGTAGAATAGATAAAGGGGAATAAAGCAAAGTGAGAGAGGATAGACATAGGAAAGACAATAGAATAATTCTAATATAATTTCCCTATGTACATACAGTGAATCCTACCATAGTGTCCACCACAAGAATGGGGTACTAATTAGAATAAGGTATATTCCATGCTTGTATAATTTTATCAAAATGGATTCTACTGTCATATATAACTAAAAGAACCAATCAAAATAAATGAGTGTTTTATAAAATAAATCCATTAAATATCATTAAATATAAATTAAATGACATCTTATATATTTATATGAAACTTCAATAGATGATCAAACTATAATTATGACATCCATAACTATAATGTTAACAAGTTTTTCAAATGGTTATTTTTATAGAAAATTATCTATATTTTTTCTCATCACAGTAGTACAAAGAATTATCCATATATATGTAGTTATTTGAATTGTTATATAAATTTTTTATATATGGAATAGATATAGCATATTTAATTTCATCAAGACCTATTGGTTGATATAAAGTACTAGTAAAATTTTAAATATCTCCTAAAATAGGTACACTTGTCTACCCTTCCTTCAAAGTTATAAGTAATTCCTGATGATAGACAAGAACTAATGGGTCCCAGGCCATATGCAGTTTTAGTTTGTATGAAGCTGCCAAATGGATCTTTTATATGTCTTGACTGTTTTATATTCATATTAGCATTGTGTCAGATCCTAACAAAAACTTGTTAATACAATCTCCATTCAAGAAAGGGTATGATTTTAAATTAGTAAGTGATTAAGAAGAACTTTGTTTTAAACTCTTGTTGGCTATTTGACATTGTTTCCAGTGAAATACTTCATGCATTTTTTTTTTCCTAAAACAGAACATGCCAGTGAGCCTAACATCCAGCTCAAGAAAGGTCACATTACTAGCATCCCAGAAAACCTTCTCATGCTCCTAGTTCACTCATCAACTAATAGGTCAACCAGGATCCTAATTTCTAACAGCATAATTAGTATTGCTTATTTTTTACTTGCCATAAATAGAATTATAGAATTTTCATTCATTTGTCATGCATCTTTTGTTCACTTTATATTTTTGAAAGTAATCCACATTGTTTTGTGAAATTATAGTTTATTCACTCTCATTGCAACACAACATTTTATTGTGTGACTGTCGTACAATATATTTACATATCTGCCCCTCCGTGTTTAAGTAGCTCTAGCTGGAGGCAGTTAAGGAGAGCTAAGCTATCCATAGCTACTTTTCTAGTAGTCTCCTATTGGTAGATACACATTCACATTGCTGTTGAAAATATACCTAGGAGTAGAGCTGCTATGTAATAAGGTATAGGTAGTTGCAGCAAATACTAAAAAAATCAGTTTTCCAAAATAGTTTTAAAATTTCACATTCATCTAATTTGTTCATATCTTTGACAACATTTCATATATTGTCTTTTTTACAATTTGTAGATTTTTGTACATTTTACAATTTTTTGCATTATTGTAGGTATGTAGTGATATCTAATAATTAAAGTTTGTATTATATGTTTATTGACCATTTTGATAACTTTAGCCCATTTTTTCTCTTGTCTTCATAAAAATTGTTGATTAGCAGTTTTTATTAGGAAAGATTCCTTTGTAATATCAAATATCTGCTCATACTCCCATGATTCTATTTTATTCCTACATGATCTGTGTCTCTCTTGATGGCTGGAAATGATTCATGTTTTAATATGCATTTCCTTAGTTACTAGTTAGGAAGGACATTTTTAAGCTTACTGGCTATTTTATCTTCTCTCCAGTGAAACGTCTTAAATGTTTATGTATTTTTTTTTAGCCATTTGTGTTCTATTCTTTATTTTCAGCAGTTTAAAAATTGTGGTTAGACTTCACTTAGTTAAATTTCCAAATAGCAAATGTATAAATTCTAAACTTCATGGTGTTTCCTATTTGCATGTTGGTTAAAATGTTTTTTTTTTTAATTTATATATGACAGCAGAATGTATTACAATTCTTATTACACATATAGAGCACAAATTTTCATATCTCTGGTTGTATACATAGTATATTCACAACCAATTTGTGTCTTTACACCTGTACTTTGGATAATAATGATCATCACATTCCACCATCATTAATAACCCCATGCCCCCTCCCTTCCTCTCCAACCCCTCTGCCCTACCTAAAGTTCATCTATTCTTCCCATGCTCCTGCTCCCTATCCTACTATGAATCAGCCTCCTTCTTAAAATCTATGTTTTAATAAACATAAACTTTTTCCTGTGTTTTTGACATGATTTTACTCTTCTTGATTTTTGAGATATCTCATATTTGATATGATTAATATATGAATGAATATTTCCATAACTATGATAGTTTCTCTTTTATTAGTTAAATGTAATATTAGTTTTCTTCTAATTGTAGATAAACCTTGCATTTCTGAAACAGGCCTCATAATCAATCATTTTTATATTTGGTTTTATTTTACTTCTAGACCTTGATGACAAGGTCAAATAATCTGGACAGTGTTGTTTCTTTTAAAAATATTCATAAGAAGGCATACAAGACTAAAATAATTTATCTGTAAATTTGTTTATAGCAATAATAGATGAATTTATCTAGGCTGGGAAAGTGGTACTCTGTGGTGGTATTGATTTTCAAATTTAAACTATTAATTTATAACTATTATATTGATTTTAAAATTTGTAACTATTCTTCCAAATGTTGTAGAATTATTTAGTATTTTCTTATACACAAATTTGGAAATGTATCTGTTATCTAAAAATCTATATTATATGTGAGTTTTTAAATTTGCTAGTATAGTTTGTTATTTATTTCTTCTTATTTTTAAGACTGGGAATTTTATGAATCCCTCTCAGTTCTGATAGCATTAATTATTTATTGATTCATAACAAATATCATAATTTTAATGGCTTAAGAAAACACATATTTTTTTTTCTCATAGTTTCTCATATGAGTAGGGAATCCTGGAACAGCTTAACTAGGTCCTCAATTTAGGGATGTCTCCCAGGTTACCTTCATGGCTGCAAGGCTTACCTGTGAAAGGATCCACTTCCAAACCAAAAATGGTTATGGGAAGAATACAGTTCCTCCCTGGTTTCTGACCAGAGATTGCTTTTAAATCCTTTCTCATCTCAGTTGCTCCAATGTGGTTGGAGCCATCTGTAATATGGCTGAGTCTCATCCAGTTAGTTGGAGGCCCAAGAAGAATAAAAAGACTGGCCTCCTTGAGCAAGAGGAAATTATCCAGCATACTGTTTTTGGAATTCATCTGCACTATCAGTTCTGCTGGATCTCCATGCTCCTTGCCCACACTACAGATTTGGACTTATCAGCCTCCATAATAGCACAGGCCAGATTCTTATAATAAATCTCTCTCTCCTTACTTTCTACTCCATCCTGTTGTTCTGTTTCTCTGGAAAACTCTAACACAGAGCTCTACTTAAAAAAAAAAAAAAAAAAAGATATTGCCCAGAACAATTAAATAGCTAAATAAATGGAGAAATACACTGCATTCATGGTCCGAATGCTCAATATTATTAAGACATTAACACTTTTCATACTGATCTGTAATTTAATGCAATCTCAAATTTCCAGTTGATATTTTTGTATAAATTGATAATATTATCCTAAATTTTCTGTGAAAACACAAAGAAAAAAATAATAATTTACAAATTGACATAGAATGGCCTTAATGCTAATGTAATCCTGAGATCAATGAAAGAATGAATTATCTACAAATAGACCCACACTTATTTGGTCAGATATCTTTGGAAAAGATGCACAATGAACTCGATAGAGATATGATAGTCTTTTCAGTGAACTATGATGGGGTCATTGATAAATGCTACAAAGCTTTTAAAATTGACTCATGCATTGCACCATTGAAATTTACTCAAAATAGACCTTGATATAAAACTTTAAATTCTAAAACTTCCAGAATAAAGCACAGGAGAAAATATTTGTGATTTTGAAATCATCAAAGATGTGGTTGGTACAATACATGATTCAACAAAAGAGAAAGATTGTCTCACATTGGGTCCTGAGAAGTCTTATTCTGCTGTCTGCAATCCAGAGGCCCAGGAAGGCGTATGTCTGAAGGTCTGACGACATAAGAAGGGAGTTTGAGAAATGGTATAAAAGTGAGGTTGATTGTGTAATTCCTAGATTCCCATCCTGAATCCAAAAGCCTGAAAACCAGAAACACAGATGTGGGAGAGTACTAGGTGATGGAAGTCCCAGTTCAAGAAGAGGGAGCAAATTCACCTTTCCTCTTCCTTTTCCATCTTATTCAGTTTCTTGATGAACTAGATATCGTTCACCTGCATTAGTGAGGATGATCTTTTATACTTATCTCTCAGTTCTGATGCTAATCTCTTCCCAAACACCTTCACAGACTCAACTGGAAATAACATTTATAATAATGACACATACAATTAACTATCACAGAAAAATAATACAACTTAAGAAATGTGAGAAAGATTTGAACAGACTGAACAGACATTTCTCCAAAGATGTGTAGGTGACCACTAGGCACAAAAAACAAAACCAAAAACAACAACAAAAACAAACAAACAAACAAAAACCATATTTTTGTTACTCCATGTCTTTTCTTCCACTTATAGTCAGATGACCTTAAATCCTTGACTTCAGTTTAGTTGTTCATGAACCAAAATTCATACATCTAACTGCTCCTGGGCATATTCTCTCAGACATCACATGACAATCAACTTAGATTCAATGTATCAAATACTGCAGTCATAATTCTTTCACAAGAAATGTATTTCTCTTGTATTTGTATTAAGAGTTTTTAATAATAGCAGAATAAATATTGTTATGCCCATAAATTCTTCCTGCTTTTTGTCCCATATCAACAAACACTTCCAAATGAGTATCCTAATCATATATTATTTAATAAGGAAAATCCAAACATGACAGAACACAAGTTTTCTGTTTCAAATCAACAAAAATAAATAAGTATTTAATATTTCTACTGTAAATATTATTGCTAAAACATTACCAAATTAAACCTAGGCTTCCAGGAAGAAAGTGGGAGAAACTTATCTTCCCACCTAGGCAAGAATTACAATTTTTGAAATCTGTCTACTCTAAGTGTTTTGGAACTCTAGAGTCTATTCCAATGTTTGCAACTGTTAGAAAAAGGTTTGTCAGATAAATTTCAGTTAAATTAAGCTAATTTTAGATGCTGGCAGTACCACAGCTACCTACCCTAACCTCCTTTGCAGGCAGCTGTGCATGTGTTCTTGAAGCAGAATGGGCAGAAAGACCTTGCCTTCCCAAAACTGATGCTCTGTGATATGACTGACGATTGCTGCTTCTGGGCTTGGAGGTACAGACACATGGTTGGGAAGTATTGCTGTACCCTTCCCTGTACAGTTACAAACCCCTCTCCACCTGAAGCAATTTCTAGAGGATTTAAAGGCCAGTGTCATTTATTTTTCTTTTCCCTTCAACCCCTTACATTTTTATTTTATTTTCTCTTTCTATCGTTTTAGGACAAGAGAGTTAAAGAATAGAACATTTTAAAGTAAACTACATATACAGGAAAATCAGAATATTACTGTGAACACCCAGAAGAAGGCATTGGATTAGAAATGACTGAGATAACTCAGAGTTTACACTTCAGGCTGATTCTTGGAATAGACACAGCCTGTGGCAACAACAACAAAAAAATAGAAACTAAAATAAGGAAACCCTGGGGAATGGGTAGAATATGGTTTTCAGAATTATTAGATTCCAAAATCTAGTTGTCAACAGGAACAACAAAAATTACAATATATACAAAGAAACAGGAAGGATCCAAATGAGAAAATAAACTGAAACCATTTCTGTGAAAGAACAGATGGCAGATTTGCTAGGTAAAACTTTAAAACAATTTTTAAAAAGATGTTGAAAAAACTAAAGGAAACTATGAAGAATGTCAAGAAACAATGTATGAACAAAACAGAAATATCAAGCTGGGCATGGTGATTCATGTCTGTAATCCCAGTGACTGAGGCAGGAGGATCTCGAGTTCAAAGACAGCCTCAGCAAAAGCGAGGCACTAAACGACTCAGTGAGACCGTCTCTAAATAAAATACAAAAACGCAGGGATGGTAATGTGACTTAGTGGTTGAGTGCCCCTGAGTTCAATCTTCAGTATTCCCCCCAAAACAAAAACAAACGAACCCCAGAAATATCAATAAAGAGGTGAAATTTAAAAAAAAAAATTCTGAAAATGAAAAATATAATTGCTGAAACAATTTTGAGTCTTCTTTGTTAGAAGAATTCAAAGGCAGATTTGAACAGGCAGAAGAAATAATCAGTGAATTTGAAGTCAGGCCAAATGAAGTTATGGAATCTAAGAAATAGAAAGAAAAAATTTTAGGAAGAATGAACATAGCTTAAAAGACCCGTAGGATACTATGGGCACCAATATACACACTGTGACAGTTCTAAACTGAAGAGATAAAGGAAAATAGAGGCTTTTCAACACTCAATGGCCAGAATCATTAGAAATTTGATGATAGACATGAATATTAGTATCAAGATGCTCACTGAATTCTAAGATGAATGCAGGGACCCATACCAAGACATACTAAAATCATATTTAAAAAAAAAAAGAGAAAAACTTAAAAATGGCAATACAGAAGTGAGGCATCCTCAGTAAGATAATAAGCAGATTTCCCACTAGAAACATTGAAGGTCAACAGGCATTGGACTGATACACTCAAAGTTCTTTTAGGGGGTAGGAAAAAAAAAAGCAACTGTCACCAAGAATCCCATATCTGGTAAAACTGCCCTTCAAAAGTAAGGAAGAAACTAATAACATTCTCTGATAAACAAAAGCTGAGGGATAGTTCATTACTACTAGACCTCCTCCGCACAGTGCTCAAAGGTATCCTAGTGGTTGAAATGAAAGGAAAATAAACATTATATCAAAGTTGTATGAAGAAATAAAGATGTCAGTAAAAATTACACAAAACATTATAAAGGCTAGTGCTATTTTGGCTTTGGTACTAGTATTCTACATGATTTAAGAGATTAATATCTTTTTGAAAACTATTATCAGTTTAAAATCTAGTATGATTATAACTTTGCTTTCTAATTCATATTCATATTTTTGTACATAATTTAAGAGATTAATGGATAAAAATTGCAAATACATAATTTTTTTGTACATATAATGCATAAAGATGTAGTTTTGTGACATCAGTAACTGAAAGTGATAAAGACAGTTGAATAGGAGGAGTTTGGGGTATATTATTGGGGTTAAGCTGATTTAAATTCAAAGTTAAATTTTATTAAGATGTTAAATCTCCATGGCAACAAGGAAAATAGCTATAGAATATATACATACACAAAAGGAAATTAGAAGGGAATTAAAACATTTTACTGCAAAAAAAAAATTTAAACACAAAAGAAGGCTGTCCTGCATGAAATGGGTGACATAAATGTATCAAAGCATGAGGAGAACAAATAGAAAAATGTTGCAAATAAATTGCTCCTTGTAATAATAACTTTAAATGTAAATTGACTAAACTCTTCAGTCAAAAGACAAAAATCAGCAAAATGGTTACAAAAATATTATGTAACCATATGTTAACCATACAAGACTCAACTTAGATTTAGAGACAAAAACAGGTTAGAAATGAAAGAAAGAAAGAAAGAAAATGTTCCACCCAAAAAGCAACCAGAAGAGAACAGAGAAAGCTACAAATAAACCACTCACAAAAAGACAAGTACTGTATTTTTGCTTATATATGATACTTCAGTAGTATCCATAGAGGCAGAATATCCAATAATGGTTTTCAGGGGCTGGGAGAAGACGGACTGAGGTGTTATTATCTAATAGGTATAGAGTTTCAGTTTTTCCAAGAAAAGAATTCTGAAGACGGAAGGTGTTAAAGGCAGTACTGCATTGTACACTTAAAAATGGTTGCAATGGCAAATTGTATGCTAAGTGTATTTAATCCCAATAAAAATATTTTTAACATTTTAAAAAAATGAATCTTATTTTATACACAAGGATCTGGTTTACAAATATACCCAACACTTAGCATTTCACTGTATTTGACAAGAAAGCCACTCAAATATTTCATTATTTTTTCATTTGTGACATTTTATTGGAAACACATTTTATAATATAATAATACATTTTTAAAATATGGAGTTCAGGAAACCTGTTGACCTGTGTATTTTAATCTCTTTGATATTGTTTGGATGCAAATGCTCTTCTCAATGCCAAATGTCACTGCTTTAGTTCAAGTGCCATAATTTCCTTCTTGAATTATTGAAAGTGACCATAATATCTAACTTTCAGCATTTTTTTTTGCTTATATCTTTTTCTACAATTCATATCCAAATATTCAGTTCCCTTGTTTAAATATTTCTTTCCTTTCCTTTCCCACTGGCTTTAGAATAAAGTACTAATTCCTAACAGAGCAGAGAGGTCTCTTAAGGTCTTATTCATCTACCCCCCACTCACCCCCATATTCTCTTCACTCACCTCATCCTGGCAATTTGTGGATGACAACTTGGCTCCAGCATCTCACCTGCACTTTCATGCCATGGATGACTTTGTCTAAGCATCACATTTTCCTGGAATGCCTATCATTTTTTTCATCCAGATAGTGATATTTTTAATGGGTTAGCCACACATGATGTACTACCTAAACTAGAGCAGTTTGATAATGAAAAGGGTAAATAATTATGCTAGAATGAAAATCATAAACCAGGACTTTTCTAGGAAAATAAGGAGTATGGTGATTTTAAAGACTTTCATAACTTTTTATGTTTATCCTTACCACAATATCTTTCTCCTCTTATTTTATGTGATTTGTTGTTCAAACTCTCTAACAAATTCTAATCTCAATCCCAGTAACATTTTAAATATATGCTCCTTAACCCAGAGTTTGATGCTGAAGTGTTCAATACATTTTTTAAAAAATTTTGTAAGTTAGAGATCTCGAGAAAGTTCCTGGCATATACTACTTCTACATACATTACTCGCTTATTTTTTTATTCTGTTGATTGGTGTTATTTCTGTCCTACTTACCAGCTTATATACTAGTTTATCAACAATAAGCTCAGAGTCACAGATAAATTTCTAACATGGAAAGCCTACCAATTTCTGTATAGTTATTTTTAAGGACCATAATGATATCTTCAATTTGAAGTAAAAATATTTGAACTGGAAAGTATTTTTCCTGAAGACTGTAATTAGAGCATTTCTAATTTATCTCCAAGGAATTTGGAACTGGATTGTCTAGTCTAAAATGTAAAACCGTTGGCTATAATCAGTGCATTTCTCTACATTTATGTTTTGGGTTCCAAACCTTTTGGTTGCCAAAGTAAAGAAGCAAAGACAGAAAGCAAAATCTTTTTAATGGAATAGGAATTTTGAAATTTAATGTGTAGTACTATTATATCAGAAATTATGCCCAGAAAAAATCAGAAACTGTGTTTATCTCTAAAAGTAGAAAATATACACTCCTTATCATTTACAAATATATATTACTAGACAATTGAAGTGATTGGCAGTGCCTATCTTATTCTCCATCAGTAAACAGGATTTCAGAGGTAAAGAATGCTTTGCTAAGCTAAATGTAATATTTTCTTTTGAAATTTTTTTCAAGTAAGAGTTAGCAAAAATGCACTAAATTATTTAATTCTATAAATAAGCTCTCAAATTTCTTGGCACTTTTTACTTTATAGAGATTTATTGTTTTGAATTTTATATCATTTCTAACAACAAAAAAATAAATACTTTGTTAAGATATTAAAAGAAACATTTATTCCTTAAAAATACAGAGATAAAGCAAACCATTGTTATTAATGATTTCAAATTTGTAAGATTCCAGAATCCACCATTTTCACCAAATGAAGTGATTACCATATGAGAAAAGGATTTGCCACTTGGTGTGATTAACCTGGAAATAACCCGGCAGGTTCATGTGATCATTTTGCGTGATTTTGTTAGTAGTGATAAACAAGTATGAAACTGGTAATTTATATACGTAAAAGCTATATACATTTACAGGGAGATAACATGGACTGGATAAAACTTACCTGGTAAAGTAAGATTCCCTAAAATGAAAATAATAACTCAAATAATGTGGATTTATTTATCGGCAAGGAAAATAACTTATGCTCATAGACTAGGCAATATTTTCTGTAATGTTTCTAATTTAAATAACAAATCCTGATGTCAAGGGAACATATTTGTAATGACAACAGTTATTCAAATACAGATGAAATACTACTTTTCAAAACCTAAACCTCAAAACCTATAAAAATAAGTGGAATAACAGATTTCTAGTGCTCTTTTTATACTTGTTTTTATGACAACTGCATCTTTTTCCCCTTGGACAATTGCTGAATGTGAAGGGTGGAGAGGTGGAGGAGAACTATGGGGTAGGACACCTACCCACTTTTGCCTGTTTTTCAGCTGGATATCCTTGAACTTCAGCTCCTTCAACTGTTAAAGGGACTTCGTGGTTTATAACCTCTGTCCCAGCTCAGACATTTGGCAATTACAGGGCATTTTTTGTTGCTGTATTGCTTGGATAATATCCTACAAAGAAAGTTCATGTCAGGAAAGGAGAACATGCTTTCTGAGGTAGGTGAAATTGACTTCTCTCAATTTGGAGCACGTTGTCACTCAATAGGCACAGTGTAAGAAAAAAAGGGTTTAGCCGGGAGGCAGAGGACAGCAGGAGCTAAATCGAGCAGGGGTGATTAATCATCCCTCTATGGGCACTGGGCCATACAGGAAAGTGATGCTCCTGATGGGTTCTACACAGAGCTTTTTCTGTGAACTGGCTTTGAATTTTTCATTGTTGTTTTATTACTTTATTACTGTCACTGTGGTTGTTTCCCATGAGCGTGTAGAGAATTGTGCTGATCTATACACACTTTCATTTTGTCTCTAATAGAACCACATTCAGAAGAAAAGATGAGCTGCCTATTGTCTGCAGCAAAATCAATTTAAAAAACCACATCAGCAGTGATCTTGTCCACTGGAAAGGAAGTGAAAGAGGGCAGAGGAAAAAATTTCCTCCTAGAAGTCTATTTTGACTCCATAGTCATTCTCTTCTATTACAAAGAGCTATTTTGTTTCTTTTTCTTGTCGTGGGTGGGGGGACTACCAGGGATTGAACTCAGGGGCACTCGATCACTGAGCCACATCCCCAGCTCTATTTTGTATTTTAGTTAGAGACAGGATCTCATTGAGTTGCTTAGCGCCTCGCTAATTTGCTAAGGCTGAATTTGAACTCGTGTCCTCCTGCCTCAATCTCCCAAATCACTGGCATGCACCACCCTCCCCCAGCAAGAGATATTTTCTTTACCTTTGCTATTTTCAGAAAAGTTCCACCTCTTTCTATATACCTGTATTATAAGTAGATGTGAATCTTTGATGTAATGAAAGGGGAAAAAAACAACTATCTACATAAATATTGACATAAATTACAAAGTATATCAAAGTATATAAGTTAAATATAAATGCACTTCTTAGAAACTTTTATATATTACAGGATTTTCATCATATTTTAAAGCACATGATGATAAATAATTATCTTCCTCTTGTTTTACAGCTGTGGGAGATCTGCTTTGGGTAGATAAATTCCAAAGTTCTGCAACACCAACACATTTTTCCTACTACCCCTTCCTCATAGCTTAATGTTTTTCTAGAGTATAGTCTTGAAGATTCTTGGGTCTAATTTTTAATGCAGCTGGTAGCAGAAGTTCAGGTCTGGCTAGAAATTTGTTAATCTTTACGTACAATCACTTGCAACATACTGAGAACTTTGTCTGGATATCATACAAAGTCTAGTTACCTCAGTTGATTGACTCATCACATTAGTGGATAGCACTAATCCACACTGACAGGTTTTTTTTGTTTGTTTGTTTTTTGTTTTTGCTTTTATAAATTATCATCTTCCAGGTAAGATTTTGTGCAACGTTTTATCAACAGGTACTTTTGGTAAAAATTGTGTTATGAAATCTAACATGTATATCTTTAGTATATTGGAGCATATTTTATGCCTATGATTAGGAGATATATTGATTCTTTCATCCCAAAAGTTTCAGAATAATTTTTTCACTAGGAAATTGAATCACTAATTTTCATAACATCTTTGCAATTGAGCTAAAGATGCTATGAAAAGCACAATCTTTGACTTCTGAAGTTGGTGGAATTTACATGGAAAAAAAGAGATCATATAGAAAAGGGAAATTTTATTATGAAATTAAGGAATTAAAGATAACATTGTAGCAGAATGTCAGAAAGTGTGAAATAATAATAAATCTTATCACTATGTAAGTATAACATTTGGTAAACTTTAACAAATGTTAAGTCTTGCCTGCAACATAACCAAAATTTCACAAATCATTTAAAAAACTCTGTGTCTCAGTTTCTATGACCTTTATAATGAACATAATAGTAACTGACATAAGGGCTACCTTAAAGTTTGCAAGAAACACTTGTGTCAGTGGCTTAAATGAATGTCTGATAGACAAAAATATATACATATTAGTTATTACTATTGCCTTTCTTTGTGGTTTTTGGTAAATCATTTATCTTTCCTGGATTTTTCCCCTCTGATTGTGCATGAATAATTTTCTACACAACTAGTGTCCTAAAGGTATTTATTGGTAATATTGCACAAGAGGAAGGTAGTGCAAAATTCTTTTCACTATTGAAATGACTATTCACCATATTATTAACACAACAAATATTTACGTAGGAACAGCATCCACTGAAGAGGTCACACTGTGGTTATCACTGGGACTATCAGTAAGTAGGGATCTGATTAAAGGATGCATTATTCATGCTAGATACTGCCCTAGTTCCTAAGTAGAAGTGATAGGTTTATGAAAACTCATTTTATTATTAAGCCTCATAATGTAGATTTGCTACATATATACTCTTGCATACATTAGATACTATGTTTAGAAATACATATTTATTAAAAATGAATAATTCATTAAAGCCCGAGGCCAGTCTGTCATTTTATAAATCACAGCATGGAAATATAAATTGTCAAATTTCTATAGATTATTTAGATCGAAACCTAAGTGTGTCTTCCTAAGGTACTCAGAAGAGTGAGAGTAATTTGAATAAAGATGTTCTCCTCTGCTTCACTGATGTACATTCATGAATTGAGGACAGTCCAACTCATAGTGATCTATCTCTTCTTGCCAGCTAATATATGCTAGAATAATGAGAAAAACTTGAGGTTCTCAGTGCTTGTTCTGGAACAGTTCTCTTTTGTAAAGAGGCTACATAATTTGCCTCTAACTACAATGCTATATTCTATATTCTCTCACCCTGTTATTCCAGTCGTAAGCCATGAAACGCAAATCTTCAACTGACCAAAGGCGGTTACAGAGCTGATATGAGGGAGCTGGGCTGTGAATGTGTTTTGTGTAAAGACTGTGCCTGATAAGAACATTGGATGTTATAAATCATGACTCAAGTGCATCTGTACTCATGGGAAGATTTGAAGTAAAGCAACATAAGAACAGTGGAATCAGAGTGTATTATGTAAGGATGTGACACAGATCTCAGCAAAAATATCAGTAAACAGAGCCTTTGTAGAGGCTGGGAAGAGAAGGTGGATTCTGAGCAAGCCATTCCTGGAGAGGAAGAAACACTAGGTCAGTTATGAGTGGATGTTAGGCAGGCCAAGACCAGGGCTGAGGATGTAGCTTGCTGGTAGAAAACTTGCCTAACATGTGTAAGGTCCCAGGGTTCAGTCCCCAGTACCACAGAAGAGAAGACTGACTTCAGAGTCGAGTTGACGTGCCTTGGCAAGACAAGGTTCTGTATTGCCAAGAACTCTGTATTCTCTCCTTCCATGAGTTCTATTGTTTTCTATTTCATATGCAAATGACATTAAGCAGTATGCATGTAGTGCTGAGGCAGTCTCTATATGAACTTATAATAAACTTCCACCACTTGAGTGAAGTTGAATGTGTTTCTGATCCTTGTAACCTGAAAGTATCAAACTAACACCACAACTTGCAGGACAAATGACTTTCATATTTGAAAGAAATGATAGAGGCAGTTCATTTTGCCAGGTTCATATTGAAAGCCAAATTCCCTCTATAACCCCTCCCGAGTCTCCTCTTTCAATTTCTTTGCCCACCCTACAATGTCAAACTCGCTGCCTTTTAAGGTGGCAAAGGCAGCAAAGTTCAAAAGCTAAAAAGGTTCTTCCTTATAGTAAATCATAGCTACTTTGAGGAAGAAAAATAAAAAACAGACTTATTTCTTGTTTTTCACAAATGTATGATAGCTTATGTGGTTCCTTGTTCTCTGAAGTAAGTTTTCAGTTTCTTGGTAAAATGCCTTCGAGAACCCTTGACTTTATACTCATGGTAATGATTGTATGAATATGGCACTGTTTTTTTGATATGTATAATTCTAAGCTGTGCACAATACCTCAAATGTTTAAAACTAAATTAGCACAATATGATTACCCCTTTTAGACAGTGCTTACATTAATGCTAATCAACTCAATTAAAATGACCCATGGACAGCTTCAAGATGTACTTGTGCAACTTCAGATTTTAAACGGAGCCCTGGTAAATTTCATGTTCTTAGAGTTGCTGCATTTTTTTCCACCTGTTCAATTCCTTTTTAAATCTTAATACTAATTTCTTTCTTAATCAAGTGTGGAATTGGTCTTTGCTGTATTTTTATTTTGCTCATGTGCTTTACAATTGTTACTAGATTATAAGCATCTTTGCGTCTAGAGTCATATCTCAGATATTTTTTTTTCTCTCCCATAACTCTTGAAGCAGTGATAGGACTACAGTTTGCATTTAAATATCTGAATCAATTAATTGGCAAAGCTAAATATTCTACTCACTATTTTAAATTTGCATATAGCTAGAGATTTTGGGTAAAATACTCAGGAATTTTGACCATGTCCTCTTTTTAGCATTTGAACAATGAAAAGCCCAGTCCAGGTTTTCAGGTAACAACAGTAAGTGGCCAGACAGGTTCAAAAGCATAGTGAATTGGAAGATTGTCAGTTTTCACTTAAGCTCTAATTGATTTTGAACTTTGTCATAAATCAATTTCATGATTAGGCAAAATAAGAGTTTCTGACCAGAAATACATCTACAGTACCCAGAAGATAGCTTTCTATTCAACCTCTCTTCTGGCTTCATTGCTCCTGCCATTTCACAGGCATGGTGAAGTCATTAAAAGCCAAAACTCATTTTTTTTTTTACTTCCTAGACACCAGGAGCAGCTCATTTATCCTGAGTTCAAATATACCATTCGAAACCCTCAGTAATAAGGAGAATACAGACAGAGTTGATATAGAACCCTTTTTCTGGTTAAATAAACAAAATTGATATTTTAATTGTTTTGTTGTAAATATTATTATCGTTTTCTACTATACTTGACTACATTAAAGCCTTGGTTAGTCCAAACTTAGAATTCTCTCTAATTTTGTCCCTCGGAGACAGTTCTGTGAATTCTTCACTGAAATAGACCACTGAGATTGGTATAATATCACCTTATATATAAGGACTTGGATTACACCAAAGTACACATACTTAACATGCCATTCTATTTAACATAAGATCTGTTCATTAATCTTACCATTTTTTTCAGTTATAATATGTTTAAAGGAAAAATGCAGATTGGTATGATTATTTTTTTTTTCCAGTGCTAGGGTGGGGATTAAAACCAGGGTCTTATGCATGCAGGGCAAGCACTCTAAAACTGAGCAACATCTCAGGCCCTAACATCTAGATATTTTATCAAATCTCTTTAAAATGTGGGAGTTTGGAAAACACCTTCACTTTGACTTGTAACATGTTGTGTGTGTCATACTATTTTTATCAAAGAGATATAATGCCAACTTTTTGGAGGGAGGGTTGAACTCAGGGGTACTCAACCACTGAGCCACATCCCCAGCCCTTTTTGTATTTTATTTACAGACAGAGACTCACTGAGTTGCTTCGTGTCTCACTGTTGCTGAGGCTGGCTTTGAACTTCTGATCCTCCTGCCTCATCCTTGTAAGCCATCGGGATTACAGGTGTGTGCCACCACACCCCACTTAATGACAACTTCTTAAGACACATTATTCCTTTAGAATTTTCTTGTGTGTCTTGGTTAAAAAAAAATATGAGATATGAGATCTAACCTGTTAAAAGATATTTTTAAGTATATAGTATGGGATTGTTAACTACAGGTACAAATGGTATATAGCAGCTCTCTGGAACTTTCATTTCATATAACTGAAACTCTGTGTGATTAAACATCCACTCCACATCAACCCCCAGGCTACTGACTACTTAAGATATTTCAGACAAGAGTAATCATACAATCTTTGTTCTTCTGTGACAAGTTCATTTCACTTATTATTAGAAAGTCTTTGTTATTTTTTTAGTTACAAGGTATCCTCCCAAAGCTTGTATTAGATAATGTGAGAAAGTTTAGAGTTAAATTATTGGGTTATGAAAGCTTTAACCTAATTCATGCATTAATTATTAATACCTCAAAAGGGTGGTGATTGTCATGTAGGGTGTAGCTGGAGGAGGTGAGCCATTAGGAATATGCCTTTGGGATATATATTTTGTCCCTAAAGAGTGGATTGCTCATGCTCTCTCTTGCATTCTCTCTCTTTCTCTGTTTCTCTCCCTCTCAGCTTCCTGTTGCCATGTCCTGAGTTGCTTTCTCTACCATACCCTGACACCAATTTGTTCTTCCTCAACTTGTGCCCAAAGCAACATAGTTGATGGTCTAAGGACTGACAACTCTGAAATTGTGAGGTCCAAATAAACTTTCCTCCAAAATTGTTCTTATCAAGTCCTTTGTCCATAGCAGCTAAAAAGCTGACCAAATAAGTCCCTTTGATCTATCCATTTTATAGCATCTAATAGTATTTCTTTCTTTTAGATGGTTGAGAAATATTCCATTGTTTGGTTATAGTATGATTTTTATCTATTCTTCAATCAATAGTCTGATCACATTTAGAATATTTTCAAGTACTGGCTATTATGAATAATGCTGTAAAGAACATGGAAATGTAAATATCTCCTGGAGGCCAAAATTTCTTTTTTGTTTTTATTTGATTTGGGGTAAATACCCAGAAGCGAACACTAAAGTGTTTCCTCCTTATATATAAGAGTGATTTTATAGAATAGTAAAGGAAAAGATCTTAATTTATACATTTTTTTAAAAAAAATTATGAATGATGGCAAACGTATTAATAATCTAAGAGAAGCAAAAATTAAACCAATCTCCATAGTAAACATCATCATATGTACCACGAAACACCATTTGGGCAGAGAAATATTTACAGCCTCATCTTTTGAAAAGTGGTGGTGCTAGCTTAGAGTCATCAATAGTACCAAAAAGCATTGATCAAAGACATACTAGAATAGGAAATTGTGGGTAACATGTATTGTCATTATTTATTGCTTGAAGGATTTTTTTCGTTTGTTGTATAGGCAAGAGTTATTGTCCTTCAAGTGTTTTCCGTGGGATCTTCCCCAGAGCAGAAGAGCACTGAAAATTTACTGAAGGTCCTTGGAACCACAGGGATCAGAGAAAGTCTTCTGAATACAGAGCTGCCAGAAATATGGAGACCTAACAACTATTCTTTATTTTCCTGTACAATTCACATCCATTTGAACTAAAAATTGTGACTCATGTTCTTATACAATCCTGTGGTTTGAATATGTTTTGTCTCTTCTAGAAACTCATGTTGGAGTTTTATCCTGTGTGTGAGCTTAAAATAAAAAGGATGAAAATTTAATCTGACTGTGGCATTTAGAAAAGGGAGGGACTTTGAGAGGATTATGTAAAATCCCTGGGGTGGGGCCCCATGACCAAATCCTGGTGACTTTATAAGAGGTAAGAACATATGCACATGTGCACACACATGTACCCCTGTTTCTCTATGGGATTCCCTGGACCACCTCAGGTCTACCAGCTATCAGGCCATAACCAGATGTGGCTCCTCATCCTTAGACCAGAGCCCAGAGCCAAAATAAACTTTTCTTTAAAACTTAGTCTGTAGTATAATTAATAAAAGAAAATGAACAAATACACATCGCAAAACTGAACTGATTATCTGTTGTCTGAAGGCAAAAGTTGAAACCAAAACCATACATTAACCTTAGCCTCCTGAGCCTCTGGGATTACAGGCATGCACCACCATGCACCATGGCCTAAAGTTGACATTTTTTAATATTATTTTTTTCTTTATTTATTTTTCCTGTCGTTCTGGTAATCAATCCCAGGGACTCCTGCGTGCTAGTCAAACCCTCTATAAGCTATACCCCAATCCTAAAATAAGATTGTATATGTGTATGATGTAGAAAAATCTTAGATGTTCTAGCCCTAGAATGTTAATACTGATACCAGTGGTGAATGATGGGTGAGGCAAATATCTTATAGCTCATGAATTTCATGAATGCAAAAGCCAATCACATAGCTTAAATAAATGTATATTTTATGAAGATATCTTGGACGATTTGGTACATTGTCCATTATGATACTATAGAAAAAGAATCAGTTTGATTTTGCTCTTTTTAACCTCTTGGTGGGGGATTTTTAAAAATTATTTTTAAAATTAAGAAGGATTTATGATGAAAATAGAAATGAAGAAACTAAACACCATACTGAATTAATTAGATCACTTGACATCCCAGAAGACTGTTTCAAAGTTCTTTTTTCAAGATAATTTAGGTTCTGCAAGATTTAGAATCACAAATTTGGTAGTGGTGATTTTTGACAATTGTTAAATTTAGAGTCATATTTATATCAATCATTTTTATTCAAAAAGGAGACTATTATTATAATTCTGTCAATCTTTCCTGTAACTCAGATTGCTTTGCATATACAATTTATGCAATTTCATATCTTGCCTCTAGTTTTTACAACAGCTTCTTGAGAAGCTGTGTTGATTAAGGACGGATGTGAAACCCACGTGCAGCCCATACCAATTTGTTGCTCTTTCTTAATTTCTTCATCTAAGAACAGAGGTTATGAAATTGTCATGTATTCTTCACACACAGTGAATTTAAGGAAAACGTAAACATGATAATGAAGTCCAAATTTGGCTGCGCTCAGTGTGATATTCTCCTTGTCTGACTCATTTAAAATGCTGCAACAGTGCATCCACATTAGAGCCATTTTCATGCAGTTTGAAGTTCCAATGACTAATTTATTAGGTAATACCACCTAGGTATTTTAGAAAAATCTTTGTGACTGCATTTTCATATGATTTGCACCTTTACATTTGCTTCTCAAAAGTTGACTTCTCTTTATCTTATTTTTAAGTGTGGCTAAACTTAAGCATGCCCACCAAGCTGTGATATGTAGATTTACAGTAATATTTGTAATGATGGCATCTGTCTTCCCAGCTGCGTGATATATATTTCCTCCTTTGTTTAAAATTTTTCACCCACAATGTAAGTCTTCCTTATGAGTTCTAAGTGTTGTATCAAATGTTGAAAAATTTGTTTGTTGTTGGACCTCTACAACTTACACTTACCTAAGAGTTCCTCACATTTTTGTGAGTTTTATTTCTCATTCTTTGCCCATATTTTTCTTCTCACTGTGTTGTAATTTGAAACTTCCTTCTCAGTAGATCTAATCAGTTTAATGCAGTCAATAACAGGGATTATACCAAGGAAAATCAAGTACTTTGTCCTGTGGAGGGGAGAGACAAAGCCCTTGATACTGGACTCACATAGTGTTGGACGGGGGACAAATTCTCTAGACAGCACTATTAAGCTATCTTGTGGCCTTGTCTTCTGAAAAGAAAATGCTCCTGTTGGTCTTTATTTCAAGCAAAACAAAAAGCCAGGGTGTGGCACATGCTTGTAATCTCTGTAACTCAGGGGGCTGAGGCAGGAGGCTCACACATTCCAGATCAGCCTGGACAATCTAGAGAGACCCTGTCTCAAAACCACATTTTTAAAAAGATCTGGAAATCTGAGACATAACTCAGTGACACAGCACTGGTGCATCCCAATCTCAGTATTGGAGGGGAAAAAAGTAAAAGCAAATAAAAAGTAATTACTTTATCAATAGCTGGTAACAGTGCTATAGATTTTGTTGCTTTTTCTCTAACAAAAAAATCCTCATTGGGATACTAGTTGCAATTGGAGTCATAACTCGATTAAGTTTCTGATAATACACGCTCATTCTCTGTGATCCATTTATCCTTTGCTAAAGCCAAAAGATGAGTTGAAGAAGACATGGGAGGGAGTCATCACCTGTGTGCTTTCATGTGTGTTCCATGGTGTTTGATGGTGGCAATAACCTCTGTGCAGCATTGCTTTTGGAACACTATTTTTGCATACGAAGAGGCAGTTCTAATGGTTTTGACCTTGTTTTGTTTTTGTTTTTTTTTTCCTATCATAATAGACTTCATTCCATGGCCCATGCAACTAATGTGAAAGTGTCTGTTCAAATAGCACTTTCTAGAACTAAGATCATAAGCTCTCCATAAGCTCCTACTCTAATGGTTGGACCACAGTGAGGTTTTGTATCTCCAAATCTTGTGTCAATTCAAAATTGGCATTGGGATCAGCTTCTCACAAACTATTTCCCCTTCTGCATCATGCACAGTCACCCTGTGGAAGATTAGCAGTAAAAATTTTGAAAGTGCAGCAGGTTCTTTCCTCAAGGGGACTCAACTTCATTGAAGGGGTTCAGGTTCTATAACTGATGGAATTGTTGACTTTGTGGAGGGACTATGACTTTCTGTTTTGGTAATTTAAGTCAGACTTCTGATCTCTAGACCTAGATAGATACTTTCACTTTTGTGGTTCAAGTAAGGCTTTTGTACAGATAATCAAGTTACCTGCAAGTCAAACTCTTTTAGATACTGCTTTAACTACACTCTCCATTATAACAAATACTCCATCACAGCAACTGTGTCTACCTTTTATTTGCAAATTAAGTATCATCACTTGGCCCCTATTATCATGGGATTCCATCATTCCCATTGAGTTTATAGATCTTGGTTTATGTACATTCATCTCCCACTATGATTCTGCCCTATTGAGAAGACAGAAGGATGGGTGAAAGAGGGAAGGAAGGAAGGAAGGGAGGGAGGGAGGGAGGGAGGAAGGAAGGAAGGAAGGGTGTGTTGGTGGACAGAGTGACTTCAAACATTATGGGGCTCCTCTTCCACATTTATTCTGACAGTTATGGTTAAAAGAAAATCTTCCAGAACCTACTGGTGTGTGTGAGTAGGTCTTATATGAAAAATCCACTCTATTATTCCAATCTCCATTAGCTTTCAGATAGTTTCCTCTATGGTACCTTAAGAAAATTCTGGCATTTAATCTTTATTTAATACAGCCACCTCTGGGTCTATATTTCAGTCAACCTGTTAGTTCTATGCCTAAAAATTTAATCTAAAACATTGAATCTGGAGTCTCTGCATAATAAACTCATAGTAACCAATTTGGTATGATCCAATTTTACAATCCCTCTAATTCAATCCCTTGATGGTATGAGGTATCTCTACATTATTCTCAAGAATATAAACAAAATGATCATTTGTCTGGTCAACAACAGTGTCCTCAGGGGTCGGTCTTGTACAAGTCCTTTTAGGCCTGCTGGGATGTGAGTCTGGTAATAGGCTTAAAAGTGGGGAGAGATAGTGTGGTAGGCCCTGGGGAGGATTGTGCCTTGCTAGGCAGCTCTTTCAGGGAGCCATTACTAGTTCTTCAGAAAGGGGAGACACCTTACGCAGTGTAGAATTTCTGCTTCAACTTCTGTAACTGTTATCTTTTTTTTTCATTGAGTTTAGACAGTGAAACTATCACTACATTTATTAAAAGATAGCAGGATCTAAATATTCAAAGGATAGTGATTTACTGGATATTTTAAGATAAATGAGATAATCTTTATCTTAAAATATAAGTTTCATATTTTAAATAAGCTTATGTGGTAAAGATGGGATAAAGAGATTTTTAATGACATTGAAATTATAGAAGAGAGTCCTCACCAATCTCATAGCCCTCCTCCCCTCCAGTCTTTGTCTGAAATAATTTCTAAAGAAGCTGTTGTTTGTGTCCCTCTAAGGAAAAAAAAAAATCTGGCCTTTTCTTGATCATCACAGAAGTATAGAGGGGAAAATAGTAGAAAATCTTCGTAATCAACTCAAGAAATTACAATGAAAAAAATAACATTTAATATAACATATTTAATTATTTGCTTTGTATACTTAAATCCCACTCTTTAACTTTTTATTTTTTCCCACCCAGTGAAGAGTGCTTTCTACCTGGGCTGATGCTGGTATTCAGCATCTCATCCTGTGACTAGTGGCTAAGGCACCATTCATTATTTGGCAGCAGAGCTTTAAAGTCTTCCCAGAAAACTTCAGAATTCCCTGATGTATTAAGGAGCTTCCTTTTCCAATAATGACTTTCACAACTTACAACTCCCAGTTACTGTAAGTGAAATATAATAGTGCTCTTTTGTTAGTAAGATTAACCAAGAGATTTATTAAACAGAAATTAAGTATTCATAAAGGAGGCTTATGAAGAAAGGGCTATTCTCAAAGTTACACTTTGCACATTGTTGATGACTGACATTTTAGAAAGAAAATGGCTGAAGAACTATCCCTTAACACTTCAGTAGTTTTTTATTGTATTCTGAATTCCTCAATGTCAGCTTAGTTAATGGGTGAATTACTATCTCATTTTTAAAGGGTAAATAAGAGGGCGTGTTTTCAAAAGGGAATATAGTATGAAAAGGCAATATGTTTAATCAATCTTGGAAGTCTGTAATAAGACATTAAAATCCATTTTGAATGGGCAAAACTTGATAACAGTCAAGGACTTCAAGAATTCAGAAATGAAATGGTCTGGTCTGACTCTGTCAATTTTTTAAGATGTCATGAAACTTCAGCCACATGCTCTCTTTTACTCTGCCCTCCCCATCTTTAAAAATCACAGTTTGGTACCAGTACCATGCTGTTTTTGTTACTATTGCTCTGTAGTATAGTTTGAAGTCTGGTATCGCTATACTGCCTGATTCACACTTCCTGCTTAGAGTTGTTTTTGCTATTCTGGGTCTTTTATTTTTCCATATGAATTTCATGATTGCTTTATCTATTTCTACAAGAAATGCCATTGGGATTTTGATTGGCATTGCATTAAACCTATAGAGAACTTTTGGTAGTATCGCCATTTTGATGATGTTGGTGCTGCCTATCCATGAACAGGGTATATTTTTCCATCTTCTAAGATCTTCTTCTATTTCTCTCTTTAGGGTTCTGTAGTTTTCATTGTATAAGTCTTTCACCTCTTTTGTTAGGTTGATTCCCAAGTATTTTTTTTTTGAGGATATTGTGAATGGAGTGGTTGTCCTCATTTCCATTTCAGAGGATTAGTCGATGATATACAGGAATGCTTTTGATTTATGCATGATGATTTTATATCCTGCCACTTTGCTGAATTCATTTATTAGCTCTAATAGTTTCTTTGTAGACCCTTTTGTGTCTGCTAGGTATAGAATCATGTCATCTGCAAATAGTGATAATTTAAGTTCTTCTTTTCCTATTTTTATGCCTTTAATTTCTTTTGTCTGTCTAATTGCTCTGGCCAGTGTTTCGAGAACTATGTTGAACAGAAGTGGTGAGAGAGGGCATCCCTGTCTTGTTCCAGATTTTAGAGGGAATACCTTCAATTTTTCTCCGTTCAGAATGATGCTAGCCTGAGGCAAAACTTGATAACAGTCAAGGACTTCAAGAAGATAGCTTTTACAATATTGAGGCATGTTCCTGTTATCCCTAGTTTTTCTAGAGTTTTGAATATGAAGGGATGCTGTACTTTGTCAAATGTTTTTTCTGCATCTATCGATATGATCATATGGTTCTTATCTTTAAGTCTATTGATGTGGTGAATAACATTTATTGATTTCCATATATTGAACCAGCCTTGCATCCCAGGGATGAATCCTACTTGATCATGGTGCACATTTTTTTTGATATGTTTTTGTATCTGATTCGCCAGAATTTTATTGAGGATTTTTGCATCTAGATTCATTAGAGAGATTGGTCTATAGTTTTCTATCTTTGAAGTATCTTTGTCTGGTTTAGGAATCAGGGTGTTGTTGGCCTCGTACAATGAATTTGGAAGTTCTCCCTCTCTCTCTATTTCCTGGAAAAGCTTGAAAAGTATTGGTATTAGTTCTTCTTTAAAGGTTTTGTAAAACTCTGCTGTATACCCATCTGGTCCTGGGCTCTTCTTAGTTGGTAGTCTTTTGATGGCTTCTTCTATTTCCTCAATTGATATTGGTCTATTTAGGTTGTCTATATCCTCCTGACTCAATCTGGGTAGATAATATGACTTAAGAAATTTATCGATGCCTTCACTATCTTCTATTTTATTGGAGTATAAGGATTCAAAATAATTTCTAATTATCTTCTGTATTTCTGAAGTGTCTGTTGTGATATTGCCTTTTTCATCCCATATGCTAGTAATTTGAGTTCTCTCTCTTCTTCTCTTTGTTAGCATCGCTAAGGGTCTGTCGATCTTATTTATTTTTTGAAAAAACTAACTTTTAGTTTTGTCATTTTTTTCAGTTGTTTCTTTTGTTTCGATTTCATTAATTTCAGCTCTGATTTTCATTATTTCTTGCCTTCTACTTCTTTTGCTGTTGTTTTGCTCTTCTTTTTCTAGGATTTTGAGATGAAGTGTGAGATCATTTATTTGTTGGTTTTTCCTTTTTTTAAGGAATGAACTCCAGGCAATGAATTTTCCTCTTAGAACTGCTTTTATTGTGTCCCATATATTCCGATATGTTGTGTCTGTGTTTTCATTTATCTCTAAGAATTTTT